>NC_134568.1:15834378-16143128 GCF_050947875.1 Dermacentor variabilis | reverse complement strand
CAGTGCTATCGAGATAACGACAGCCGAGAACCGACCAGATGGTCACGTGTGTGTTGCTGACGAATCAGGTTTACTCTGACGGCGCTTAAGTAGTACTCAGTAACGCATGACGTGAGACATAAATGCCACTAAAAAAGGCACACAAACCACAGACACGAACGAGAATACTCGCTACGACGCGGGTGGCCCTGCCGACTATATCTATGGCAATTCTGGCAATTTTCTATCAGAGCAAGTACCAACTAGGCCAACAAAAAGTTCTTCTAACGAGTGGCGATAACGGATCGTCGTATGCGGAGATGTTGAGCAATGCCTCTACCGAAAAGAACTTGCGAGAAAGTAAGTTTTATCCCCGGTAGTATCAAGCGGAATAATCTTGATAATGCAATCCACCTAGCCTCTTTGGGCTAACCATGTTTTACAACACGTATTGCCACTTACCATTTCGCCTATTTCTACTTTATATTCTTTCTCGCCATTAAAACTTCTATCTCTATAATGGAAAGTTACGTGTGCCCGTAACGGCTCCACCTCCATCTCTTAGCTACCTCTTTTTTCCTCAATAATACTCTAAACGTCTCTTATTTCGACCGCTGACCAGCTGACGCTCCCATATGCTTTGAACACCAGCGCTTCTAAATGGTGGACATTCCCACGGGTTCTGGCTGGGTTAATACATTGGCATTCGATTAAAAATGTGCTGAGTAGTCTGCCGATTTTCGATGCAAGCCTCACCATGAGCCGTGTTTCTCTCTTCTGAAGAGAACGCCTCTACAGCAGCCGTGAGCAGCGGAAAGACGCTGAAATGCAGTCTTTTGTTAACATCTAATTAACGCATGCCGCCAGCTCTTTCTTGCCATGTATTAAATATAGTGTGTACGCCAAGTCGCACCACGCAACCCGTAGGGCTGTTCACGGGCATCAATTAAGGACCCAAGCGCTTGGAAATTTCGAACTATGAGAGCGCACACAAATTGCCTTAAACATAACTAAATTCTGGCGTTTTACGTGTCAGAATCACGATATGACTATGAGGCCTGCCGTAGAGGAGTACTTCAGGTTAATTTTGGACACCTGGGGCTCTCTGACGTGTGCCTAAACATAAATACACGAGCGCTCCCGCATTTCTCCCTTATTGAGATTCGGCCGCCACGGCCGGGATCGAACAAGTGACCTCGAGCTTAGCACTGCAACGCCGTAGCTACTAAGCGACCGCGGCGCGTGCAAATCGCCTTTCGGTGTCACCTACATCACGCGAGGTTTCATGCACCCAGCCGAAATGCCGCCGTGTTGAAACGTTTGAACTCTGAAGGATACAGCACTGTACGTATTACTAAAATCACTTCGTCTTCCATACTGGGCCCAACTCAAATAACTTAACGCCCGCATTGTAACGCGTTATTACATGGTGCGCGAGAGAGCTACTCACCTCCACACCATCTGTGACGAAGAGTTGTATCGTGTATTCTTCTTCCTGTAGGGGGGGGGGTAAGTACAAAACAGTTCACATCCTGCGTAAAAAGAACTCTGCTTTTAACATTTTTGTTCGCTTGTAACTCATCAGCGAAGACTTTTTAAACCACATAGCCCCTCATTTATATCTTTACACATTCGTGGCCTTTACTTTTAGTTACATAGTTGGGTACACCAAATTACGACACAGCATCTGATGGATTCAGCGCGGAGCAGGAACGGACTGTATCGGAGACAGTTGGGTAGTGGCTGTTCAAAATTGACCCGTTCATTTCATACCTTTGCATGCAAGCATACATTGACTATCATTGTAAGAAAGGATATCTAGCAGGAATATGCCGAGTCCAATACAAAGGGCTATAAGCAAAAATAAACTTGCCACGCACTCTCTACGTAGGTAGCGAGAAAGAGAGTGAGAGAGAAAGAGAGAGAAAATAAATGTAACTCGCCGTGAGGGCTTTCTTGAGAATCACATCGGCCTGGCTGAACTGGACAGAGTGGAACTGAAACAGCGCCTTGCCTACGGCATCCTGAGCGCCGAAGGTCAGTACGTCCGAGTCGGCGTCGGAACCCTTTAACCGGTACACGATGGTGCCTGGGCGGCAGAATGTGCAAGCCATTCAAATGCGGCTACGCGTTTTACCCGAGGTATCTCAGCGGATCGGTGAGAGTTCGACGGGATGAAACATGCCAAAGGAAAGACGTACACCGACCACATAGAACTTTAGAAGGCAAGACGTTTCGGCTTTGCAAAGAAAAAGGTAGAAGTGCCTGTTTAAGCAGATTTAAGTTACACTGTACCGACGCCGACATTCTGCCGACGGTTGGCAGAGAGCTCGGCGTCGGCACAGTGTGACAGAGGCGCCGACACGAAGGCAAAAAAACGCTGTCGCCGACAGTCGGCAGACCGAAATCGGTGCCTTGTTGGCCTAATGTGAATGAGCCTTAAAAGTTACAGTTTGGGTGACCGGCTCAAAGATCCGCTGCATACATTTTTTCGTAACCGGCTGGCGCCATGAAAGTAGTATCTATTCAACAATCTATAAGTGAATTTTTTTTACAATGATGTTTATTGGAAAGGTCAAACACGGGAGCTAAAGGGGGGCCGTGCAGGCGCCGCTATTTCGTGCAAAACAATAAAAAAAAACGAAAGAGCTGTTTTGTACGTTGCTATACTAACTAAAGTAGATTGACACCCAAGCGCTAAATAGCTGGTAAACGAAAATTCATTGCTAGAAGTGCAACAGTTTGCAAGAATATTAGGGACCGTTTCAATGGGAGTCGCTGAATGTAGCAGGAAGAAATATTAGCGACGGTTTTATCCTTGTTTTCGCAGCATGCACTAAAATGAATATAGGGCTCTGTTTGTTAGCCACTGCAACTTCCTAAGTTCATTCTGTGTCCCGTTTGCCTTGCGCTCTTAAGATCCGTAAGATTCGTAGCATGGTTCGCTATGGGAACATCCCACTTCCGGCCGAGGCTAAATAAATGTCACGCTGCACTGCGATACGGTGCTCACGAAGAAGCGTCTATTTCGTTGAATATAGACGCTCAACAAGGCGTGATGAAAAAAAACGCGCGCTTACCGATGGGCGTTTCTTTGGGAAGCTTGAGCACTCTCATGTTGTGGGAGTAGTCGATGTTCGGAGCGTTACCTGAAAGCGAGCATTTGCGAAATGGAAGGTACAGTTATTTCATTTCCTATCACACTGAAGCTTCACAACTCTCATGATGCCAATGCTTGTTTTGCTTTCGCTTAGAAGGGCAAGTCAAACACCGTGAACCATATCGTGCGAATACTTATAATTTTATTCTGTCCGTTCCGCTCCGTTCTCTGACTACCAGATGAATAAGTGAAGCAGCTGGCATGTTCGAAGTGACAGTTTTTCTCCTCTTTGTTAGTTATTTATTTGTGTTTGTTTCGATTGTTTTGCAATTCTTGAATTTTGGCTAGTAGGGCACAGCAAAGACAGCAAGGTCAGGCGAGGGGTGTGCGTGAATAAACACCTGACTAAATCTCACCTACCGAAAACAAGAAAGCCGGAGAAAGTATTGCAGAGCGATATATAAAGCTTAATGAACATGTAAGTAGCAAAATACACAAAACAGAAATTTGAACGCAAGCAGAAATAGGTGGAAATACGCAGCGATAAGAATACCCCGCAAAAAATTAAAAAAAAGCAGATATAGGTAAAGAGTGGAAAATTGCGTATACTAGGCAGCGTCCGACGTAAGCTGTGGCATATTCATGTCAAAAACAATGATGTGATTGTAAGGGCCGTACCTTCTACATTTCCGATGTCTAGAAGTAGAAGCATGCAGAACCACATGGCAGTCGTACATCTGAAAGGGGAAAAAATAAATTATTAACGAAATAAATCACACCTTTCATACGCTTTCTTTAGCAACACTCTTTCTTTCTGCTGTGCTGTACGAAGTCACATTACGACTCACCACAGAACAATTTTCTCTTATCATTTGGCTTTTATGACGTATTCCTCCACTTCAGATTGTACATATTTTAGTTTGTGCTCATTTTGCTTGTAGTGCTAAAGGGAACCTAAGCACCAGAAGAGAAGCAACCAGGACAATGCGCTGCTGAGTTATTCGCCGGGGCATTCTATGACTGTGAATGATGTAATTGCGAGTAATACTCTTAATTGAAGTTTTCCTGACCAAGTTCGTAGCCCCAGGAATGTCACGTTTCCTGATAAGTTTTTCCTCGGCTGGAGATCGCTTGGTTTGGAGATCGCTCGGCTGGAGATCGCTTGGTGCAAATGTATTTTTTTCTTCGCGTATGTCGTGTGTTGTGAATAAGAGAGAGAGAAAGCAAGCAGAAGAATGGGCGGGGAGGTCAACCAGACGAGCGTCCCATTTGCTACCCTTCACTGGGGGAAGGGAAAGGGAATTATAAAGAGGAAAGCGGGAGAGAGGGAACACAATGTGTGCACGCAGCAAGGAGCCTTGTAATCAGTCAAGACCAAGCAAGTGCCCCGCCGATACATTGTGCTGCGTCATTCTGCTGTCTGAAGCTAAACTTGATGCTTCCCCATAGCTGGTGATGCGCGTTGAAGTCACCTAAGAAGACCAGGGGGGCAGTGGTCGTTAGCAGTACGTTCGAGTAAGTGGCAGTATATCGTTAAACAGCTGGCTTTTGACTTCAGTGCGAATAGAATGCTACCAGTGAGCCATGATGCTTACTCAAAACCTGCAAGCACTGGACTGAGAGCATCCAGCACTTACACTGCAGTTCGCGCTGACGGAGTATGCAGCTTGTTCAAGAGCATTCGAAAAGTATTCATCAGTGATCGGAGCATCATAACCACTTGCGGGTCTTCGTCACTTGACGTGGCTGTAGCATCGGCTGTGGTTTCGGTTGTGACTTCAGCTGTGGCTTCGGCTGTGGCATTAGTAGTGCGGAGCAAGTCGTATCGTTCTCCGCCACGATCTTGTTGTCAGATTTAGATTGGATCCCACCAGGACTGGTGGGGCAGAGGACGAGGTGTTGTCGAATGCGGCGTACTATTCGCAGAGGCATCGGTGTTCTTTGAAGCCCCACGGCGTCGGGAGCGTCGCTTTTTAACGGCCGCAACAGCTTCTCGACGAGGCGAACGGTCTCTCGCGATCTACTTCAAGACCTCCTTTCCTTCTTTATTTTGGGGCACTCCTTCGAGGAAGCATCATGGGACGCAAGGCAATTGGTGCATTTGAGAACCGTGGCTTCACAAGAGTCTGCAGCGTGAGGCTCGCTGCAGCGTGAGCAAACTTTAGTGTTCTCGCACACGGCGCTCACGTGTCCCAGCCTCATACAATTGCGGCATTGCAGTGGCCTTGGGATGAATGGTCGCACAGGGTGCCCAAAGTGGCCCACCTTGACGTGCGAAGGGAGTGTCTTGCCCTTGAAAATGATTTTCGCACAGCGGGATGTGCCGAGGCGATATATGTGGGCTATGCGACACCATCAACGGCAGGCTTCACTAGAATCGGTAAGTCAGCGCTGGACATGGAGACATCCACGTCGTAGATGACACCAGTAGTGGAACCACTGTGTAGTGGGATGTACGAGCGGACCTCCATGCCTCCAAGTTCTGTAAGTTTACTCGAAGTGTTCAGCGCAGCCTCATGTGCGAAGTCAATAGCCAACACATTCTTTTTTTCTCGTGGGTTGACTCTAACGTCTGTGTCTTGCTCTGGCACCATCGCTTGCACCGAAACAGACTGCCTGTTGCGTCGCCTGATGTTGTCGGCAGCGAGTTCTAGCTGGTACAAATAGAGTCGTACTGACTGCGGTATTCAGAGTTTGTCCTACCGTTGGCGCGCTCGAAGACGCCCGGGTGATGTGTCTTGGTTTCGCCTTGCGACTTCGCACATGCTCGAAGGCGTCATGGGAGAAGTCCTCGCTGCTGAGCGAGTAGACGCTGGTGTCGTCGCCGTTGGTGTCGCTCTGGAGGCTGGTCCGCGTCTTAGACGCAGCCGCCGCTGAATTCGCCATCCCCGGCAAAGGCATGAGGAATTCAACTTGCATCCGCGCCACGAACTATAGCCGCTCTACAAAGATGCATGCAGAAATAAGGAGAAAACAGCTGAGCTGAGCATCGTGCCTCGCAGACACTTCGTCTTCATCGTCATTGTGTTGTGAATAAAATGCACAGTAAGGCATAATGGCTATGCCATATACAGTAGTAGTAGTAGTAGTAGTAGTAGTAGTAGTAGTAGTAGTAGTAGTAGTAGTAGTAGTAGTAGTAGTAGTAGTAGTAGTAGTAGTAGTAGTAGTAGTAGTAGTAGTAGTAGTAGTAGTAGTAGTAGTAGTAGTAGTAGTAGTAGTAGTAGTAGTAGTAGTAGTAGTAGTAGTAGTAGTAGTAGTAGTAGTAGTAGTAGTAGTAGTAGTAGTAGTAGTAGTAGTAGTAGTAGTAGTAGTAGTAGTAGTAGTAGTAGTAGTAGTAGTAGTAGTAGTAGTAGTAGTAGTAGTAGTAGTAGTAGTAGTAGTAGTAGTAGTAGTAGTAGTAGTAGTAGTAGTAGTAGTAGTAGTAGTAGTAGTAGTAGTAGTAGTAGTAGTAGTAGTAGTAGTAGTAGTAGTAGTAGTAGTAGTAGTAGTAGTAGTAGTAGTAGTAGTAGTAGTAGTAGTAGTAGTAGTAGTAGTAGTAGTAGTAGTAGTAGTAGTAGTAGTAGTAGTAGTAGTAGTAGTAGTAGTAGTAGTAGTAGTAGTAGTAGTAGTAGTAGTAGTAGTAGTAGTAGTAGTAGTAGTAGTAGTAGTAGTAGTAGTAGTAGTAGTAGTAGTAGTAGTAGTAGTAGTAGTAGTAGTAGTAGTAGTAGTAGTAGTAGTAGTAGTAGTAGTAGTAGTAGTAGTAGTAGTAGTAGTAGTAGTAGTAGTAGTAGTAGTAGTAGTAGTAGTAGTAGTAGTAGTAGTAGTAGTAGTAGTAGTAGTAGTAGTAGTAGTAGTAGTAGTAGTAGTAGTAGTAGTAGTAGTAGTAGTAGTAGTAGTAGTAGTAGTAGTAGTAGTAGTAGTAGTAGTAGTAGTAGTAGTAGTAGTAGTAGTAGTAGTAGTAGTAGTAGTAGTAGTAGTAGTAGTAGTAGTAGTAGTAGTAGTAGTAGTAGTAGTAGTAGTAGTAGTAGTAGTAGTAGTAGTAGTAGTAGTAGTAGTAGTAGTAGTAGTAGTAGTAGTAGTAGTAGTAGTAGTAGTAGTAGTAGTAGTAGTAGTAGTAGTAGTAGTAGTAGTAGTAGTAGTAGTAGTAGTAGTAGTAGTAGTAGTAGTAGTAGTAGTAGTAGTAGTAGTAGTAGTAGTAGTAGTAGTAGTAGTAGTAGTAGTAGTAGTAGTAGTAGTAGTAGTAGTAGTAGTAGTAGTAGTAGTAGTAGTAGTAGTAGTAGTAGTAGTAGTAGTAGTAGTAGTAGTAGTAGTAGTAGTAGTAGTAGTAGTAGTAGTAGTAGTAGTAGTAGTAGTAGTAGTAGTAGTAGTAGTAGTAGTAGTAGTAGTAGTAGTAGTAGTAGTAGTAGTAGTAGTAGTAGTAGTAGTAGTAGTAGTAGTAGTAGTAGTAGTAGTAGTAGTAGTAGTAGTAGTAGTAGTAGTAGTAGTAGTAGTAGTAGTAGTAGTAGTAGTAGTAGTAGTAGTAGTAGTAGTAGTAGTAGTAGTAGTAGTAGTAGTAGTAGTAGTAGTAGTAGTAGTAGTAGTAGTAGTAGTAGTAGTAGTAGTAGTAGTAGTAGTAGTAGTAGTAGTAGTAGTAGTAGTAGTAGTAGTAGTAGTAGTAGTAGTAGTAGTAGTAGTAGTAGTAGTAGTAGTAGTAGTAGTAGTAGTAGTAGTAGTAGTAGTAGTAGTAGTAGTAGTAGTAGTAGTAGTAGTAGTAGTAGTAGTAGTAGTAGTAGTAGTAGTAGTAGTAGTAGTAGTAGTAGTAGTAGTAGTAGTAGTAGCAGCAGCAGCAGCAGTAGTAGTAGTAGTAGTAGTAGTAGTAGTAGTAGTAGTTCTTGTTGTTGCCTATCACGTGTGTGGCTCCTACCCACGATGGGAGATTGGCCAAGAAATGGGTGGATTATTCCAAATTAATATGGAGCATAAATTTCCGAATATCTATGGAATTAGCATTGGATAGCGTAGAATTATCTGTTAAAATAAAATCAGGAAAGCCATATCGAATGAGTAATAATTAATTTAAAAGTGAAAAAATTGAATTTAGCGAGAAATTCGTTTGAATTCTGTAAGTACATTCACTGTTTTTCCAATCGCTTCAAAAAACCCGCAGTAACTTTCGACGTCGAGGTTATTTTCGTAGCTGAGAAAGTTGGAAAAGCGCGTGCAGCAATTAAATTACGTTCTAGACAATTGATTGATTGATTGATTGATTCATTGAAAACTTTATTATTCCACCGAGCTGGGGTGCCCGCCTCTTAACCTACAGGTAGGTAGGGGAGGGGGAGGACGAAGCAGTCCCCGCTCGTTGAGGACGGTGAGTCTTCACGACCTCAACGCCCAGGTGGTTTGCTCGACGCTGGTCGTCTTCAGTCTTGCACTGGAGCAAGGCCTCCCAGGTTTCTCTACTGTCAATGTTTTCCTTGGCCCCTGGGCAGCCAGCACACTCCCATATTATATGGTCTAGCGTACCTTTTTGCTTAAAAATGTTGCAGAGGGCGTCGTTATAGTCCTTCGTCTGTGTTAAGTAGATCCAATGTGGTGATGTATAATTGTTTCCCTGGAGGCGCCGCCGAATGCGAGCGCCCTCCGGAGAGAGAGAGACCGATGCGGAGGCGGTCTCTCTCTTCTTCTTTCTTCTTTCGGTTTTGTAATGGTCTACAATTTCCCATGTACGTGATGATGCTATCCTTGATCCCTGGAACTGGCTGCTCTAGAGTTGCCCGGTGGTAGAGTGCTCGGGTGAGCTCGTGAGCGGCTTCGTTGCCTGGGACTTCTTCATGAGCCGGAACCCAAATAAAAGTATGTCCCTCCTAGGAGGGTTTTTGAGTAGAATTTGGAGGGCCTATTGCGAGATTCTCCCTTTGTTAAAATTTCGGATAGCTAATTTGTTATCGCATAATATTACTCCCGCTTTTGTACCCGCACAAGCAAGCGCTACTGCAACCTCCTCGACTGTACAGGCGTTCCTCGTGCACGTGAAGCACGCTGTCTTAACGCACCCGTCGCCATCAACCACCGTCGATACCGCAGCCCTGTCTTTGCCGCAAGCGGCGTCTACGTACGCTATTTTATGCGCCGTTGTGTTTTTAAGTTTATTTACTAGAGCCTTAGCCCTGTGAGCTCTTCTCTCTTTGTTGTAGATAGGATGCATATGTTTAGGTAGGGGGCAATTCGGAAGCGATTACGCACGTCCAACGGAATGTCCTTCTTGCCAGTCGGGGCACCTCTGTAGCATTGAATTCCTACCCATTCAATGATTTTTCTCCCTGTTTTAGACTGGCCTAATATTTCCAACTGAGACACTCGTACTGCCTCAGTGAGCTCCACTAGCGTGTTGTGAACCCCCATTTTGAGGGGGAGGTCTGTCGAGGTCGAGTCTGGGAGCCCTATAGGGCTCTCTTAACGCTCTTCCTAATGATCGCATCTATTTTCTCCGTTTCTTCTCGTTTATACACAAGATACGGTGTGGCATACGCTTTTCGGCTGGTAATGAAGGCTTGCATGTGTCTGAGGAGGCTGTTCTCTTTGAGGCCCCTGCCTTTCAGTGCAACTCTCCTAAAGGTCCCTGTGACCTGCGCCGCATATCCTTCTAACTTCTTGATTGTCGGGAGGTTGCATCCATTTCTCTGGATATACATGCCCAGAATTCTGATTTCCTCCACCTTGGGAACCTCATTTCCGTTTACGAAAACATTGATGGGTCTGCTGCTCCCAGAGTGTCCCCTTTGATGTTTTGACTGAATGATTAATAGCTCCGATTTCTGTGGCGAGCACACCAAGCCTCTGCTGGCCGCACACTCTTCCACCATATTCGCCGCTATCTGTAGTTTAAGTTCGATGGCTGCGTCAATCCCACTGTTAGACCAGATGTTGATATCATCCACGTACATGCTAAATTTTATCGATTTAATCTTATTGAGTTCCGCCGGGAGACCCCTCATCGCTATGTTGAACAGGAAGCATGATAGCACCGACCCTTGCGGGGTCCCCTTGCTCCCAAGTGTGATGGGAGGGGATTTTACATCCAGAAATTTTATATTCGCCTCCCTCTGTGATAGAAAGTCTTTGACGTATGCATATACCCTGTGTCCCACACCTACCTCTTCGAGGCCTACCAAGATAGCCTTATGGCTAACGTTGTCAAATGCCTTGGTGAGGTCGACGCCTAGGATCGCCCTGGTGTCAGTTGAGTCGTATCGGTCTAGGATATCATGCTTAAGTCTGAGCATGACATCTTGTGTACTGAGCCCTGGCCTGAATCCGACCATTTCATATGCGGCCAGAGATCATTCTCCTCCTTGTACCTGGTCAGTCTCGTTTGAACAACATGCTCCATCAATTTCCCTACACACGAGGTGAGGGAGATTGGTCGCATGTTCTCCAAGCCGGGTACTTTGACATGGAAACAGGCGGACGTAGTCTTTATTACCAAGCCAAGTTCTAGACAATACCAGTGCAACGATTACTGTGACGTATAACTTCAAGAATACATTTGTCGCCTGTACGTGTTACATGCGTTGTGTATTGCATACGCTTTCTGAATTTTTTTTAATACCTGCGACAATACAATAACAACGTGAAAGGTACGCCTTCTTTCCATCAGTCTGCCTACTGTAGGCCATCTGGCTGCTAACGTTTCTTCTTTCTTTCTTTTCTGATCATGTGCCGTAACGAGAAGAGACCGGAATAAGAAGGCACATGAGATTGTGGAGGCGTTCCCTATAAGAAGAAGAGAATGGTCTTTGCCTAGCAGTTTTGACTATTTCCCTTTTTGAGCGCGAAATTGAGCAATTTCAAATTCTTGCAAATTCTTTGGTTTGATTGTATGTGTGCGCAAACGAGCTTTTCGTATTTATTCTGTGTTTTCCTCAATTAGCGCTTGACCTGTTAGTTTTTCTTGTTGCGTTTCTTTTCCTTTTGTTTTCCTTTTGTTTTCCTTTTGCGCTGCAAGCAAAACGAAGGTCAACCCTCTCGCCGAGCTGTCTATTTGTCTCCCTTATTTTGTATTGCTTGAGAAATATGGCTTTTCACTTAATAAGAAGACTCGCGCTTATTGATGGTAATATGGTGCCTTCACATAACACATCGGTTATACGGAATCCTCTTTTGCTTCTGGAGGCCCGTATTAATTCTCGGACTCTCTGTCGAAGTTATTATTATTATTATTATTATTATTATTATTATTATTATTATTATTATTATTATTATTATTATTATTATTATTATTATTATTATTATTATTTAGATGGTGCGTACAAAGAGTGGAAGCTGTAAATGAAATCGGCACTCGCCTAAGTGCCATAGAACGAAAATAAACGCAACTGACATTTCGGGGGCCGTTATGAACAATAAAGAACAATTCTAGAAGGCTCACCTATTTACGCATTAGGTGGAACACAGTCTTGGTGATATGATTAATATAGTAGGCCACTGACTGATGTAAAAAAAAAACGAAAAAAAACCGAACCTTGACGCTTCGTGATCTGTACAGATCCCTTGTTCTCAATGAGCCGGTCACCCGCAAGATTTAGTTATGCTTGGGCACTCGTCTCAGGTTCGAGAATACACAGTGTCCAGATTGTCCTGCGTCCTGCTTAGCGTGCTTTTCGTGGTTTGTATGCAGCTTGTAAAGAAGAAATGTAGTTTGTAAGCTTGTAGTGTGGACACTATATATATATATATATATATATATATATATATATATATATATATATATATATATATATATATTGTTACGGGGAGGCAAAGACGTATAATTTATTTACAGGTTCTATACAACAGAAGGGCGCTTCGAATGCCACTCGAGATGGCTACCGAACCACACGACCATCATCGAGCGTCGTCGTCTTTTTTCTCTTCATCTTCATCGCTGACATCGCCTCGTAGCACGAACCCCGGCGGCGAAGGTGCCGTCCCGGTGCTTGGTGGGTCCAAGTGATATCGCTTTAGTCTGGTGACGTGGACGATGTCAGAGGCAGACCACACCATGGTGGCATCGAGAGGTTCGATTTCATATGTCACGTCGGTTACCTTGCGGCAGACACGATACGGGCCAGAATATGGCGAAATCAACTTCTCACAAAGACCAACACGTCGTGATGGTGCCCAGAGGAGGACCATTTTACCAGGGTTGAAATGGGAATCGCGGTGGCGGGCGTCATAGAGAAGTTGTTGCTTTTCCTGCGAAGGGTTTAGACGCCAGCGGGCGATTTCACGCGCATCTGCAGCGCTAGAGATGACATCACGGGCGCATTCTGATGTCGTGTGAAGAGCAGTGGGAAGGAGCGTGGCGTAGGAAGTGCGGGGTCTCGACTGTGTAAAAGAAAACATGGAGAGAAACGTGCGGAATCATGCCGGGACGTGTTGTAGGCAAATGTTACAAAACGGAGGACGACGGCCCAGTCCTTATGGTCAGCGGACACGTAGCAGATGACGAGCATGTCTGTGATATTTCTATTAAGATGCTCTGTCAGCCCGTTCGTATGGGGGCGATACGCCGTTGTCAACTTGAGCTGTGTAGCGCAGGAGTGCAAGATGTCCTCAACAACTTGTGATAGGAAGTGTAGCAACTGCAATCCATTTTTTTCCACCGACCGAGAGGGGAAAAGGGCCCAGGAGGTAAAGACCAACCCTGAAGAATGGTCCTGCTGGTATTTCAATGGACTGAAGGCATTTAGCTGGAAGAGCGGCTGGGTTCTTGTGGTGCTGACCGGATTTGCAGGAAGCAACGTAGCGGGAAACAGAACGCGGCAATATATATATATATATATATATATATATATATATATATATATATATATATATATATGATTTATCGGCAGCCCCTTTGAAACGGGGCGGCGACATATAGTCACCTAGTCTGCTTGAGTCAATCATGCAAGCTATACATGCTTTTCATTCTAGCATATTTGTATACACCTCCTTAACCCTTTTTTTTCTTCCTCAAAACATTTCCATCTTTCTTGTACAGTTACCTATGCCTGTAACGGATCTGGTCGTATCAATATATCTCTTCCATCCTTTAGTTTCCAACAATACTCTAATCGTCTCTTGCTTGTCTCGATTGCTGACTGGTTGATGCTTCTGCTCACTTTAAATTCACGCGCTTCTGCAAGGTGTACGTTACCTATGGATTTCACTGGGTGAATCCCTTCGCATTCCCTTAGGATGTGCTGCGTGAGTGAGTGAGTGACAAAACTTTATTTCGAATCAGAACGATTCGCGTCGGGCGAGTTAGTGGGCTGCGGCACCCGCCGAAATTACGGCCAAGAGTTCTTTTCTCCCGGCGGCTTCCTTGGTCCGCTCGACTGCCGAATGGTCTCCGGATTTTCGCTGCAGCATACCTATGCCTCATCGCGTTGTGAGTATTTTGTCCGGCATGTTTTTGTCCTTAGGAAACCAGCTCGAACCCAAAATAGCAAGGCACTGCCCTTTGTGTTATCCTACATATTTTTCCTCCTAATTTGTTTCTTCCCATTCTTGCGAATCTCCACGGTTTTCTTTTTTGTTTCAATTCTTTGCATCCAATTCGCTGACTATGTCTCTCCCTCTTTCTTTTTGATGACTCGTGGTTGTCTATGTACACTTTCAATTACCCTGTATTTGGTTGCCAACTTTCTTGACCTCTTCCTCCATTCTGTGTCCACGCTTTTCAGATACAGATACTTGTGCACTTTAGCCGCCCATTTACTTCGATCCATGTTCCTGAGTCTTACTTCAAAACTAATTTTGCCCTGCGCTTCTCTGACTTCAAGCGAGGCCCAATCAATGTCACCCTGCGCTGCCTCATTTGTGCTTCCACCGTGGGCTCCCAGAGCCAACCGGCCTAACGATCTCTCGTTAACTTCGAACCCCGACAAGATATCCGATTTTAAGCACAGAATGGCATTTGGGAACGTTAGCGCTGACACCATTACTTCTTTCCACATTTTTGCGGACCAGCTTACACTTATTGTGGTCCCAAAGTGCTCTATGTTTCAATATTGCTGTTTTCCGCTTCCCCTTTATTTTCAGATTATCTCGGTGGGTGCTTCAGTAAGACTTTCCTTCGTTTATGTATACACAAACTAACTGACACACAGTGCTCTTTTTCGAACATCGCGAGCACTGCTTGCTCATATGAATAGGAAAATATGGCCAGTGGCGGTAGGGTGAAGGACGTGCAAAGCCGGTCAAAAATACAAACAAACTTGAAAGCCGTCTTTATTCATGCTTGATTAATTGCCACTAGAAAAGCCGCAATATAGCCCTATTATTACTCGCGAAAACTACTAGAATGAGTAATGCCGACGTTGGATTCAGGCAGGCGCAATCGCACGCCGTTTCAACTATTATTTCTACAGCTTCTCAGGCAAAATATCCGTGTCTATTTGATTTTATTGAAAGCGATGATGGGAATGAACGAGAACGTGTTTCTACTACCATTATATTTACAGCCAGCATTTTGTTCAGTAGAGCTATAAGAGTAATATGATTGCCAGCCGACGAAAAGGCAGCAAATTACATTCCTAATCGTATAATTTCACAGCGAACGTAAACGGTGACCACGTTTACTGCAGAAACAGCGCGTCCCGTGACCGGTGACACAGACATTGGTTTTTTTTTTGCTATGCAGCTTTTATTCTAGACAAAATGATGTCCGCTCGAGTAAAGTGACGCATAATATTCGTTTTATTAAAAGGGATGTCTACGCACAAATGTTTAGCACCAACGACCAAGATAGATAGATTAGATAGATAGATAGATAGATAGATAGATAGATAGATAGATAGATAGATAGATAGATAGATAGATAGATAGATAGATAGATAGATAGATAGATAGATAGATAGATAGATAGATAGATAGATAGATAGATAGATAGATAGATAGATAGATAGATAGATAGATAGATAGATAGATAGATAGATAGATAGATAGATAGATAGATAGATAGATAGATAGATAGATAGATAGATAGATAGATAGATAGATAGACAGACAGATAGACAGATAGATAGATAGATAGATAGATAGATAGATAGATAGATAGATAGATAATACGAGGTGAAAGGGAGAGAGGTTGACAAGATTGAGTGTCCAGCTGTCTACTCTGCACAGGTTGCGGCGAAGGCAGAAAAGATGCGAAAACAAGAGAAGGATAAAAGAACACATCACTTCGTACACACTATAGTTTTCCGATCAGTCCCGCTGCTTTTAAAGCAGTTCTGGCCGACGTCCGCTGGGACCAAAGGGACGGTCGTCAATCTTGTCGAACGTGGTGCTGAGCACTTTTCTTTGTGCACTGAAACGACCATAATCACACAGAAGGTGTGCTGTTGTCTCTTTGCACCCACAAGCCTGACATACTGGTGTTTGGATCGGACTGCTGGTACGATCTGTTGGGAACTCGGCGCTGACGCCCGTGGTTGTACCTGGGTCGCAAGCCCCAAGGGTAGCGTTGGCCTGGCGGCCTGGGGTACAACTGGAAGCATCCGAAGGTCCCGGCAAAGCATGAGTCGACTGGTAACAACAAAACAACTTGTTTATTTTAACATCGCAAAGAGTTGGCGGTCAGGTTTGACCGTAGTAGAGAGACGGGAGAGCACTTCACTCAACAGAAGAAATCGGAGCCCTCCTTTTTGGCGTCCGGGGCCAGCTGTTTTTATA
The DNA here is from genome assembly GCF_050947875.1 of Dermacentor variabilis. NCBI lineage: Eukaryota > Metazoa > Arthropoda > Arachnida > Ixodida > Ixodidae > Dermacentor > Dermacentor variabilis. The sequence continues at coordinate 16,127,386 of NC_134568.1, read as the reverse complement.
CTCTCGCAGTTGAGGGCAAGAAGGAACCCCTCAAAAGACGAGCACGTGAATGTACAATGGGCTAATGGTGACGCCCACTGTCGTAGCGATGCCGTAGCACCATGTCGAGCACGATCTCGTAGCACCCTGTCGTGGCGCTGCCGGTCGGACACAATGACTGTAATGAGAGGATGGTCCCTGCTTTGGCATCGCCTGTTTCGGGCACAATGACTGGAACGAGATCCCTGCTTTGGCATCGCCTGTTTCGGGCACAATGACTGGAATGAGATCCCTGCTTTGGCATCGCCTGTTTCGGGCACAATGACTGGAATGCGAGGATGATCCCTAGGCGGTCGCATCGCCGCAGTCGCGCCTGGAAACACCTGGCGATGAGTGTTGCGGCGACGACGATCGGGCCAAAATGTCTGCCGCCCCGCCGCAGTCGCGCCGGCAAAACCACGTGTCGCAGGCGAAACGCAACAGACCGCCCCGCCGGGGGAAGGAGATCCCGATGGACAGGGGACTGCATCCGCTGTCCGGAGGGATGTCGCTCGATGATGCTCATAACCGAAGTCGGGCGTCCCTCGACGTTTCTTGAGCGCAGCGCACAGAGAAGGCCTCGTTCTCTTGTTCAGGTTCGCACGGGACACTGCAAAGTGACTTCGGGAGAGTTCACATTTTTGTTCTCGTTCCCGGCAAGCGTTAGAACTACGCTGAAACTCAACCGCTCAGTCAGCAAGCACGGCACAACCCTCACTAAGCCCTGCCAGGCTCTTTCCCCTTTTTATACCACTGCCTAGTTCCTTACAGTAGTCTAGCATCACTCAGAACGCGTCCACAAATTGAAAAATTGCACTAGAAAGCATATCATCACTTTGAAACACTAAACAAAAGCAATATGTTAAAAAAAAATCCTGCCTCAGGAAGAAAACATCAGTAACAAACAATTTTGAGGCTGATTCCTACGTTAGGGGCTTCGACTTAAGCCATCGGCGTTACCGTTGAGACTCCCCTTTTTGTAACGCACCTCAAAGGAATATTGTTTTAAAGCGAGGCTCCAGCGCAGGAGGCGGCCATTTTTGGGAGAGATGGTCTGCAGCCATTGGAGAGGGCAGTGATCCGTCTCAATGATAAACCTCGAGCCGGCTAGATAGCATGACAATTTCTGAACGGCCCACACGAGACACGCACACTCTTTCTCGGTGGCGCTATACGCCTGCTCACGACTGGTCAGCTTACGACTAGCATACAGGACGGGGTGTTCTACTTCTCCATTTTCCCGTTGGCACAGTACAACGCCCATGCCTCGCTCACTAGCATCGCACTGAACAATGAACCCTTTTGTATAGTCTGGCGATCGTAGCACAGGCTGGCTTGTTAGGGCACTCTTTAGGGCGCTAAAAGCTCTTTCCTTGGTCTCGTCCCAGACGACTGTTTGAGGCTCTGTCTTTCTTAGAGCATCCGTCAGGGGAGCCGCGATATCAGAGTACCTAGGGATGTACCTCTGATAGTAGCCGGCGACACCCAAGAACGACCGAATATCGGTCTTGGTGCGCGGTTGCGGAAAGTCTCGCACAGCGGCCACTTTTATTTCAGAGGGGCGGCGACGACCCTGACCAATCACGTGACCGAGGTAGACAACCTCGGCCTGTGCTATCTGGCACTTAGGAGCCTTGACTGTCAAGCCCGCTTCGCGCAGGCGGGTTAGCACTGCCCGCAAGTGTGTCATATGCTCAGACCAGGATGCGGAGAATATCGCTACGTCGTCTAGATACGGTAAAGCGAATTCTTGCTGTCCCCGCAACACTTTATCCATGAGACTTGAAAAACAGTATGGCGCGTTCTTCAAACCAAAACTCAACACTTTAGGACGGAATGTTCCCATTGGTGAAATGAACGCCGCATACCTACTAGCCTCTTCTGTAAGTGGAACCTGCCAATAACCCCTGACAAGATCTAGGGTGGAAATAAACTGAGCGCTACTAACTTTCTCAAGGCGCTCCTCGATGTTAGGGATCGGATAAATTTGATCCTTAGTGATGGAATTAAGCCTGCGGTAGTCGACGCAAGGACGAGGTTCCTTGCCCGGTACCTCAACTAAAATCAAAGGGGAGGTATAATCACTCTCACCTGCCTCAATAACACCGAGCTGTAGCATTTTCTTTACCTCAGCCTCCATAATATCGCTCTGGCGGGGTGACACCCGATACGCCTTGGATCGTACTGGCTCTGTGGAGGTAAGTTCTATATCATGAGTAAGTACAGAAGTCCTACCAGGCCTCTCAGAGAACAGACCTTGAAACTCTTGTAATAGCTGGTGTAGTTCGGTTTTCTGCTCGGGCGACAGCGGTGCTTTACTGATAAGGTCACTAATGACTTGACCGGTGTCTTCCCTGTTCGTCACTGAGCCTAGTCCTGGAAGCTCGACCGGAAGCTCTTCAGGAACGTTTACCATCATGCACACCACTGCTTCCCTTTGTCTATAAGGTTTGAGCAGATTACAGTGGTAAACTTGCTGTGCTTTCCGCTTTCCTGGCAGACTTACCACGTAGTTAACGTCCGACAGTTTCTGAACAATTCGTGCTGGGCCCTCCCACTGCACGTCTAGTTTGTTGTATAGCGATGTGCGCAATATCATGACCTCATCGCCAACCTCAAAACGACGGGCCCTGGCTGTCCGATCATAATAAACCTTGGCCCTCTGCTGGGCCTTTGTCATTGCTTCACCTGACAACTCCTGTGCCCTTCTTAAGCGTTCGAGGAGCTTAAGCACGTACTCCACCACGACTGGGTCGTCGCCCCTACCTTCCCACGATTCTCGAAGCATGCGAAGCGGAGATCGAAGCGAGCGACCGTACACCAGTTCAGCTGGCGAAAACCCCGTAGCCGCATGCGGCGCGGTCCTTAAAGCAAACATCACCCCAGGCAGACACAGCTCCCAGTCAGTTCGATGTTCAAAACACAACGCTCTCAACACGCGCTTCATGACGGAGTGGAGCTTCTCAACGGAATTCGACTGTGGGTGGTACACTGAGCTGTGTAACAGCTTTACCCCACACCTTTCGAGAAAAGTTGTCGTCAAAGCGCTAGTAAACACTGTGCCCTGATCTGATTGGATTTCCGCAGGAAAACCAACTCGCGCAAATATGGACAGTAGTGCATTAACTATCTCAACTGAGCTGAGTTCTTTAAGCGGCACTGCTTCAGGGAACTTTGTCGCTGGGCAGATCACAGTCAAAATGTGTCTGTACCCCGTGGCTGTTACCGGCAGAGGTCCCACAGTATCAATAACGAGCCGTCTAAAAGGCTCCGTAATGATAGGTACCAATTTCAACGGCGCCCTCGATTTGTCCCCTGGTTTGCCCACCCGCTGACAAGTGTCACATGTCCTCACGAAATGGTCTGCGTCCCGAAAACACCCTGGCCAATAGTACTCTTGCAAGAGACGGTCCTTAGTTTTCTTAACTCCTAGGTGTCCGGACCACGAACCCCCGTGTGACAAGCGCAACAGATCCTGACGATAGCATTGAGGCACGACCAGCTGATCGAACTCCACTCCTCGGCGGTCTAGATACTTCCGGTACAGGACTCCACCCCTTTCCACAAAACGCGCAGTTTTCCTGGCGATACCTTCTTTGACATTGCAGCGCACGTTTTCCAGGCTGCCATCCTTTTTTTGCTCGGCTATCAAAGCCGTCCGGCTGACTTTTAGCAACCTATCAAGTCCGTCTGACGTAGGCGCGATGAGCAAATCAGTAGATAGCTCTTCTAACTTTCCCGCGTCGGGCGTTTCCTCTCCAGTATTTGGCGCCTTTAACGTTACAGACTCAAGTTTATTCAGTTCGGGCGTGCTCTGAATATCAGCTTGCTGCGCCTCTGACCGTTTTTCGTTGTTTGATAACGTCGGCCCCGCAACTACCGCCTTTGCAGCGAGCTCCCGAACCTTCGATCTGGTTAAGGCCTGAACACTAGCTTCACCAAACAAAAGCCCCTTCTCGCGCAGGAGGTGATCGGACCTGTTTGAAAATAGGTACGGGTACTGGGGTGGCAGCATAGATGACACTGCCGCCTCCGTCTCAAGCGCTCCGAAAGGTCCTTCAATAAGCACTTTTGCTACTGGCAGACACACGCTATGAGCTTCCACGGCTTGCTTGATCCATGCGCACTCGCCCGTGAACATATGGGGTTCTACGTAAGATGGGTGAACTACATCCATCGTAGCTGCGGAATCGCGAAGCACTCGGCACTCTTTCCTGTTCACGAGGAGGTCTCGCATGTAAGGCTCGAGAAGCTTCATGTTCTCGTCAGTGCTGCCTATTGAAAAAAACACAACTTTTGGTGTTGTTTCCGGACACTGCGCCGAAAAGTGACCCGGCTTCTGGCACGTATAACACAAGCGCGCTCGCCTCATCTCGAACCGCTTTCTGCGTTTGGCTGCCGCCGTCTCTTTACGTTTGGTCGGACTGCTTTCACTCGCATCCGCACTACGCGTGTCCCCTTTTAATCTCATGGGCGTGAACTTCGGCCTCTCAAACTTCGAGCCAAATTCACCCTTTTGACCGTCCTTAGCTCCGCGAGCTCGACGCGTCACAAACTCCTCGGCTAGCTCAGCGGCTTTAGCCACCGTACAAACGTCTGGCCTATCCAAGACCCAGTATCGCACGTTCTCCGGTAACCGACTATAAAACTGTTCTAGCCCGAAACACTGCAGAACTTTATCGTGGTCACCAAACGCTTTCTCTTCTTTGAGCCACTCCTGCATGTTCGACATAAGCCTATACGCAAACTCTGTATATGACTCACTTCTGCCTTTCTCATTTTCCCGAAACTTCCGACGGAACGCCTCCGCAGACAGCCGGTACTTTTTTAGAAGACTCGATTTCACTGTGTCGAAATCCTCTGCCTCCTCTCTATCCAAGCGAGCGACTACGTCGGCCGCCTCGCCGGGTAACAAAGTGAGCAAGCGCTGTGGCCACGTTTCCCGAGAGAACCCCTGCTTCTCGCACGTTCGCTCAAAGTTAACCAGGAACAAACCAATGTCCTCTCCAAGCTTAAACGGCCGCATCAGGTCAGTCATTTTGAACAATACGCGTTCTCCTGCACCGTGTGCCTGACTTCCATTACGAGCGCGTTCCATCTCTACCTCAAGACGCTTCATTTCCAAAGCGTGTTGACGGTCACGCTCTTGTTGCTCTCGCTCTTTCTGTTCTTTACGTTCACGCTCTTCTTTTTCTTTTTGTTCTTTAAGTTCGCGCTCCTGTCTTTTTGCAGTCTCTCTCTCTTCAATGGTCTCAAGGCATTCCGACAGCTCGTCATCCTCAGCCTCTAACTCAAGAATAGCCTTTATCAGTTCTGGTTTTCTGAGTTTGTCTGAGACATCCAGACCCAACTCTCTTGCAAGCTCCAACAATTTCGGTTTGCGCAACGACTTCAAATCCATGGCTGCTCTGAATGCTGCTTTCTCTACTGCTTACTATTGTCTTGCCGCAAACTAACCCGGCAGCAACGACAACCACAATTACCAGCTCTGTTTCTGACACTAACAAAAAGCCTGGCAAAGCTCAGAAGAAGAAAGTCCCGCACTCACCAAACCTCGCAGGCAGGAATTCCGCGCAGTCGTTCCGCTGCAGGCAACCAGTCGTCACACAGGGCTCGTTGCACTGCTCCCGGATCGTCGTTGAGCTGCTCAGCATACAGTCAACTGCATCTCTTCGCTGCTGGCCTCCGTTGTCGCGATCTCACCGCTGGCAGACAGTTGTTTGAAGTCGGAGGCGATCTCACCGCTGCCAACCAGAAGTTTGGATCGGACTGCTGGTACGATCTGTTGGGAACTCGGCGCTGACGCCCGTGGTTGTACCTGGGTCGCAAGCCCCAAGGGTAGCGTTGGCCTGGCGGCCTGGGGTACAACTGGAAGCATCCGAAGGTCCCGGCAAAGCATGAGTCGACTGGTAACAACAAAACAACTTGTTTATTTTAACATCGCAAAGAGTTGGCGGTCAGGTTTGACCGTAGTAGAGAGACGGGAGAGCACTTCACTCAACAGAAGAAATCGGAGCCCTCCTTTTTGGCGTCCGGGGCCAGCTGTTTTTATACTCTCGCAGTTGAGGGCAAGAAGGAACCCCTCAAAAGACGAGCACGTGAATGTACAATGGGCTAATGGTGACGCCCACTGTCGTAGCGATGCCGTAGCACCATGTCGAGCACGATCTCGTAGCACCCTGTCGTGGCGCTGCCGGTCGGACACAATGACTGTAATGAGAGGATGGTCCCTGCTTTGGCATCGCCTGTTTCGGGCACAATGACTGGAACGAGATCCCTGCTTTGGCATCGCCTGTTTCGGGCACAATGACTGGAATGAGATCCCTGCTTTGGCATCGCCTGTTTCGGGCACAATGACTGGAATGCGAGGATGATCCCTAGGCGGTCGCATCGCCGCAGTCGCGCCTGGAAACACCTGGCGATGAGTGTTGCGGCGACGACGATCGGGCCAAAATGTCTGCCGCCCCGCCGCAGTCGCGCCGGCAAAACCACGTGTCGCAGGCGAAACGCAACACTGGGCTTGTGGCCATTCCGTGGACGCGCTTTTAATTCTGGCGCCGTGGACACCGACGTGACTCCAAAGAAACCAACGTCGTCCTGCTTACGAAGGAACTGTCTTTATTTGGGTCTATTTGGGTCTGGAATATGCAGAAGTAGAACAAGTGATCGCTTATGTGATTTCCCACGGCGTTTATAGCTTCTTCATTGGTGCATTGTATTTCACTGAAATTCTGAACTGCCTTTGTCAGATATCATTGTCTCAACGCAGAAAGCAATTGATTTCTTTAAGCAATCCTCGCCTTTCTCGTGTTATTTTGCATGAAAGAACTCTTACAGTGAGTCAATCCTTTTGAAGCCGTTACGTAACACTATCGGATGCATACACTTGCAGGTGTTGATGGTGCCCAGTTTTTTTTTTTTTTTTTTGCGAAAGTCGCTTATAGGGTTTTCTTTTCACAAGTTAATTCATCCTCGATGATTGCAGTCTCTTCACCGTATTCAATATTCATGCTGAGAGAAATGAACAAGAAAAACGCGTCAAACTCAATACAGTTTCTTTAAAACGTAAAAAGAAAAACTACTTCCTGCGGCCCCGCATTTGTTTGGGAGACTAAAAGTTGCGGCGCTTTCTCACTCACGGCACTGAAGGCCATTTTTCCAGAGCGCCCCCTGGACTGCGCTCGTTTCCTATATATCGGGAAGGCTACCCGGCTTCCAATTTGTATCGCGTATTCCTCAAGCAGATTAATAATGCCGCTAAAAGCAGACCAGTAGGTCGACGCTTCTAGAGTCAACGGTGTCGTTAGTGTTCACGTGACGCTTCGCCAAAGCTTTCGAGCTTTCGTTGTCTTTCGTGACGTCGTTATGACGCTGTGGAACACTACGCATGCCGCATGTAATTAATCTGTTGCGTTCATACACTTGTGACAGTGGACTCGTACGTGAAGATTTAATACACGCCTAACGTTTCTGTATTTTCAAAGAAGACGAATAAAGCGACGAGCGCTCTCTTGGCAGCTATGGTGGCGGCCATAGGACAAGCATGCATTTTACGGTAAACATTCGACGATTTCACAGCCTCAAACGATGGCAGTATTGTGTTAAGTGCACTCGAGAAGAACGGCGTGAAGATCCTCTCCCGCGTGACTTCAAGGGCACTACAGACTACGAACACATTGTATTCTGTACAGGAAGTGCCGCGTATCTTCTTCACCAAACCACGGCGTGTGTGTTCAGACAAGGAGGGACTAAGGGTGGGTGCCGACTATTTTTAGTGTTCAGGCGGCACTTTTATATGATGTGGGAAAACGTTTCTGTAGAAAGTAATCAGCTTTCATTATGCGAAACTTGGCGAGGATTTCTTGAAAAAAAGTATTATTTCGTTAAAGGGGGAAAAGAGCGTTTCAACAATTTGCAGATCTTACAAATTTTAAAATTATAGCATTGCACCCCGGCAAAAATGTTTCCATAAATTTACACCACTGGTGCCACTTCCAAATGGCAAGTTAAATTTATGTCGCTCGCAGTCTAAATTTGAAACAGTCCCAACGTTTCATTTTTGAGCAACTGCCTCTTATTGATCCGAAATCAGGGTTTTTTTTTATTGGGGGGGGGGCATTTGAACTAAGCCGATGAAACTGAAAAAGATGGCTCACAAATGTTCGAAACGTTTTCGGAAACAAAAAAAACGCAGTATACAACTTCACCGCGTATTTACTTCGTTATAAAATCCCCAAAATGCCAAAATTGCAACAATAGCGAAATTGGAATATTTTAGAGGTGTCTAAAAATATTCATTGCCGACTTTTATGAAAATTCTATACAGTACGCACACACGACTGGTAAATCTAGTACTGCCAAAACATGTTGCGCTTCTTAAAATAAAGAAGCGAAAATTGTGAGAAAGTGTGTGAGAAAATTGACCCTATTTTGACACACAAGAAATATTAACAGAGACAAGGTGCAAAAACCTCGTCATTGAGTCACAAAACATTGCAAACTTTAAGAGCGCGTGGTAGAGAGTATAGAGCACTCCGCATCTATACCGTTTCTCACGCGGAATCATGGCAAAATAAGTTTAATTAATCTTCGACCTACAATGCATAAAAAATTAGAGGCTTATTTGGACGTTTTTTAAGGCGCCTTGAATTAAAGATTTAACAACAATTTTTTTTGCTCCCTTGTTCGTTAAATGCAACCTAACTTACAGAGTATAGTGTGTTCACCTATTTGTTGCTTTTGCTGGAAACTCGATGCCAAATTCGAAAAACAGGGCACGAAAAGTAAGTTTTGCGTCTAAGCTTCTTTTTATATTAATATGATATTAAATATTAAAATATGATCAATTTTCTCACAAGAAATAAAATGCTGCAACATGTTTTTCCAGCCCTAGATTTACCAGTCCTGTGTGTATATTCTGCAAAATTTTCAAAGGTGGGCGATGATTATTTTTTAAAAGTTCTATAAAATGTTCTAATTTTCGCTATTATTGCAATATTGGCATTTTTGGGATTTTATAACGAAATAAACACGCGGTGTAGTTGCATACTATATTTTGTTTGCGAGAAACGTTTTGAAGATTTGTCAGAAATATTTTCAGCTTAAACGTCTTAGCTAAACCGGCACATAAACACCTCTGATTTAGGGTCAGTCAGAGGTAGTTACTCAAATATGAAAGTTGGGCAATTTTTTGAAAAAATATGTTGTGAGTGACATAAATTTAACTTCGCGTTGGCCAATAGTCATTGTGGTGTACATTGCATTAATTTTAGCTTGAGAGACCTTGAATTTGTAAAATCTGCAAGTCGTTAAGACGCTCTTTTCCACCTTTAGTGAAATAAGACTTTTTTTTCTTTTCAAAAATACCCTGCTATCTTTCGCAAGACGACGGCTGATTGCTTTCTACACAGTCATTTTTCCACGCCATACAAAAATAACGTTGAAAACAAAAAAATAGTCGGGACCCCCTTAGTCTGTCCTTATGTGAACACAACTCACAGACGTTGCAATAATGTTACAAGGTTCCCGTTCTCGCTCAAATTTGACGGAGTGGATAGATTGATGTAAGGGCCAATAAGCAATAGTATTTCAATTGCTGGCCAAACCTGGGGCCGCATTCAGAAAGTTTATCGCTCGTATGTGTTTTATGCCATTGGCTGCCCGCCTTCGCTAATAATATGTCCAGCATTAGGATTGGCTGGAATTTTCTCTTACGAATAATTCTAACGTAAGAGGTCTTCATGAACACGGCTCCAGGTTTTCCTGCTAAGTATCTCAGCAGCAGATGGACTTCGGTACATGAAATAGGGATATCGAATAGTTCATTTTCGTGCGCCTACCTTGCGGTCGATGCAGCGGCTGCAATTCCAATCATTGCAGTGTCGTGGCACCCACTGAAACGCTACATGATTCGCTGCGCCACATTTTGCTTGCTCTTTGAGGGTTTGTAACACTTAACGATTACTCAGCGTATTTTTTCTAGATTCTTTAGTGACGCGAGAGCGGCTTGAATATCGCGAGATATAAGTCATTTCATGTATTTATGCGATGCTGTGAAGCACAACGCAGAGAGAATTGCAAAACGCTTGGCTTCGATACGTGTCTTTACAGGGACTATGAGTGATCGCTGTAAAGCCTCTGTAGAGCATACGGCCGTGACCGCAGCTCATGGCCGCTTCACGTAGGAATCCATGGCCAAGGCGGGATGATGTGGGCTCTCATTGTCTATATATCAACCTGTGACCTAGAACGGCTTATAAACCCAATACATCTCAGCACGAAAACGTTACACAGAAAAACCTATTCGAAAAAGGGGGTGTTTGGCACTGAAATATAACCGATGGCAAGTCACATATGGACGGAATACTATACGCGCATGTGCTAAACTCTACTCTGTGCCAACAAATTTTAACGCCTGAAATGTTTTCACCTTGTTAAATAATTAGGGCGACGCCACCTCTACAAAGATCAATTCGTGATTTTCATTTAGGTGTAAATAAAATAATATCAACCCCGAAGCGATCCTGTGCGAGAAAAGAACGGGCGATCCGTATCTCCCATGAGCGCGATATTCATAATCGAATCACTTTGGCCCGGACAGTTGGTCTCCTCTTTCCCAACACTTGTTCACTTTCCCACAACCCAGCGCAAGAACCGAATGACGCCTGGCGACCATGAACTTTTTCTATCTGCTCGAAGCCGGAGCAGCTCGCGAGCAACATGCCAATACGAGCTCCACTTTCCATACACGCGTTCCCGAACGGGAACGATTCCGTTCACGTGGCCGCGGCTGACCTCATGCGCTAGCCAGAGGAGGGCGAGAGGCCTTACTATTCTGCCCGCCTATAACGCGCGCCCGGAAGCCGCAATTGATGGGCGGTACGTCCCCGAGTCGCGCTAATGAAAATGTTCTCGCTGCGTCGCCTCCGTGGCGGCTCCTCCCGTCGCGCCCATTACACGCCACTATAAGTTTGCGCTTACTCACGCTGACTTCCTTTTATGTGTATTCATCCACTTCTCGGCATGCGCGATGCTATAGCGCGGCCACACGTGTGGCGCCGGCGGCTATCATTAGGAAAAAAACCGGCGGTCGGCGCGCCCCAGTGATCTCAAAATGTCAAGAACCCACGCCCCGCCCAGATAACGACTCGTGGCACGGCGATCATTGCGTCGCAAATTTTGCCGCGAAATGAGGCAACGCTCGTGTTGCGGCCCAGTTGTGCGACCAACGCGACTTATTAGCTGAACCTGCCGATGGGGAGCAGCATAGACAGAATAATTAATGGAACGAATAACTATAGATCAACGAAAGCAACTGCAGAATGTCAACCATTACAATAGAGGACAGAATAATCACTAACAAATTAGAGGATTAGGCACAGGTTTATGAGTGGCTGCAGCATTAAAACTGGATTCGCCCGACAGGACAGTTCGCTGAATCAGTACGCAGATGACTATCACGTGGCTCATTGCCCTCTGTTCACGCTGCACGGGAAGACAGCGCGTATTTGTAGGTATCAGTAGGCACGGGGCCCGAGCAGAGGCTGCGGGTTTCTGACGGGGCACCTGGCGACAAAGCCATGACAAGTGAACATGGAGAGAAGCATATTTTATAAGAACGGGCCGAGCGCTATCACGGGTATTCATTCGTCCAGCCAGTTCTCGCAGTCCCTTGCAGAATATGGCTGCCCCCGATAAGTGCTGCAAATTATTATCCTTATCTCCTTCTTCTCTTTCTCCCCTATTCCCCTACCCCACATGTAGGGCAGCCAACCGGGCGAGACCTTGGCTAACCTCCCTTCATTTCCTTCTTATTTATCTCTCTCTCTTTCTGGGCCGGTATTCACGAAGTGCTTGTGCTGAAATTGCTCGCAAGAGCAGATACCAGCCTGTCGCGATGGCGGACCTATTATTAGCGAAGGCGGCCGGTCAATGGCAAACAGCACTACGAACAAAGCGCTTCGTGAATGCGGCCCCTGTTCTATAGCGTATCCTCTCAATTGTCCCTATTAGCAATAGTCGTGCATCGATGCCAAAGCATGCCTCTCTAGAGATAACCCTCGCTTCAATCTTACGTCCCCGTCTCTGCACCGATGGGACCAGCCTGTCTTGAGCACCTGTAGAAAAATTGGAGGACGCTTAAGCTTCTCCTTCAAGAGTGGAACGCGACAGCGTTCCCGTCGACCCGCCAAGGGGTGTAAGACATTGGGCTACGGCGCAGCGACTACGCGCCCCGCATCGGACGCGGTGAGCGTCGAGCAACGCAGCGTTCGGCGCGGCAACGAAATGTGCGCCTGAGCAAGCGACGCACGCCTGAGCCTTAGAAAACAGCTAGTTTCTAAGGCAACACCGCATTCACTAGAGGCGCTTTTGTACCGCTTTGAAGCATCGAACTCGTGGCTGAGTGGTAGCGCCTCCGTCTCACACTCCGGAGACCCTGGTTCGATTCCCACCCAGCCCATCTTGCAAGTTGTTTTTTATTCATGAAGTACCTGCTGGGATTTATCGCTCACGGCCAACGCCGCCGACACCGACGCCGACGACACCGGCTTTTCTGCGACACGAGTTCCTTAACGCTGTCGCGTTAAAATCATCGTTAATGCGTGGTTCCTTTCTCACGTCACGCGTTTCACTGTCTTCGGCTTCGATTATATCCTGTATTGGTCTGTGTATCAGCTGCACTGCACGAGGCACCTCGCAAACGGCTGCTTCGCTAGGCATCGCTTCATGAGTGATTGATTCGATGACATTGGAACTGTTCGAAACTCTCGTCGGTGGCATTCCCACTTGATTGCTAAATTACCAAAGGGAAACAACATCAGGATTCCCTTAGCTCTCACACTTAACCGATGTGCTGATTGCGCAGTCGGTTAGTTCTTGTTGTTTCAACGTTCGTTCAGTTGGTGTTGCTTTTACACGGCTGCGCTAAATGAAACAGATGGAAGCTTGAAACGAAATGGAGGAGGGCAGGACGAGGGCTTCAGTTTTTGTAGTGATAAACCCGAGGTTTCATCTATTTTATGTACTTTGCTTTCGCTAAAAATATATTCACACGTTACGTTTAGGACACTTGTTACGACGTTTATCATTACAGTGAGATCATGATTATTATTTCATGCGTAATCGGCGGCATTCCAACGCCGTCCCCTGCCGTAGATGTAAGTACTGCCGGACCCCGTCACTAGAAAAAAAAAAAAGAAGACTCGCAAAAGCCTCAAAAACAATCAATTTTGGTGACCTCCAGCATTGCCTGCATTCACTCTCTATTTCGCAGGCACGCCAAAAAAATGTGCGAAGACTTCACCATGAATGCAGAATCTTTAGGAGGAGCAAGACGAGGCTAAACAGAACGATTAGAAGTACGAAAAGAGCAAGGGCTACACACCTTTCTCTCAGCGGAAAGCAGGCTAATAGAGGCGTGTAAATGAGGTGTGCATGGAGGCGTGCATATGCGCATCCGGGCACCGCATATGTTACTCGCAGACATGGCTATCATACTCCTACCACGTACAGGAAGAACGCCGATTCCCTATCAACGTACGACTGATAAAAGAAGAGCTGTTACACCGGTGTAGCCCGAATGTGCCCGTAAGAAATACAACGCCTTCGGAAACTAGACATTTTAAAGCTGCATGGTAGCAAGCAGGCAACGTACTTTATTATTGGTAGATGCGGCTGAAAGCTTGCCTCAAGAGAGTTGAAGACTGGAAACGGAATAAGATATCCGAGCTACATCAAGCACAAGTTGCACTTACATCTAGTTGTGCCCATCGAGCTTCCCACAACCTAAGGAAAGTGCGCGAATTTTTCCGCCCCCGGCAAAGTTGCCCAAATGTTAATTTTCATATTTACGGATACCGTAAGCTGACGATTTGCAAAACAAAGCAGCACGCCAGGTCCATCGTTTCCTGCACAGTGACGGGGGCAGCTTATAAATCTGGAAAAACTTCGTGACAAAACGTCGGATAATAATAATGCCATCAGGAATGCGCACTTCGCATCTACCTGCGATCACAGCTAAGCACAGAGTGCTCGCGCGAGCAATCGTTCAGTGAGATATGCTTTAAGAGAACTGTTGAAATTACCGCTGCCACTGAATTACCCTCGAATTACCCCTGCTGCTCGTGCCTTCGTCTATGGGTCTTCCTTTCGTGTGTGTTTTAATTTGCGACAATAACACGTCTTTCAGTGAGATAGCCGCACATCAAATGTTACGGAAGAGCATGACAAGTATTAATGGCATTGACTCGAGAACAATTGCCTCGATAAGTAATATTACGATAATAAGTAATCTAATTTGGCATGGAATTTATAAATCTACAGAAGAAACTGACGAGGCTTTGCTTACTCAGGCCTCACAATTATTTACAGGACCACTAAAGATTGGATGCCCCCAAATCGAACGATGCCATAGGACAGGCAAAAGAAATGGCAATCGACCACGTCCCATCATCATTAAGCTTCTGGATTAGTGCAGCAAATTGCTTGTACTTGAAAATGCATTAAATTGAAGAGCACTGGTATTCATATAACTGGAGATTTGTCGACTCGCGTACGCTCCATCAGAAAAAAGTGTGTGGGAAGCTACCGCTTCTTACAGGAAAAATGGTCACACAATCCGATTGCGCTATGATCATGCCTTCATTGACAATGTTAACTACACCGTGGATGACAGTGCCAAAACCTTCATCAATACTTCTACTACTTCAAGGGATCCCCCAACTGGGATTGGATGGGGCCGAGCCAGTGCACTGAAAATCGATAACCGGATCAAAAGGGTGGTGCCGGCATCTGCGGGACGCTGAAACCGATCCTCAGAAAAGAAGATTTGGCAGAACGAGGCCGTAAACGTGCCGAAAGTGCTCGAAACGTTACACGGCCAAGCAAAAAGTTCTATTATGCGCAAATAAACCCATGCTCTCCGGCAGGTGCGACTCGCCGGTGCCTGAGCGATCGGTGGCAGCCATCTTTTATTCCTTTTGGAACGGGGCAGCCTGCGGCTATTCAGAAGAAAATTCAGTTTTGTTCGGCATATTAATGTATCTTTATCGCGTACACGTCACTTTGACGCGTGAATTTTCGCGGTTTTGTGACGTCGCGTGACAGGCAGGTGAAGTGGGTGCATCCCGAAAACTTTTGACCAATAGCTGCGGGCTAATGGCGAAAAGGGGTCGAATCAGAAATAACTATTTCTCTTTTGTTCGACCAAATCATGCATAATCAGTGTGTACACGTCATATAAGATGGGGAGCTATCACAGGTTTAGTGACGTCGCGTGACAGACAGGTTAAGTGGGGGTGGTCCAAAAAAGTTTTGACCAATCGTGGAGGGCTGATTGCAGAATTGGAATAGGAAAGTTTGGAATAGTTTTACGTTATATCACCCCTAGAATATTCTGGAGTACAATTTTTCCTAAAGTAAGCTCTAGCAATACATTTATTGTTAACAATGCACCCTCTAGTGATCCTAAGCTAATCGCCACAGCATTTAATGAGCATTTTCAATCTGTCTTCACAATAGAAAAACGCGATATGCCTCCTTACAGCAGTGATGTGCGTCCCCCTATTGATGATGCCTTTGTCTCGGAGTAAGCTGTTCTTAATATGAGCCTGAACCTTCACACGAAAAAGAGTTGCGGCCCGAATGAGATTGTTAATACTTTTCGTCATCGTTATTCTTTTGGTGTTGTCACTACCTAACACTCATATTCAAGAAATCACTATCAACTAGTATAGTCCCTTCATCATGGAAAACAGCGATAGTTATTCCGTTATATAAATCTTGCAACAGACAATGTTTGTTGAATTATACGCCGATCTCTCTGACATCCTACTCGTGCAAAATGTTGGAGCCAGGCAGGTACCTAGGATTTTTTATTTCGGGAGGGGGGCAACCGAAGGTAACTCTCCCTATGCAAATGAGGGGTGGGGGGGTGGGGCGCAGGTAGCTTTACTAGTGCAAACGTGAATAATGCCCACCATTCGCCATAAAGACACGTAAACCCGCAAAAGAGAATTGAAATAAGGTGTACCTCACAGGTACGCCTGTGAGATACACAACTCCTTTACTTGGCAAATAAGGAACCACATCATATGGACTCGATCATGACAGAAGTGCAGGAAGAACGCTGCCAAGAACAAGTAAACAAGCGAAAGTAAAAACTAAAGATTTCTAGTAGCGTTTCTTGAATTAGCCCTGGAAGAATTATAAAGAAATATATATGTTTGCTGAACAATCACAGTTCTTTTTGATGTCTCGCTTACTGCTCTACCAATTTAAGTGCCAAAACCGACCCGTGTTGCTATTTGGGAAGTTGTGTAACGATGCGTGGTCACCAGTCCCCTACAACCGCGTAGAATGCAGGACGCTGCGGTTCTAGACGTGCTGCACCCACCGCGGAAGCTTAGAAAAACACTCACATTAGAACAGCAGACAAGTGGCTACGCCAGGCGGCTCCATTGATAACTAGAAGCGTGATTCAAAACATACGAAATCATTCTCCACTTCCGGCGGCATTTTCTCTACTTCCTTTTTAAATAAAAAGATGTTGATCCATAAATATTTTCACAAACAGTTAAATTTGTTAATTTCCGTTTTTTCGTCCTGTTTGGCTGTTGCCTTGGCTCTCTCCCTTAGTAGATCGCTTAATTTCTCAACTCTTTGCGACACTTCTTTCCAGTTGCCAATTTTGCACGAAAAGTGCTGTACAATTAGGAAAAAGACAGACGAGGTAACGGGTGACAATCATATTGTTTATGGTTTTACTGGTTATTGCAAGGTCTGATGATGGACGCTGTTTGGCATTATTTTATTTTCCACCTTATCTAACCCATATCGCGGGTATATGCTTCCGAGGATCTGCCAGCGTCGCGGGGAGCCGTCACTCGAAGAAATAATGAAGCAAAAGGAAAAGTTTAACGCAACTGGCGTTTTCTCCAGCCGCAACTCGTTCCTCGAGCATACAGACCAGCTGATTACGAACCGAATCCCTTTCCTGGTCCCTGGATCAGTCTGAACGAAGAAGGTTGAACTAACAAAGCAACAGCGAGGCGCGTGATCATTGAATAGATGGTTACAACTGAACTCAACTCGAGTTAATAGCGCGGGCACCGAATCGATGAGAAAACTGGCCTCCACACCCCAAAAGATGCCGATAAATACCGCCATCCAAAAGGAGTGAAAAAATTGACAATCATTCCGCTCTGTGAAGATGGAATGGCAGCGAGAGCGGACGGCAGTCAAAGCTCTCAAACGAAAAGCAAAGTGCTTCACCTCCGCCGCGGGTCGGCCCGACGGTAGTGCAACGCCAGGCCGACCCGTGGCGGAGGTGAAGCAGGCATTAAGCACTCCCCATACATGGGCCGATCCCGAAGATAGTGCAGTACTGGGCCCACCCGCGGCAAATATGAAGCCGACGTTAAGCACTCGCCATACGTGGGCCCATCCCGAAGATTTCGAAGGGCACGTTACAGGTTCCTGAGCCCCTACAGGGGTATGTGCCATTGAGCTTGGACCCTTTTTGCACTATCACCAGGACCGGCCCCACATGATGATTTTTTTTTCTGTTGACGGAGGACGAAAAAACTATGTAAGGTTAGTCATATGCAGCTCTCGCTCTAAAAGGCGCCAAAATGTTGACTGCCGAATAGATTGATTTGTCAGCGCTTCAGGAATGTGTGTGAGGAGTGGTGGTGTGGGCGGGGAGGGGGGGGGGGCGTATGCCGCTTAATTTCGGGAATGGGGGGGCCGCCCCCTCCCCGCCCCCCTGGGTACGTGCCTGTTTGGAGCACATACTACACAGGCATATTTCGGACTTGCTTGTTAATAACAATATTTTATTTACCTTTCAACATGGTTTTAGTCGTGGTTACAGTACCACCACTCAATTGATAGAATTTAGTCACGAGAATGTTCGTGCACTTGATTTAGGTTACCAAATTGATTCTATCTTTATTGACCTCTCCAAAGCTTTTGACACAGTATCTCACTCCAAACATTTATGAAAGCTTGACTCAATATTTAACAATGCTTATCTTGTTCACTGAATTGCAAGTTAAGCGGCCGTTCACAAAGCGTTTATTTTAGGATCACTAACTCTTCTGCTGTTGACGTAGCATCCGTTGTGCCGCAGGGTTCCGTCCTGGAACCACTACCTCCACTTGCTGCACATCCAATGATCTACCGTCTAATATACTTGTTAATATACGTTTATACGCGGACGACTGCGTGCTTTATCAAACTATCACTTGACCTAAAGATCATATTCTTTATAACGATTCCTTTGATAATTTTTGCCAATGGTGCAGAGCCTGGCAAATGACTATAAAATTTAAGAAAACCGTGTACATGTAATTTTATAATGTACATTTACCCTTACGTATTTAACGGTTGCGCGCTGGAAAAAGTGTCTGAATATGAATACCTGGGTCTTCATTTGACTAATAACATGCCCTGGTCTCATCATATTAATTATATTTGTAATAAAGCACCTAAATAGATAAGCTACTTACGGCGTACTCTGCGTACCACTACTTTAAAAGTTAAAGTAATCACTTACAAAACAGTTATCTGCCCACTTTTGGAGTATGCCTCTGTGGTATGGAATCCACACAAGAAATCAGACACCGTGAAGTCGAAATTGGTTCAGAAAAAGGCTATCAGGTTCATCTACCGTCGATACCATAGCAACTTTTCTCTGTCCTAAACTTTCAGAGTTAAATTTAACTACTCTCAGCATCCGTAGCAACATAGGATGTCTAAAGCTCTTGCACTCATTAATTAACTCACCAAACACTTCTTCCCTTACTAGTACATACATAAAATTTGCTGAACCTCCCTCATCTATAGGAGGTATCACCATCTCAATATTGTACACTATCGGTCACGAACTGATGCGTTTAAATACAGTTTTTCCATTTAACCATTAAATATTGGAACACGTTGCCTGGTGCCATTCGTTCTCTTCCGTTGGACAATTTCTTGTTTAAACTTGAATGTCATTGATCTGTTCTTGTTTTTTGTTTTCTCTCTCTCTCGTGCTGCTTACTTTGCAGATTTTTGTACGATATACAACTGTATAGTTCGCTACTCCTGCCATAGCCCTAAGAGGGCTGCAGTATGTAAGAATAAATAAAGATAAGCATGATGAGCAGAGCCCCGATCTTGTACCTACAAGCCTACGTTTGGTTTCGCCTCATCCGATTATCCAGGCCACGCCGATATCGCGGCCTAAGTCAATCTAGGCCAATCGTGTGAGGCGAAACCGAACGTCGGCGTTTCGAACGCGCGCAAGATAGCGACCTGGGCTGCTATCTTGTACACGTTCGAAAAACCGACGTTCGATTTCGCCTCGCGCGATTGTCCAGGCTGTGCCGATATCGCGGCCTAGGCCAATCTAGTACAATCGCGTGAGGCGAAATCGAACGTCGGCTTTTCGAACGTGTACAAGATAGCGGCCCTGGTTTGACTTATCTCACGCGGTGATGTGCTAGCCTTCCAATCCGAACACAGTCTGAACGCTAAACGTGCGCATTTATTGACGGGATGATTTCCAGTATACGCTATGGATATAGATCGAGCGTGAATTCTGTGTCTCTCCTTGTCCTCGTTCTGTAAGTCACGTTGTTTTCACTCTGAACACGTGACAACTCGCTCAGCAACGCAATTTGCTAAGAGGGAATCTATTTTGCATTGGCGCGCGTAGCGCAGCGCTTGCCACGCGCTTGCATGCAACGGCAGCAATCAGCGGTCGCCCTGTTAGTACCACGCCAATCAACTGCCACCAGCCCGTCACGGAGGGCACGCTTACGAATTTATCCGGTCGTTGCCACCATTGGCTTCTTGTTCTCTTGCCGTTGCTATAGGCAACACGCACGATTCGTCAAACTGTGCATGCATGCGCTTTGGCCAGACGCACAAAAAACAGTGAAAGCCGAGAGTCGCTGCGCGCGTGCAATCGTCGCAAAGTGTGCGCCGGGTAGCAAGACTCTTGGGCTTCGCGAATGCCTGCATCTGTTTGAGTCCACAGCGCACGACGCTCCACAGCGTGGCTCATAAACACAGGCTTCATAGTCGCTGTACTCGTAAGATGGGCTGTGGTTCACAGCCACAGTTGCACGTAGTGGGCGCACAAGCACCCCCCCCCCCCCCCCTGAAGCTACGAAGCTACGAATCCCCTTCAGTTGTTCCGAATATTATTTGTCGGAGAGCACGATAAAACTGATTTTTGTTCACTTTGTGCAATTCGAAAACACACCGAACACTTAACTCACTGGCACGGTCTCAGCTTTCTAGAAAATTATGTCATAATATATAGGCGACAGGGATAATTAATTTGAATCGTTGGGAGAGGCTTTCGTCCTGCACTGGACTTAAAAGTAGGCGGCGGCGGCTGCCGCTGCTGCTGCTGCTGCTGCTGCTGCTGATGATGATGATGACGTGGGCTTTGCGCTGGTTACGAAAATACCTGCGTAGTTCTTGATAATGATATATTAACCAGCCCATGAGGCCGCCTTGGACGCAGAACATTCAGACTGACATGGTTGCATGATGGCTCGAGCTTAAGGAAGAAGAAAAAAATAGTTTTCATGATAACAGTAGGACTTATTTACCGAAATATGTTCGTGGGTCTTTACGAGCGCTTTCGACGTGGAGGTAACACCGCAGCTGTCGTTCGAGCAGCAGATGACCTGAGTAAATAAATAAATAAATAAACGATCGCTTTTGAACCAAACGGCTTTGTCTCGTTGAAGAAACGAAACAGGCCCCAAAATGACACATGCTTAATAACCGCTACTTTCGGTGCTCACAGCGGAGATGAGATACTGAACGGCACTCCTATATCACAGTGGGCGACTGTAGAAGGCACTCATATTGTATACAGAACGTATACTAGAACGAGCTCACACACAACTGAAATGAGCGCTTCGAACCTCATGAAAATTATTCAAGCGTAGATTTGTGGCTGCGAATACCATATTTACTACTTACACCGTCCGGAAGCAACCTGCTGCCTGTGTCGCCTTAAAAACCAAACCAACGTTTGCCGCAACAATCAGCGGGAATGTTACCAATGCGTAGCGGTTATCATGCAAAAGGGGCTAAAACGACAAAAGTAAATGGGTGATGTAACAAGCTGCAAGCGGATGCAGTTTAGGGAGACCACTACTGACGCTTGCGGCGTCATCGGTTAGTCACGGCACGCACGATCGCGCGCGTATTGCCGCCATTCAAAAGTCGAATCGTACGACCTTCTCTCTGCCTACGCGCCACGTGAGGCACGAAAAGGATGACGTAAGAGGTTCGTCGCTCACGCACCACTCGCAGGCGCAACAGTCTCATGTGACGTACGCGGCCGCTGTCCGAAGTTACACGCCATTCGCACTTGTCTGAGCGATTAAGTCGTTAGCGCATCTGCAGCGACGGGTGCGGTCCTATAGCGCGGGCACTGCATGCGCTCATCGTAGGCGTGTGGGAGGAGTTGGGCAACGCGCCTGTGCGTTGCCCAACTCGCCGCTCGCAGTGCGTAAGGCACTGCGAGCGGCGCTGCGGGTGCGCAGACGTCTCCATATCGGACGCGCTCTGACCTGTACGGCGAAAAACGCGGGTTCCGCTGAAGAGAGAAGCGCGGTCTGACCTGTCCCTCGTCCGCCGAGCGCGAGTTGCATAACGTATTCCTGGCATGGAGCTAGCCCGAGGCGGTCGCGATGGCGCAGCAGCGGCGCGCACAGCGGCATTTGCTGCTACTTGCCATGTGCGGTGGAGGAAAGTTGGAGCACGGTGAATACCTGGGCGCGTCTCTTGCTCCCGTGTGGGGAGTAGAGAGGAAGGGGAGCGCAGTGGCGGAGAACGATTCAGATAGAGGAAGACCACGATGGGGCAAAGTGGAAAAAAGAAATAGCGTGTAAAGAATAGAGAAGAGCTTGGCGCCCACGTATTGCGGTCACTGGACCGTGCGCGGAGTGTACCGAGCGAGTTCGCCCGCTGGCCGCGCGGTACGCCGTTAACTTCCTCCGCGTGTGTATATGCATGTGGGCGCGGGTGGGGAGATGGGGCGCGTAAGAGGGCTCAGGCGTCGCCCGTGTCAACCCCGACTGTTTCTTACCACGTGTCTGACGTGAGAGGCTAGTTTATGTCCAGAGAAGGACGTGTTCCTGTTTAGCGACGTCCGCCTGTAGAAGCTGTTCCCGCTTGCTACATCGGGAGGAGGAGGGGGTGTCGCTGCTGCATATTCATTAAGGTGGACACACGGTGGAGGAGAGCGCCTGCGGCATGGCGACTGAACGTGGCCCGATGCACAGTTCTTCTAAAATAAAATGGAGCGGGGGTAAAGAAACTGATCAATTTGCGCGCAAGAAGAAAGTGACCACAGCAAAAGAGCGAGAAAGTGTGAAGGCGTATGTGGACCGCAAAATGAGGACCAAAGCGGGATAAAGGCACGCGTGGACATCTAGCAATATGTGTAAATACACGTGTGTGTATCCAAAGGCGTACTGAGACAAAAAAAAAAAAAATAAAAAAACTCTAGCTTCGTTTTGCCTGCTCATATCAAGCTCCCAAGCTTCCGGTCTTTGCTAAACTCTGTGTATGATTCAACCTGCTCTAACGATGCCCTGATCATTTGGGCCTTCCATATATTTGAAGGAACTCGGGAAGTTCTCATCACGCCGCATTATCTTCGGAGGCGCACCTGACCGTGCGGTAAATCTTTCCATCCAACAAAATGCGGCAAGCGCAAGGCAGCGTATAATTGTGCGACCGAGCACGAGCCGTGGTGGCTTAGCGGCTATGCCGTTGCGCTGCTATAAGCACGAGGTCGCGGGATCAAATCCCGGCCGCGGCGGCCGCATTTCGGTGGGGGTGAAATGCAAAAACGCCCGTGTACCGTGCATTGGGGGCACGTTAAAGATTCCTTGGTAGTCAAAATTAATCCGGAGTCCCCTATTACGGCGTGCCTCATAATCAGATCGTGGTTTTGGCAAGTAAAAACCCAGAGTTCAATTCAATTGTGCAACCAGGTGCGCTTGCGTACGATGGAAAGTCGCGGCTAAGCTCTCTATTATCGTTACTACACTGTCGTGATACATAAATCGCAGACGGCAATGGATGCGCTGCTAGCCGTATCTTGTGACCGTACGCTTAATCAAGGCACGCTGAATTCTTACTATATAGTTTTAGCTGCGGGGAAACACGCTAGGCCGTACAGTAGCATAGTAGTCCACTATTATTATATTACCGGAGCGCAATATTTACAGTACGGACACGTGAAATTACGTGCAATGAGAAAAACTATTATCATCGACTGCACTCTGTGGTCGTAAACATGTCAACACTTACATAATCATCCTAAAACAACCTCTGACGCTCACTTTTTTTCGGAAAGGCTAGTGCAACAGTTGCATATTAATTTACAGTTTAATTGATGTTGTTTCAATGTTTACAAAAGGTTTTCAAGATTCCTATTCCCAAATTATAAATAAATTGAACAGGGGTGTATAATATATCAATTTTGTCAACTTAGGGGTATCATGAAATGAGCTTTAAGGATTGCAATATCGTTTCTTATTGCTGAGCTACAGAGTTGTAGTTTAGTTTTTCTAAACTTTGCACTTTCAACTACTGCCTAAAAAAACAGACGGCCTAAATCAAAACTTCACTTCCAGCAGTCACTAGATCTAACTTTTTCTTTTAAGTGTAACCATCTTTATCGAATTCGGTACAGTGGTCACCAAGAAAAACTATTTTTTCTTTCCCATGTCTTTAGATAGCAGCCCCCGAGCTAAAGCTTTCTCTTCATAAAGTAGATCCGAGGTCGAGTGAACAGTGTTGAACTCATGTTTGGATTTGAATGAGTTAGATATCTCAGCGACAGTAACTCTAAATTTATTCTATCACCGTTACTAGAGAGCGGGCAGAACTACGTAAGTTACAAAACAATGACGACAGCGAATATGTCAGATTATCAGAAACGTTTTGAGTTGGGCTAGTCTAATATACGTCTGATTCGGGTGCGCCAGACACTCGATTGACCTAAGCATGTTTATTGTTCAAACCGTTCTGTACGTCTTTCCTGAGTAACAATACCTCTCATCTCAAGCACAGGGCTATTGCGCGTCCATGTTTTGAAGATAGTCGTTTTATGCTGCATTCAGGCATCACAATGTTTTCCGACCGTAATTCTACTAAGCTCGCCCCTTTTAAAGGTGTAGAAAATGGTGAGAGCTACGAAGAGGAAAAAGAGTGAAGTTAACAGTTCCCACAAATTGATGGAAGCTTAAATTCCAGGGACTAGTGTGAGGGCTGGGTGTCAAGAAACACAATCTATCATGTGGAACAGGCGACGAAGAGGCACGTGTATACAGAAACGATGATCCAGCGGCCTTTCTTGAACGACACAGTTAACGAGCGCATAGGTGAATAAAAACGAACGAACAAAGTGTATGTTTGGCGAAGTTTTGACTGCGAGGACGTGTGGTTTGTTAAAGAAAAAGAAGTAAGACAATATTTACAGCAATAAACGCGCGATCACAAAATCACCTTAAAGAAAGAAAAGCTGAATTGAAAGGGCTAGGGGGGGAAGGGAGGTCAGAAGGAGAGAAGCATGCTTAGAACGACACGCCAAGGCATGAAGAAACAATTAAACAAGAAAAAAAAAGGGGGGGGGGGAGAGGTTGGGCAAGGAGGGAGAGAGCACGCGCATCCAGGAGGGAGCGCACGTCGCGGGAATTAATTGTGGGCGGTGCGCACTGCGGCGTGGTCAGATTTGATGTCGCTGGTCCAAAAATGACCTCCTCCTTTTAAACGGTCAGCTGCCCGCGCTGTCGTCCGGCCAGCTGACGTCAATCCGGCCGACTCATGAAAAGAAAAAAAAAAAGCGAAAGTAAAAATAAAGACCGAGGAAATAGCCGCGTCGTTTCTCGGTGGGAAAACTAAAAGAAGCAAAGCGCTGGCGAAACACTGCTCGCTCATTCGTCGTCCCGCTTCTCCGCGTAGGGAAGTACTGCAAGCGAGGTCGCACTGCCGCGGCGTGCAGTGCAGATTACACATGCGGGGCGCGAAGTTTCTCCCCGCGTTATCAAGCACATCTCCGGACCGTCGCTCCGGCACGTGTCCCCTGCGGAGAGAGCTCGATGATCCCGGAAGTTTGTGTTTTGTTTTTGCGAGCTGTGCGAAACTGGGAAGTGCGTCCGTTTGCTGATACGCGCGCTTTCGTTCGGTGCTGTGCGCGGCTGTTGTGTTTTGCCAACAAAGGCTCGCGAAGCAAAATTCAGCGTGCGTCTGTCGGCCAGCGCATTGCAGTGCGGACGACGTCTGTGCTTCCAATGCTTGCCATGGTGTACGGTTGCGTGGTGTTCTTGCCTGCCTCCTTATCTCGAGAGGTTTCCCATAAAGCCCCGTGTACTACTCTGGACTCTCTGCAACATGCCACGCTCGTACACTTCTGTGCTTTCTAACACAGACATCTATACGCTCTCCCTTTACCAAAACTATGTAATGCGCTTCTTGAAGGGAACTGGACTAGATGAGTGCATTTGACTATATACGCGAGGGAACATTCACCTGCAGATGTGCACACAATGACTCTCTTTCTATCCTTCTACCTTCTTATATCTCTTTTCCCCTGCCCCACGTGTAGGTTACTTAGCCAAGCAGGCACGACCTTGGTTAACCTCCCTGCGTCTCCTTCTTATATATCTCTCTCTTGCGTGAAAGCGCGCTCGTTCTCACTTGATTGCTAAGTGCCGTCAAACTTCCTCTGTGTTATGACTTCTTGCGATTATATCCCCTGAGTTCTGTTTATCTTCACTGAAAGCTGCTGAAGTGTGTTCGCGAAGTGAAGCGTATTAAGAAGTATACAAATAATGAAAAGTAGGTCACAGGCTACGCACAGCGAAAGTAATGAATTCTTGTTACTGTTGCCATCGTTGTTGTTGTCATCATCATCTTTGTTGCTTAATAGCTGCAGGCAAATGGAAAAATATATAGGCTACCTTAGCGCCATCTCTCCCAAGCCGGTTATAAATCCCCTCCCCCCTACCTTCCACATCTACCACACATGCGCGTACCACACAGGTGCGAACAATTAAAGCCACAGACACACAAGAAATGGAATTCACGAGAAGGAACGTAAGCTAACCAGAAGGACACCCAATATCCACCCGCTTAATGTAATAGAAGTTGTGCACTAAATATACTATTAAGTATATGCAGTTGTCACATTGCTCAAGTAAACCTGTGACAAAGACTCAGTGTAAAAAAATAGAACGCCTGAAACAATATGCAAACGGGAATAAGATTAATTAATTAAGTTGTTGTCTACCTGAAAATATCGCAAGGAAGCCAAAGCCCATCTCTGTTTAACGGGGTACGATCATGTACCAGATACATTCGCTACAGAGACAGCACGCCGACTCGTCAAGGATAGCCGGTTTTATTAGCCGTCGAAATGCTCTGGATTATTTTCATGCGAATCATATTTTGCCTCATATCCTGGCATATTGCGGTATGTAGGTGAGTTCCTGTCTCACATCGTTTCGGGCCTCCTCAATGAAAAGAAATGCATGACCGATGCTGGGACCGAACCTCTGCCTTCCAGCACAGCAGCCTGATGCTCCAGCCATTAGGCCACGATCGAGCGTATATACGTCTCTCGCACCAAAGCCAACTAGCTCTTGGAGACGATTGGTGCGCGTACGTGCCCGTCTCTCGCATTCTTCTCTCGTGGCAGCTAGCGCTTTCCGACTCTGTGTTAGACTGCTCCACCTTCAGGATCGGCCTATTGCACCTCTAGCTACTTACTTCGTAACAGTTAACGCTACGTCGAAGAAGGGCGGCATTGTTCCGTCTTTCTTAGTGGCCCAGGTCGAACAGGTTTCAACGCTTCTTCAACGTAGTATAAATGCCATTGTCATTTTAACATAAACCACGCGACATAGGCATAGGTAGGTACGATTTCAGAACACTTAGTTGCAGACGACGTCATAATCCGGGTTTCTATAGCTCATGCCCATCTAGTGCCTATCTGGAACGCAACAACCTCGCAGCTAGAGTACAAATCATGCCGTCGGCGTCACAGTGGTTCATACAGTAATGCATTGCGGCACTCCAAACGATTCTGGATAGCCAGCTACCTGTAAAATGTTTCACATAACATCGGTTTCCACGGTACGTGGGATCTAAAAATTATTTTACTGACAAGTACAATTAGCTATTCATTGCGTGAAATATGTGCGATAACAGAAACTTTTCTACCTCACTACTCCGTCTGTGCCTATTGATAGCATATACGTGGCAACATTTGTGCGCAATAATACGGTTTGCTAGTCCTCAGTACGCTTGTGATCACGCGGACGAGAATGTCCATTACCTTCTCGAATGTTGATGAGGCGATGTTGCAAGGCATATACTCAGAGAGAGAGAGAGAGAGAGGAAAGGATGCATAGAAAGGCAGGGAGGTTAACCAGAGGCAGTTCCGGTTGGCCACCCTGCACGGGGGGAAGGGTGAAGGGGGGTAAAAAGAGAAAGACAGCGGAAGGGGGAGATAGAAAGAAATAGAGACGAGCACGACCAAACCGCGTACACTACAGAGCGGTAGGAGGCGGCGTTCTTACAGTCTATAGTGAAGCCCCGCAGACCGCAGGAACCTTAATAACGCGAGTAAGGCCTTTAGCGTGGAAGTTCGCATATATACTCAGGATTGATCTGTTGATATTAGACCATCCGGATAGCGGCGTTTACATGAATACGACAAGTGATGCATCGCATCTACGTAAACGGTGTTAATGCGCTAGGAAGGGCGAATCATAGTATTGCGACCGGAAAGAGTGGTTTGAAGCGGTGTAAGTCGTCTCGTGCAGTCTATGTCAACGCTTGCATGCCGTCTTGAGGGAAAGAATAAAAGTGAGACGGCGGCCGCCGAGGTTGCCACTCACCGGCGGGACTCAAATCGCGTCTGAAACAGGTTCTGGTTTGTTTCGGGCGAAGGGGAATGTCGCACACGTAAACGCTGTCGCATAGCATCACCGTGATGCGCTAAGCAGTACGAGGCACGCGTCTGTCACATTCATTTAAGAGCGGCTAATGTCCCACAGCAGTGTTTCACAGAAAATCACTGGTTTAAATAAAAGCGTTTT
Source organism: Dermacentor variabilis (assembly GCF_050947875.1). Taxonomy (NCBI): domain Eukaryota; kingdom Metazoa; phylum Arthropoda; class Arachnida; order Ixodida; family Ixodidae; genus Dermacentor; species Dermacentor variabilis. Next base: position 16,099,238 of record NC_134568.1, on the reverse strand, counting down.
TGTGAAAGCGTAAGATCGCGAGGCTTGTGTTAAAGCATCACACCAGGGCAGGTTGTTAAATGCAAATGTCTTAATATAACAGATTACACATCTGGGGTGCTGTGCAGGATGGCCCCAGTCCGGCAAAATTCAGTGTCTCCGCGCGCTCTTGCAACGCCCTCAGGGGATATGCTCGATCGAGACATAAAATTCATGTTGGCGGGCTAGTTGGTTAGAATCCATGGTAGAGTGTATAAGCGCGACTGTACGAGGACGTAGGACGAAACAGATACACAGACACAGCGCTTCACTTTCAACTATAGATTTTATTTTTGCACACATCGATAAATATATACCGTACGAGCGGAAACAAACGTAACAGCAAAAAAGAACATTCAGTGGTGAATTTCGATAAACCGTACACGTGTGCAAGGCATGGGGAAAACAGTGACCACTGCAGCACATGTTTTCCCCATGCGTGACCACTGCAATACATGTTTTCCCCATGCCTTGCACACGTGTACGGTTAACCAAATTCACCACTGAATGTTCTTTTTTGCTGTTACGTTTGTTTCCGCTCGTGCGGTATATACTTATCGATGCGTGCGAAAATAAAATCTATAGTTGAAAGTGAAGCGCTGTGTCTGTGTATCTATTTCTTCCTACGTCCTCGTACAGTCGCGCTTATACGCTCTACCATAGATAAAATTCACCCCTCGACACGCCTCCAGTTTCTTTGGCTTATCTAGATTCAATGTTGTGTTATCACTAGGGCGTTACCTAATGGGCGGTCGAAAAAGAAGCAGTCACGTGGTCAAACCGCCGGTGCCTTATTTAGGTAATTTGTTTATCGGTCAACCCAGTGCATTAGCTGTGCAAACAAGTTATAAAACTTTTAACATTGCCCAGTCCTCCGGGCAATGTTACGATAAATATTGAGATGAAGCCACCATACGTGGCTTCACCTCGACATTTCATTGTCTGCTGCTTTCGCACGTTCTGCGCTATCTTTTCTCACTGACTGCCGTCGCGTACTAGGACCGTGGCCACATCCGTCACTGGCACGAAAAGCGATTCATGCACTAGTGCAACACTTGAAGTGCACCGGTTAAGAGACCGTTCATAGGGTCCCTGTGTAGTGTCCCTCCCAGACGCACTCAGTGCTTACTCTCTCCCTTTCTTCCTCTTTCTATTCCCTTTTCCCCCACCCCGAGTGTAGGGTAGCAAAAGGGGTGCTCTTCTGGTTGACCTCCCTGCCTTTCCTGTCCTTGCTTTCTCTCTCTCTCTACCGTCGTGAAACTAAGGCGAGCGAGGTATCCTCCCCTTGGGCTCGCATTCACAAAAACGTTTCTCTGCTGCAACTGTTCGTAAGAGCCAAAGTCGGCCAATCGTGATGTCGAGCATGTTGGCAAAAACAGCCACCCAATCGGAAACATCACATGCGGACCAAAACATTCATGAATTGGGTCCCTGGCCTTTATGTCTGTGAAATCTCGTTATGTACAGTTTTATTCGCTCGTCTGCGATATATCAACTTCTGTGTGCGTTTTCGGGCTCTTTTCAGGGCTTTTCTTTCACTGGCTTGAGGAACTCGACAAGTCTGTGCTTGTTCTTTCGCTCCTTTACCTGTCTTCCTTTCAAGTGTGCATGGAACTTTGCATGTATGTACAGTCGGTGTCAAAATTTACGGACCGTGAAGTCCGATAAGAAGCTCAATAATTCTCGCCGCGCGTGCGCGCAACCTGGCGAACGGATTTCCAGCCTGTACTATAGTATATGCGACCAACATTCTGCTCTGCGGTTTTACCAACTAGTCACAAATTGCTAGGAAATTCTACGCTTTCAAGATGCCGTACGTGGTCCGCAAGCATTCGATACAGACTATATGTACTCTTATATTCCAGTGCTTTCAGTATTTTCCTTTGATTGCTATTTTTTCGTTTAGTATGTATCACTAAAAAAAAAACTCACTTTTCTTTTTGCGCATTACTTGGAAGTGCAGGTGTGTTCTCTGGTGTAACAATTTTAACGCTAAGCTTTCTTGGAATACCTTCCCAAGGTTTGGGCGTGGCTGGCTGGCCGAGTCTCTCACTTAATAGGCTCAGTGCGATGTTCTTGTCCGACTGGAGCATTTCAACATGGGTCTGCCCATGCAGCAGCCCGATTTTGCACCACAGACGCATATGCGCGGCATGAGAGGATGATAATCTCACCACTCCATCCCCCAATCTTTTCTTTAGCATTTTATTTGACTTCCGAATGCTAACATAAGAAATCCGGCTGGACGCACAAGTGTTATTGCAGCCACGTACAAGTATTGCTAGAGTGAATTTATCCAAGCTAGTCGTGAGTGTATACGGCGCTGACAATAAATGCTGAAAAGCGAAATCCGCAACGAGTTCGCAGATTCTTTTGAACTTGGCTTCTTATTATCAGGTTAAAGGTTTGAAGCGAATTTGTCAGGCTGAATCGACTCGATAACTTTGTCGGAAGCTACCCGTCAGTCAGCGGTTGAACAAGCGGTAATGTTTTTATTTTACGGCTGTCCGTTATTTAAGCAGCCATTTTGTCATGAGCGTGTCAGTTCCTATATCGCTGGTAGTCACGACTGAATGCACGCTTTGTGTGTCCAAAACGTTAATTTTTTTAGAGATAAACGGCTCGCATCTTTGTTCGTTCCAGGGCATTCAGCAGCGCTTTAGGGATTGTGCTAGGTAACCAATAGGCTTTATTCTCCGTGGTGTAAAATGAAGGTTGATTATTGCCGTATAGGCCCCTTAACCTGAAGTTACTGCTTGAGTGCGATCTTACGCGACTATGTAGTGCTGCCTTGAGCGCTCTATAACAATTATCCGAAGATGCCATTAGCGTATTTTGAAGTAGCGCGAACACGATTTTCGAAAGAAGACGGCGGGTCAAACGCTGCTTTCACAATACTGACACGTATGCTTGTTTATCTGTCTCGGTTGACCGCTTTTCACCGGCTTCCAAATGTAAAACGTTATCGTTCAGCGCAGGATGGTCCTATCCGTTGTCTGTTGCCACAGGAGCTTGTGTAATCTGATTGTATGCACGACGCGAACAGTGTAGTACTTTCTATAAGACACGCACACGCACCAGCGATTATTCTGGAACCTTCGATGACTCATGTATAAAAAAACCAACGCGCTTGACCCGCAGATCAGATTTCGACAACCGACGACTGTGTTCACCGCAAACGCGCTTTGAGTGCAACTTGAGTTTGTGCGCACAGGTTCGCCCAATAAAAAGTTATAGTTTTGCTGCTGTGTTTTTCACCGTCACTACTACGTGACAATACGGTTAGCGTGGAAAACGCTGCTTCCTCCATTTGGGTCATGTTTGGCGCTACTTCGGCTTAGACTAGAATCCAAGCGCTTGAGATTGACTCGTCTCAACCAAAGTAATCTGGAATGTCGCACTTTACAGCTTGTCTTTCGAGGCCCGATACGTACAGGCGCCCAAATCTTTAACTGGCGTGCGCGAGCGGCGACTTTTCCGTGCGTGAGCGCCGTATGACGGGGCGAGGCTGGAAACAGCCTAGCAGACGATGGGCCCAGCTGAGCGCGCTTTGTCCGCATGCGCTTAGCCTCAGACTGTTTCCAGCCTCGCCCCGTCATACGGCGCTGACGCACGAAAACATCGCCGCTCGCGCACGCTAGTTAAAGATTTGGGCGCCTGTACGCACGTTTTTCTCATCACCTATTCGCGGTCACAAACACCATCGACACGCTTTCATGGCAGGCAACCGATCGGTACATTCGCACGTTTTATTCTTTTTTTTTCATTCTTTACGCAAACACAGCGAAGATGTCGCGTACTCGGCTGCCACACACCGGCCCGGTCCGATAAGCCAGTCGCGTTTCCCGTGATGACTCATTTACAGATAGCCAGACGCGAAGGAGCGAGAGAGAAATGGTCGAAGAAATGGCAGCGTGGAGACCCTGAGCGTAGAGATCGATCGAATTGAGCTGGCCTTTACATAGTGATGTGTCGCGGCGCCGTTTTCTAGAAAACGGGCTGCGTGATTTGCATTCGTGGAAGAGAATAAGAAATAAAACAAGAGCAGACGGAATGGCAGCCGCCTTGAACGTTGGCGTTTACTAAAATGGACAAACATGGCGTGTCGCCGCCCTCTCCCCATCTCAGTCCCCGGCGTGCTTCCGCTCCGGCGTGTAGCAGAAAGCGCGTGGCTCGTGCGCCGGCTTGGCCTCTGTGCCCATAAAGTGGCACACAGGCAAACAGCCCGATATATGCTCATCGATCTCGAAGAAACGCGTGGAGCCAAATGAAAAAAGGTCGGAATACGATGCGCACGGCTGGCGGCAAACTTTAGACGGCCGACATGATTTCATATCGAGGAAACATTGAGGCACAGAGCTGCCTGGCCTACAGTGGGGCCATTGTCGTCGGCGTGCTACAGTTTTATATAGATTGTTCTTTTTTTCCTTTGCCTAATCTAAGACAGTCAAAAGTTCGTACTATGAGCTTGCGTACACATGCACAGGCAAACTTGTTCTTATCTTCCATAAAGACCCTTTCCCCAGCTGTATCTTATAATCTAGCTGTACCTTATGATAGGGGCTGAGTACGCAACGCTTTAGATACAGCATGTCGCGGATGAGGCGCCTATTATTGATTATAAACTGCACGAAGTACATGAGGATATCGTAGTGTACCTTTTAACAACGATAGCAGCCACTTTAAGTAGCTCACTTCCATTTTCATTTGGCGCATAGGTAGCCAATAAAAACTAATGGGCCTATAGCACGTCTAACTTGGGAGGTTTACCTTACGCTAAAACTTGCAGCCACTGCTCAGAGTATTCGATAGCTACTTGAGCATTATAAAGAAATCAATGCAAAATACAACAGCGCCACCGTGGCTCCCTCTCCTCTTACTCAGTCTGTGTCGATGCGCGCTGTTGCAACCACGAAGCTATGCAAACTCGCCCGATTTTACATCCTGCAGCTTTGGGTAGATCAGTTTCTTCTCACCGGGCGCGTCAAAAGAGAAAAATGTGTCGCCAAAGAGCACGACTTGCACGGCCAGAGGACATGCTTTTGACCCGCTGCGGTTGCTCAGTGGCTATGGTGCATGGCTGCTAAGCAAGAGGTCGCGGTATCGAATCCCGGCCACGGCCGCCGCATTTCGGTGGGGGCGAAACGCGAAAACACCTGTGTAATTAGATTTAGGTGCCCGCTAAAGAACCCCAGGTGATCCAAATTTCCGGAGTCGCCCACTACGGCGTGCCCCACAATCAAATCGTGGATTTGGCATGTAAAACCGCGTAATGTTTAGGACACGCTGTCCACTGATGTATTGGAGAGCGGCATCATCGTCGCTCTCACGAGGCAGCGATCGCTCTGGTTCGCCTATATCATTTTGTTTCTTCAAGACATGGCGCGCTATAACGTAAACTATTCCAAACGCTATTAAACAATTAAAGTTATTTCAATATTTTTTCTGTTCCAATTCTACAATCAGCCCTCCATGATTAATAAAGAAATCTCTGGGCCACCCCCACTACGCCTGTCTCTCACGCGACGTCACGAAAACCGCGAAAATGCCCCATCTGATATGATGTGCGGACACTGATTATGCATGATTAGACCGAACGAAAGAAAAATAATAATTTCTCATTCGTCGCCCTTTTGCCACAATACTCTGCCATTGGTCAAACGTTTTTGGGCTGCGTCCACTTCGCCTGTCTGTCACGCGACGTCACAAAATCGCGAAAACGCATAGCGTCAAAGTGACGTGTATGCGTAAAACACGTATTAATATGCCGAACAAAACTTCCTTTTTTTTCTGAATAGCCGGGGGCTGCCCATACCGAAAGGAATAGAAGATGGCTGTCCACCGATTGCTATGGGACTTGCTACTGGGAGCGGCCACGGAGCATGGATTTATTTGCGTGCAATAAACATTTTTGCGCGGAACTATATATACGTTGTCGAGCCACATCGGCATGTATTCGACATCACTTTGCCAACACTTGTTTGCTGAGGATCCGTTCTGGCGGCATTTTTAACGTTCCGTTGCACGCCGCCGCGATTTTAGACCATTCCCCGCAAGCTTAGTAAGGGAAAGCGGAGCAATCACAGACGCCGGCATCACCCTTTTCAGCCGGTTATCTACTTTCACTGTTCTGGCTCGGCCCCATCAAAACCCTTTCTACTTGAGCGTCCTCCTCACCTCTAGTCAGCCAATTCGATAAGGAAATCTGCTCAATGTAGGCAATGCTATTCGCTTTGAAAGCAAAAAAAGGTCACCTCCTATAAACGAGGAGCGCGTTTGATTGGGCTTTTCAAACAACGCTGAGATTACCGCCTAATGCTTGCGTCGGTGGTTACGTAAATTTGACGCCAGGAAATTGGAATAAAAGCTGATTGGAATAGTTTTATGTTATAGGGCCCATGCTCGCATAAAGTAGCAGGGCACTGTTATTGGCCCACGTGGGGTAGCCCAGCTGATGCCTCCCCAGCCTCTGAATTCTCGCACGAAACGAATACGACGTACAACAAACGCCACATGTTCCTGACAAGAGTACGCATGCTTTCAACACGCGCAATTTGCTCTCTTGCTTCATTAATTTAAATAATTAACTTAAATTATGGGATTTACGTGGCAAAACCATGATCTTATTATGAGGCACGCCGTAGTGGGGGACTCTGAAAATTGGGACCGCCTGGGGTTCTTCAACGTGCACTTAAATCTAAGTACACGGGTGTTTTCGCATTTCGTCCTCACCGAAATGTGGCCGGCGTGGCTTCATTAACTTTATGGCATGGTTCACCGAATTCGAAAGCATTAAAGCGAGCCGCGACATCGAACACTGTCGAGTCCTCTGGAGTCTGAAGACGGTTCTGTTTGATCGCTGTAAGCATAAAACTATCGCATACCTAAAATGCGCTAGTAAGGAAGGTTAAGTTCTCCATTTTGACTAACCACGTGACAAAATAGCATGTTGATAGATTTTTTTATAATGTGCTTGTGTATTTCATACCTCTTATTTGTTTTGTAGGCACCTTCGAACATCCTGGTTGAAACACCAGGTACACAGTGAAGTGCACAGTTACGCAAAAGCAGTGCGAAAATTAGCCGCATAAATCCCGCGCCAACAGGTGCGCGATATATGCGCAGATAGCTTTTCACGCAGTTTAAATCCATCGACATAAAGTAGTGGTGACTGCCATGAAAGCACGTTCCTTTTTTGCCTCAATGGACTAAAGCGCTGCATTCTATTACCCTAAACAGGGAGTAGGAAAAGGTATTAATGTAGAGAAATAAATAAATAGGAGCCGGTAGTGACCAAGAATTCCAACGAAAGCTTCGTAATTACGAGCATTAAAGTCCTAAATATGGTGGATCACACTGAGACGCACTAAAAAATATTTCTATGTACAAAGAGACCTACTGGTGCTCGAGATATTTAATCAGGCCCAAGGACAAAGGAGCCGTTAGTCAAACAGAAGTGTGACGATCGATGTGGCGTTCATGTTTGGTGGCCTATATAGTGAGTAGTATTCGTATCCGAGTATTCGCTCCTTTCTTTCTTTATCTCTACTTTGTTATCACTTTACCTCACCCTCCCCTCTCTCCCCAGCGTAGGGTAGCAAACCGGATCTTCCCTTCAGGTTAACCTCACTGCCTTTCCCCTTTCCTCTGTCTCTCTCTCTCTCTCTATCCGATTGCAATTGGCTCTCAGGATGGTAAATGTGCAACATGCGCGGAAGTAGTTAGATGGGGCTTCGATGCTCTCAGAGTTGAGAGCCGCTTCTGCCAAGCAAGCTAGCAAAAGCTCTTCTAGGTCTGCTTCAAAGCAGTAAGTGGCAAAGGAAAAAAAATACAGACGTATGAAAGCTTTCTCTTGAGGCTTGATCTAAACTTCGGAATTTTCGAAGGAGGTATTGAAGCAGTCGTTCGTTCACTACACCACTGCATACTAAGCGTGTCCAGCATAGTAGAAATAAAATAATAATAAGGATAAGTGTAGAGGCCCGGAAATTGAAGCACACGCAAAAACGAATCTCGGAGCCCCCCGGATACTCGAATAATGTAGGTCAGTGCTGCTGATACGTTCAGACTCCTCATCACCGACGTTTGGTCGCACAGGGTCACGTACCGCAAACGCTCGGCGTTACAATCTGCTCAAGTTAACGTCGTCAAACACGGATGAAACGGGTCCCGGGACTGACAGGCGCCGCGCACGTGCGGGGAGTGGCCCTTGGACTGCAGGGGCCAGTGGGTGGAGCCCGAGCCGTCCTTTCTAGAAATTCGACGTGCCTTGTATCTATGCTGGTCTTCGCATTGAAGTCACGTCGTGCCGTTTCAAGTTGCCTCTTTACGTACCCACATCAGCTATCTCAGGCCGCACCGAAAGCAGCGCCATTCTCGCCCGATGCTCGACGCCGCGCTGCCTCGCGTTTCCTGCAACCTTGAGAATGCTAATGGCTGCAGGCCTTTTACTCTGCGCCTGCGGCTTGGAAACGATGACGCAGGCACCGCTCGGAGCTCATGCTAATGCGGAACGCGTCTGCACGCCTCTGGCTTTCCTGCTTTCCTTTCGTTCTATTTCTTTCCGTCTGTCTTTCTGCGCGTGCGGACAAACTGTCCAGCAAAACCCGTGACGGGTGCTTGTTTGGCCCAGTGGATACAATGTAGCACTTTCCCTGTTTGCTGTTTGGCGCGAAAGGAGACATATGACCATCGCCTACACTTTCATCATACAATTGTTATAGAGATGATCTTGCTAAACTACCTTGCTGCTCGTGCCAAATGTGGAGGGATACGCCTTGCAGTCAGATTACTTGCGCGTTGTAACACCAGTGCTAGACACTGGGCGTTTGAACAAGTGGGTGCTCTGACAGCGACCATAACTTATATATTTGAATGTGTGCCGTAAGATAAGCGTCGACTCAAGGCGATTCTTCACCGTTCGCAGCAACATGCAGCAATGTAGCTTCCATTTTCTGCACTAATTCCCACGTTGGAGCGTTCTCTTTATGATGTTATAGTCATCATCATCATCATCAGCCTGGTTAAGCCCACTGCAGGGCAAAGGCCTCTCCCATACTTCTCCAACAACCCCGGTCATGTACTAATTGTGGCCATGCCGTCCCTGCAAACTTCTTAATCTCATCCGCCCACCTAACTTTCTGCCGCCCCCTGCTACGCTTCCCTTCCCTTGGGATCCAGTCCGTAACCCTTAATGACCATCGGTTATCTTCCCTCCTCATTACATGTCCTGCCCATGCCCATTTCTTTTTCTTGATTTCAACTAAGATGTCATTAACTCGCGTTTGTTCCCTCACCCAATCTGCTCTTTTCTTATCCCTTAACGTTACACCTATCATTCTTCTTTCCATAGCTCGTTGTGTCGTCCTCAATTTCAGTAGAACTCTTTTAGTAAGCCTCCAGGTTTCTGCCCCGTAGGTGAGTACTGGTAAGACACAGCTATTATATACTTTTCTCTTGAGGGATAATGGCAACCTGCTGTTCATGATTTGGGAATAACTGCCAAACGCACCCCAGCCCATTCTTATTCTTTTGATTATTTCCGTCTCATGATCCGGATCCGCCGTCACTACCTGCCCTACGTAGATGTATTCCCTTACGACTTCCAGTGCCTCGCTGCCTATTGTAAATTGCTGTTCTCTCCCGAGACTGTTAAGCATTACTTTAGTTTTCTGCAGATTAATTTTTAGACCCACTCTTCTGCTTTGCCTCTCCAGGTCAGTGAGCATGCATTGCAATTGGTCCCCTGAGTTACTAAGCAAGGCAATATCATCAGCGAATCGCAAGTTACTAAGGTATTCTCCATTAACTTTTATCCCCAATTCTTCCCAATCCAGGTCTCTGAATACCTCCTGTAAACACGCTGTGAATAGCATTGGAGATATCGTATCTCCCTGCCTGACGCCTTTCTTTATTGGGATTTTGTTGCTTGCTTTATGGAGGACTACGGTAGCTGTGGAGCCGCTATAGATATCTTCCAGTATTTTTACATATGGCTCATCTACACCCTGATTCCGTAATGCCTCCATGACTGCTGAGGTTTCGACTGAATCAAACGCTTTCTCGTAATCAATGTTATAGTAGCGTTGAATGATTATGCAGTGGCGTCATTCTTGAAAACTTGAATTGAGTTGCGGGGTTTTACGTGTCAAAGGCTCGATATCATTATGAGAAACGCCGTAGTGGAGGACTCCGTATTAATTTTGGCCATCAAGGGTTCTTTGACGTTCCCCCAATGCGCGGGACATGCGGGCGCTTTTGAATTTTATCCCCATAAAAATGCAGTCCGCCGGGGCCGGGATTTGATCCTGTGACCTCGTGGTTTTCAGCGCAACACCATAGCCGCAAAGCCACCACGGCGGGTTTGAAAACGCCGAGAAACTGCGCAGTTCTGTACAGATTTTCATTCGCATTAGCGCCTTCTCCACATTCTTCTGTCGTAGAATGTACAAGTGATAGCCGCTCTTGGATGCTGTTCGGACCTATACTGGTCAAACCTCAGATGTCTCCGTCCGCTTTACCAAAGCGGAGCCTGGACAGTTCATTGGCAATGCTGGCGTCTTTTAAAGGGAGAGAGAGAGAGAGAAATGTTTTAGTGAGAGTTGGAGATGTCAGCTTAGCCAAATGCCTGGCATTCTATTTCAGATGGTTAGGATGAAATATAAGTTAAACATTTAAGAAAAATATCACCCATTCAACTCAGGGAAAAAGGACGAGCAGGGAAGCTGTGGTGTGTGTTACCTCAATCGACGCATCTATCTATCTATCTATCTATCTATCTATCTATCTATCTATCTATCTATCTATCTATCTATCTATCTATCTATCTATCTATCTATCTATCTATCTATCATCATCATCATCATCATCATCATCATCATCATCATCATCATCATTATTATTATTATTATTATTATTATTATTATTATTATTATTATTATTATTATTATTATTATTATTATTGAAGGACACAGACAAAGAATACTACTTCTGAGCGTGGAGTAATTTGTTCTTACATTTTTATGAAGTATAGCGATGAGTGAAAGTACCGCCGCATGGGCAGACGGGAATGCCACAATATTTACAACTTCACTGTGAACAACGTAATTATGAAAAGTATATGAAACACGGCGTAATGTTAGAGTTGTCCTAGCAGCTAATTGTAATATAATTGGTTTAATGATAGTTTGAATAAAATAAGAGTTACATCCGTTTTTGTAACCATACTCCCTCCTCCGTAGATCACCATGTATTGAAAACAGACGGGAATTAAGTCTGTGACGTTTGCAACTTCACTGTGAACTAACTAATTATAACGAGTAAATGAAACTCGGCATAATGATGGAATCGTCTTAGCGGCCAATTTCAGTTTAATTTTTTTCAATATACCTACATTAGATTAAGAGCTACAGAGCATTCGCGAGAAACTGGAGACGGAAATCTTTCCCCGTTCGACGCGACGCATACACGGATGGACATCGACCACCGCCGGAGGGTAGCTACATACAGCTTCGCTTTAGAAACCTTGACTTATGTTGCGAAATAAATTGAGGATGACGTACATTTGGGAGCGATATAACTTGAAACGTCCTCGCTTCTGCTTGGGGTCCCAGAACAGTACTTCTCTTGCCAGAAGCACCAGTAACGAACGCCTATAGCAACAACGAAACCACACGTAATAACCAAACTTCAAAAGAATACCAGCTCTGCAATATGTTTAACGCCATCGCGCAATCGTGAAAGTACACATACAGCCATCCCTACGCCTCGGCGCGGCCCATGCCTCGCGCACACGCGCTTGTTGCGCTCACCAACCATAGTAGGCCCGCGTACTGCATGCTGCCGTAGCTGCAACAAGAAGCCTTCCTTGCACATGCACGATTGTGCACCATCGTTTGAAGGAAGAATTGGCCACAATCGTGGGTGAATCTCAATCACGCGGTAGAATTTCTTGGCCCGTGCCGTCCACGACGTGGTGATGCGCTTTCGCCGATCTAGACAAATGTAACGATTCCCTTTAGCTCGATTCTCTTGTTTTCATATCATCCACCGCTCCCGACCGGCCGATGTTGATGATAAAGTAAGCGAAGCGCCACTCGAGCCGCTGACAAAATATGAAAGGAAAAAAAAATGCAATAGGATCGTTATATCATTCCGCGATTTATTTGATTTGATTTCACCGTAGAGAATGACGCGTACACACTCTTCACGATAGGATATAAATATGGTAGTGTAGGTAAGGTACATTAAGTGGGGCAATCTTATAATCAATTTATCGATAGAAAGACACCAAGTAAACACCACCAAGTAAAGTGTGGTGTAGGCACAGTAGACACCAAGTAAAGAAGCCATCAGCAGCGACATCAATTGTCGGGCGACTACAGCGCGACTACATGCTTCGCCGCGTCAGTACTTGCCCGTGTACAGCTGGAGGACACCTGATAACACCGACTGGAATATGCACGACAAGAATTACCGTTCATGGCCGTACCTACCCTGCGACATTTGTTATCTTCCAACAATGCTGCGAGACCTAATTCTCGGCATGGACTTCCTGAACCCCAACACGGCGCAATCATCTACTTGAAGTACAAGGCGATAATGCTATCAGAAGACCAAGCGATTCTACCGGAGAGCTCTCTGAGTGACAGTGTCTTGAGCGTGCTCGAAGAGTATCAGCGTTTGGCCTCGCTCCAATATCATCATTTTCTTCAGCGCCGAAACGCGCGCAGACGTAGAAGGCGTCGTCGAGGGCCACCAACATCTACTGCTCGACCGTGAAATTTGCGTCACAAGAGGGATCGTGCCACTTCACAGAGGAAAAGCAAAAGTAATGCTGACAAACTTCAGCCGGTATGCAGCCAGAACACAGAAACCTCGGCAAAAGCACGACGATTACATACATCGAGGAAATTGCGGAAGCCAGCAGTTTCTTGACGTCTCTCGGATTCCGCCGCATCTACCTCGACGGCCCTAGTTCCCGATACAGCTTTCGACATAAATCCAAGTCTTCCCATGCGTAAACAGGGACAGCTTCGAAGTCTTCTACATCAATACAAAAACTGCTTTTCGGCATCATCGAAAATTCGACAAGCGCCAATTGCTAAACATTACATAATAACCGAAGAATGCGCTCGACCGCTCCGCCACAGCCCTTACCCAATTTTGGCGCGAGAACGAGAAGCTATAAAGTGTTAAGTCGATGATATACTGCGCGACGAAATCATACAGCCGTCCAAAAGCCCGCGGGTGTCTTCTCTTGTGTTGGTAAAGAAAAAGGACGGAAGCCTACGCTTCTGTGTCGATTATCGTCGACTGAACAAGATCACTAAGAACACGTATACCCCCTCCCACGGATAGACGACGTATTGAATCGACTCTTCAACGCTAGATACTTCTCGACGATGGATCTCAAGACTGGCTACTTGCAAATCCAAGTCGACGAGAAAGAACGAGAAAAAAACTGACTTAATCACGCAGAATGGCCTCTTCGATTAAAGTTCATACGGTTCCGCCTTTGCTCGGTACTTGCAACGCTCCCGCGCGTGATGGACACGGTCCTGGCAGGCCTAGAGTGGCAGACGTGCCTCATCTACTTGGATGAGGTTGTCGTCTTCATCAAGAACTTCGACGATCCCCTCGGGCGGCTTGGAACTGTTCTCAAACCAATTAAGTCATCTGGACTCACCCTGAAGCCGGAAAAGTGCCACTTCGCTTGCGAAGACCAGCTGTTCCTGGCCACGTTATCAGCAAGTCTGGAGTCCGTTCGGACCCGAAGAAGACAGCTGCCAAAGTAAAATTATCGCAGCCCGTCGACAAGAAAGCAGAGCGCAGAAATCAGACGTCGAGTTCAAGTGGCAAACGCCGTAAGCCGAAGCATTCCGAGAGGTTAAACGACGCCTGCAGTCACCACCAGTACTCGCGCACTTCGACGAAAACGCCGATGCGGAAATCCACGCGGTGTTGCGTTTCGCCTGCGACACGTGGTTTTGCCGGCGCGACTGCGGCGGGGCGGCAGACATTTTGGCCCGATCGTCGTCGCCGCAACACTCATCGCCAGGTGTTTCCAGGCGCGACTGCGGCGATGCGACCGCCTAGGGATCATCCTCGCATTCCAGTCATTGTGCCCGAAACAGGCGATGCCAAAGCAGGGATCTCATTCCAGTTATTGGGCCCGAAACAGGCGATGCCAAAGCAGGGATCTCGTTCCAGTCATTGTGCCCGAAACAGGCGATGCCAAAGCAGGGATCTCATTCCAGTTATTGGGCCCGAAACAGGCGATGCCAAAGCAGGGATCTCGTTCCAGTCATTGTGCCCGAAACAGGCGATGCCAAAGCAGGGACCATCCTCTCATTACAGTCATTGTGTCCGACCGGCAGCGCCACGACAGGGTGCTACGAGATCGTGCTCGACATGGTGCTACGGCATCGCTACGACAGTGTGCGTCACCATTAGCCCATTGTACATTCACGTGCTCGTCTTTTGAGGGGTTCCTTCTTGCCCTCAACTGCGAGAGTATAAAAACAGCTGCCCCCGGACGCCAAAAGGAGGGCTCCGATTTCTTCTGTTGAGTGAAGTGCTCTCCCGTCTCTCTACTACGGTCAAACCTGACCGCCAACTCTTTGCGATGTTAAAATAAACAAGTTGTTTCGTTGTTACCAGTCGACTCATGCTTTGCCGGGACCTTCGGATGCTTCCAGTTGTACCCCAGGCCGCCAGGCCAACGCTACCCTTGGGGCTTGCGACCCAGGTACAACCACGGGCGTCAGCGCCGAGTTCCCAACAGATCGTACCAGCAGTCCGGATCCGAAACATCTGGTTGGCAGCGGTGAGATCGCCTCCGACTTCAAACAACTGTCTGCCAGCGGTGAGATCGCGACAACGGAGGCCAGCAGCGAAGAGATGCAGTTGACTGTATGCTGAGCAGCTCAACGACGATCCGGGAGCAGTGCAACGAGCCCTGTGTGACGACTGGTTGCCTGCAGCGGAACGACTGCGCGGAATTCCTGCCTGCGAGGTTTGGTGAGTGCGGGACTTTCTTCTTCTGAGCTTTGCCAGGCTTTTGTTAGTGTCAGAAACAGAGCTGGTAATTGTGGTTGTCGTTGCTGCCGGGTTAGTTTGCGGCAAGACAATAATAAGCAGTAGAGAAAGCAGCATTCAGAGCAGCCATGGATTTGAAGTCGTTGCGCAAACCGAAATTGTTGGAGCTTGCAAGAGAGTTGGGTCTGGATGTCTGAGACAAACTAAGAAAACCTGAACTGCTAAAGGCTATTCTTGAGTTAGAGGCTGAGGATGACGAGCTGTCGGAATGCCTTGAGACTATTGAGGAGAGGTCAAAAAGACAGGAGCGCGAACTTAAAGAGCAAAAAGAGAAACAGGAGCGCGAACTTAAAGAACAGAAAGAAAAAGAAGAGCGTGAACGTAAAGAACAGAAAGAAAAAGAAGAGCGTGAACGTAAAGAACAGAAAGAGCGAGAGCAACAAGAGAAAAAAGAAGAGCGCGAACACGCTTTGGAAATGAAGCGTCTTGAGGTAGAGATGGAACGCGCTCGTAATGGAAGTCAGGCACACGGTGCAGGAGAACGCGTATTGTTCAAAATGACTGACCTGATGCGGCCGTTTAAGCTTGGAGAGGACATTGGTTTGTTCCTGGTTAACTTTGAGCGAACGTGCGAGAAGCAGGGGTTCTCTCGGGAAACGTGGCCACAGCGCTTGCTCACTTTGTTACCCGGCGAGGCGGCCGACGTAGTCGCTCGCTTGGATAGAGAGGAAGCAGAGGATTTCGACAAAGTAAAATCGAGTCTGCTAAAAAAGTACCGGCTGTCTGCGGAGGCGTTCCGTCGGAAGTTTCGGGAAAATGAGAAAGGCAGAAGTGAGTCATATACAGAGTTTGCGTATAGGCTTATGTCGAACATGCAGGAGTGGCTCAAAGAAGAGAAAGCGTTTGGTGACCACGATAAAGTTCTGCAGTGTTTCGGGCTAGAACAGTTTTATAGTCGGTTACCGGAGAACGTGCGATACTGGGTCTTGGATAGGCCAGACGTGAGTACGGTGGCTAGAGCCGCTGAGCTAGCCGAGGAGTTTGTGACGCGTCGAGCTCGCGGAGCTAAGGACGGTCAAAAGGGTGAATTTGGCTCGAAGTTTGAGAGGCCGAAGTTCACACCCATGAGAGCAAAGGGGAACACGCGTAGTGCGGATGCGAGTGGAAGCAGTGCGACCGAACCTAAGGAGACGGCGGCAGCCGAAGCCGAACGCAGAAAGCGGTTCGAGATGAGGCGAGCGGGCGTTTGTTATACGTGCCAGAAGCCGGGTCACTTTTCGGCGCAGTGTCCGGAAACAACACCAAAAGTTGTGTTTTTTTCAATAAGCAGCACTGACGAGAACATGAAGCTTCTCGAGCCTTACATGCGAGACCTCCTCGTGAACGGGAAAGAGTGCCGAGTGCTTCGCGATTCCGCAGCTACGATGGATGTAGTTCACCCGTCTTACGTAGAACCCCATATGTTCACGGGCGAGTGCGCATGGATCAAGCAAGCCGTGGAAGCTCATAGCGTGTGTCTGCCGGTAGCAAAAGTGCTTATTGAAGGACCTTTCGGAGCGCTTGAGACAGAGGCGGCAGTGTCATCTATGCTGCCACCCCAGTACCCGTACCTATTTTCAAACAGGTCCGATCACCTCCTGCGCGAGAAGGGGCTTTTGTTTGGTGAAGCTAGTGTTCAGGCCTTAACCAGATCGAAGGTTCGGGAGCTCGCTGCAAAGGCGGTAGTTGCGGGGTCGACGTTATCAAACAACGAAAAAGGGTCAGAGGCGCAGCAAGCTGATATTCCGAGCACGCCCGAACTGAATAAACTTGAGTCTGTAACGTTAAAGGCGCCAGATACTGGAGAGGAAACGCCCGACGCGGGAAAGTTAGAAGAGCTATCTACTGATTTGCTCATCGCGCCTACGTCAGACGGACTTGATAGGTTGCTAAAAGTCAGCCGGTCGGCTTTGATAGCCGAGCAAAAAAAAAGGATGGCAGCCTGGAAAACGTGCGCTGCAATGTCAAAGAAGGTATCGCCAGGAAAACTGCGCGTTTTGTGGAAAGGGGTGGAGTCCTGTACCGGAAGTATCTAGACCGAAGAGGAGTGGAGTTCGATCAGCTGGTCGTGCCTCAATGCTATCGTCAGGATCTGTTGCGCTTGTCACATGGGGGTTCGTGGTCCGGACACCTAGGAGTTAAGAAAACTAAGGACCGTCTCTTGCAAGAGTACTATTGGCCAGGGTGTTTTCGGGACGCAGACCATTTCGTGAGGACATGTGACACTTGTCAGCGGGTGGGCAAACCAGGGGACAAATCAAGGGCGCCGTTGAAATTGGTACCTATCATTACGGAGCCTTTTAGACGGCTCGTTATTGATACTGTGGGACCTCTGCCGGTAACAGCCACGGGGTACAGACACATTTTGACTGTGATCTGCCCAGCGACAAAGTTCCCTGAAGCAGTGCCGCTTAAAGAACTCAGCTCAGTTGAGATAGTTAATGCACTACTGTCCATATTTGCGCGAGTTGGTTTTCCTGCAGAAATTCAATCAGATCAGGGCACAGTGTTTACTAGCGCTTTGACGACAACTTTTCTCGAAAGGTGTGGGGTAAAGCTGTTACACAGCTCAGTGTACCACCCACAGTCGAATTCCGTTGAGAAGCTCCACTCCGTCATGAAGCGCGTGTTGAGAGCGTTGTGTTTTGAACATCAAACTGACTGGGAGCTGTGTCTGCCTGGGGTGATGTTTGCTTTAAGGACCGCGCCGCATGCGGCTACGGGGTTTTCGCCAGCTGAACTGGTGTACGGTCGCTCGCTTCGATCTCCGCTTCGCATGCTTCGAGAATCATGGGAAGGTAGGGGCGACGACCCAGTCGTGGTGGAGTACGTACTTAAGCTCCTCGAACGCTTAAGAAGGGCACAGGAGTTGTCAGGTGAAGCAATGACAAAGGCCCAGCAGAGGGCCAAGGTTTATTATGATCGGACAGCCAGGGCCCGTCGTTTTGAGGTTGGCGATGAGGTCATGATATTGCGCACATCGCTAAACAACAAACTAGACGTGCAGTGGGAGGGCCCAGCGCGAATTGTTCAGAAACTGTCGGACGTTAACTACGTGGTAAGTCTGCCAGGAAAGCGGAAAGCACAGCAAGTTTACCACTGTAATCTGCTCAAACCTTATAGACAAAGGGAAGCAGTGGTGTGCCTGATGGTAAACGTTCCTGAAGAGCTTCCGGTCGAGCTTCCGGGACTAGGCTCAGTGACGAACAGGGAAGACACCGGTCAAGTCATTAGTGACCTTATCAGTAAAGCACCGCTGTCGCCCGAGCAGAAAACCGAACTACACCAGCTATTACAAGAGTTTCAAGGTCTGTTCTCTGAGAGGCCTGGTAGGACTTCTGTACTTACTCATGATATAGAACTTACCTCCACAGAGCCAGTACGATCCAAGGCGTATCGGGTGTCACCCCGCCAGAGCGATATTATGGAGGCTGAGGTAAAGAAAATGCTACAGCTCGGTGTTATTGAGGCAGGTGAGAGTGATTATACCTCCCCTTTGATTTTAGTTGAGGTACCGGGCAAGGAACCTCGTCCTTGCGTCGACTACCGCAGGCTTAATTCCATCACTAAGGATCAAATTTATCCGATCCCTAACATCGAGGAGCGCCTTGAGAAAGTTAGTAGCGCTCAGTTTATTTCCACCCTAGATCTTGTCAGGGGTTATTGGCAGGTTCCACTTACAGAAGAGGCTAGTAGGTATGCGGCGTTCATTTCACCAATGGGAACATTCCGTCCTAAAGTGTTGAGTTTTGGTTTGAAGAACGCGCCATACTGTTTTTCAAGCCTCATGGATAAAGTGTTGCGGGGACAGCAAGAATTCGCTTTACCGTATCTAGACGACGTAGCGATATTCTCCGCATCCTGGTCTGAGCATATGACACACTTGCGGGCCGTGCTAACCCGCCTGCGCGAAGCGGGCTTGACAGTAAAGGCTCCTAAGTGCCAGTTAGCACAGGCCGAGGTTGTCTACCTCGGTCACGTGATTGGTCAGGGTCGTCGCCGCCCCTCTGAAATAAAAGTGGCCGCTGTGCGAAGACTTTCCGCAACCGCGCACCAAGACCGATATTCGGTCGTTCTTAGGTGTCGCCGGCTACTATCAGAGGTACATCCCTAGGTACTCTGATATCGCGGCTCCCCTGACGGATGCTCTAAGAAAGACAGAGCCTCAAACAGTCGTCTGGGACGAGACCAAGGAAAGAGCTTTTAGCGCCCTAAAGAGTGCCCTAACAAGCCAGCCTGTGCTACGATCGCCAGACTATACAAAAGGGTTCATTGTTCAGTGCGATGCTAGTGAGCGAGGCATGGGCGTTGTACTGTGCCAACGGGAAAATGGAGAAGTAGAACACCCCGTCCTGTATGCTAGTCGTAAGCTGACCAGTCGTGAGCAGGCGTATAGCGCCACCGAGAAAGAGTGTGCATGTCTCGTGTGGGCCGTTCAGAAATTGTCATGCTATCTAGCCGGCTCGAGGTTTATCATTGAGACGGATCACTGCCCTCTCCAATGGCTGCAGACCATCTCTCCCAAAAATGGCCGCCTCCTGCGCTGGAGCCTCGCTTTACAACAATATTCCTTTGAGGTGCGTTACAAAAAGGGGAGTCTCAACGGTAACGCCGATGGCTTAAGTCGAAGCCCCTAACGTAGGAATCAGCCTCAAAATTGTTTGTTACTGATGTTTTTCTTCCTGAGGCAGGATTTTTTTTTAACATATTGCTTTTGTTTAGTGTTTCAAAGTGATGATATGCTTTCTAGTGCAATTTTTCAATTTGTGGACGCGTTCTGAGTGATGCTAGACTACTGTAAGGAACTAGGCAGTGGTATAAAAAGGGGAAAGAGCCTGGCAGGGCTTAGTGAGGGTTGTGCCGTGCTTGCTGACTGAGCGGTTGAGTTTCAGCGTAGTTCTAACGCTTGCCGGGAACGAGAACAAAAATGTGAACTCTCCCGAAGTCACTTTGCAGTGTCCCGTGCGAACCTGAACGAGAGAACGAGGCCTTCTCTGTGCGCTGCGCTCAAGAAACGTCAAGGGACGCCCGACTTCGGTTATGAGCATCATCGAGCGACATCCCTCCGGACAGCGGATGCAGTCCCCTGTCCATCGGGATCTCCTTCCCCCGGCGGGGCGGTCTGTTGCGTTTCGCCTGCGACACGTGGTTTTGCCGGCGCGACTGCGGCGGGGCGGCAGACATTTTGGCCCGATCGTCGTCGCCGCAACACTCATCGCCAGGTGTTTCCAGGCGCGACTGCGGCGATGCGACCGCCTAGGGATCATCCTCGCATTCCAGTCATTGTGCCCGAAACAGGCGATGCCAAAGCAGGGATCTCATTCCAGTTATTGGGCCCGAAACAGGCGATGCCAAAGCAGGGATCTCGTTCCAGTCATTGTGCCCGAAACAGGCGATGCCAAAGCAGGGATCTCATTCCAGTTATTGGGCCCGAAACAGGCGATGCCAAAGCAGGGATCTCGTTCCAGTCATTGTGCCCGAAACAGGCGATGCCAAAGCAGGGACCATCCTCTCATTACAGTCATTGTGTCCGACCGGCAGCGCCACGACAGGGTGCTACGAGATCGTGCTCGACATGGTGCTACGGCATCGCTACGACAGTGTGCGTCACCATTAGCCCATTGTACATTCACGTGCTCGTCTTTTGAGGGGTTCCTTCTTGCCCTCAACTGCGAGAGTATAAAAACAGCTGCCCCCGGACGCCAAAAGGAGGGCTCCGATTTCTTCTGTTGAGTGAAGTGCTCTCCCGTCTCTCTACTACGGTCAAACCTGACCGCCAACTCTTTGCGATGTTAAAATAAACAAGTTGTTTCGTTGTTACCAGTCGACTCATGCTTTGCCGGGACCTTCGGATGCTTCCAGTTGTACCCCAGGCCGCCAGGCCAACGCTACCCTTGGGGCTTGCGACCCAGGTACAACCACGGGCGTCAGCGCCGAGTTCCCAACAGATCGTACCAGCAGTCCGGATCAAACAGCGGATGCAAGTAGAGTAGGCCTCGGCGCCTTGCTATTCCAACGGAAGACAGGTTCTAAAGCTTACCCTAGCCGCTCACTATCGAAAGCGGAAGCCAATTATTCTTCGATGGAAAAATAATTCTTTGCCATCATTTGGGCTACCGCGAAATTTCGACCTTACATTTATGGTAGGCCCTTCAAAGTCGTGAACGACCATCACGAATTGTCTTGGCTGGCAACATTAAACGACCATTCAAGGCGCCTAGCACGGTGGAGCGTCATAAAGCAAGAATTTAACGTCACCGTGGTCTACAAGTCCGGACAGAAACACTCTGACGCCGACTGCCTCTCTCGCGCCCCCATCGACCCGCCACCACAAGACGACGAATACCTTCCTGGAAACAATAAGCGCCGACTACTTTGCTGAATAGCAGCGAGTAGCAACAACTGCTTATTGCCTTCATGAAAGACACGGGGCTCTTCAAATCCTGGCGACGCACACAATGACACTCAGAGGATGCTCAGGAGGAACAATTGCCGACTATGTATGACAGACTAACTCCGCCTGCTGCACCACCCCCACCACCAGAACTGGAACTAAGAAGCCGTGCTGAGTACTTGGAAGGCAATGCCGACTTTGTCCCAATACTACTTAGGCTCGGATGTTCTTCGTTTCCCTTGCGGAACGGCGTCCTTGTGAAGAAATTTCCATCAGTTCGCACCAACTAACTTCCCGTCATTCCCTCAGCATTGCTGCGAGAAGTTCCGCACGCCCTGCACGACGACCCAACTGCTCCTCGCGGCTCCTCGCCACCGACGTCGCTCAATACGTAAATACCTGCCAAGACTGTCAGCGATGCAAGACACCACCAACAAGAGCAGCGGAATTACTGCAACTTATCTAACCCTCTCGCCGACCGTTCCAACAGATTGGAACGAATTTATTTGGGCCCTTTCCGACGTCAACATCAGTAAATAAGCAGATCATAGTGGCCACCGATTACCTAACCCGCTGCTCTGAAATGAAAGTACTGCCAAAAGGTAGCGCGGTCGAAGTGGCGAAATTTTTTGTAGAGAATATCCTACTACGACATGGTGCCCCGGAACTCATGATCATCGACAGAGGAACGGCTTACATTGGAGAGCTTACAGGGCCAAGCATTGCGCACGTGTCTAGGACTTCGTTGCTGCGTGTCAACATCTGCAACAATCGTGCTCGCCAAAGATCATCTCATCCAAACATACGTTGCTGTGGATTGTCTCAGGGTGCACATACGTCATCTTTTCCGCGTTCCCGATTATCACTTGGCGTTCTTGCCCTAGCAGAGACCTCGTGCCACGTTTACTGAAGTTATCATCACCCATCCAGATTGTCTTCCACCAGGATACGCACTAGCAGCAAGGCCTTCATTCGCCTTGTTGTAACTCCAACAGCTTCACGTGCGCCTAAGTATTCCCGGTGTAAAGAAGAAGGCCAATATTTCAAAAACAGCTCTGAGACAGATAGCACTGCTATTTATGAATGAGACATGCGGGGACAGAATACACATTTTTACGATCGGCTAGAGGAGGTAGTAACCTTCTAGCCTCTCCCGCATCTCTGCGATGAATTGCTTCGTGAAGCTAACAATGCGTCCCCCGGACAGACCTGCGGCGACAACAAGGCGAGGCACCTTTGGCAGATGGAGTGTTGATTGTTGGTTCACTGTCGCCGTCACCGACGATGGGAGCAAAAAGCTGCTGGAAAAGGGCGTTCTACGGCGTTTCCTCATGCACTACGGTAACCGCCACGGTCGTTTGACAGACCCTCCAGCTATTTGCTGGGTCATCAAAAGAACCAAGACGCGCCAATTTGAGTCAAGCATGACAATCCCTGTCTACGAAGCTCCCCTCCTTTCTGTGCGTTCAGTGAACAAAAGTACCGGAGTGATTGTGTGCACCCTCGCCCTCAACGCGAATCCTTCAACGACTTTGGGCGCTCCGATTGGATGAAGGTGGCACGGCAGATTTCCTTGGCTTAAAGATCTAGGAAAGACAGAGGGGATTTAAGCGCACTTTTTCGCCTCCTCGGTGTGCATCAATTCAGTCATGCTAGACTGTCCTTAGCGTCCTTAGCAACAACGTCCTTAGCGTGGATGATTCAGGCGACGGCATGGGCCAGCTGCCCTTTGGGTTCGGTCTCATCTACCAGCTCTTCAGGTGCCATTGTCATTCTGGCTAAGAAAACTACAATCAAGTTCAAGCTGTCAAACATGACAACTTCAACGCGGGCAGAGCTTGCTGCCCTGCGTGTTGCTGTAAAATACCTCCTGCAAGTGACACCTTAGAAATGGGTCATCTTTTGCTACTCTAAGGTAGAGTCTGCATTTTCCGCTATATATATCAGAGGGCTCATGAGCAGCAGACATATTAAAAGAAGACCGCCATCAAGCTATCAACAAAGGGCATGAAATTATATTCCAGTGGCTACCCGGACATACCGGCGTTGCTGGTAATGACCTCGCCGACGAAGCCGCCCGGTCTGCCCAATTGGAAGAATGACCAGTTCCAATTCCTTATCCAGAACCGACGCTGCACGAAAGCTTCATATCGTGGCTAAAGCTATGACACACAAATACTGGTCTTCTCCCAACCTCCCGAACTGTCATCTTCATAGACTTGATCCATCCTGAAAGCTACAAGTGCCATCAAAAGTTTGCCGCTCTGAGGCGACAGTATTGTGCCGCCTGTGGCTCGGGGTGGAATTTACAAAGGCCTACCCGTTCCACATTGGAATGCAGGATACGCCCATGCACGACTCTCGTGGAACTATGGAAACAATTGAACACATCTTGTGTCTCTGTCTCCAGAACGACGTCGAGCGTGAAGCTTTCCGGACAGCATTGAACTGGCTGGACTCTAGACCATTTTCGGCAATGAAGATCCTTGGACCATGGCCGTACGTGTCGACGGCACAGAAAGCCAGGAAAGCCTTGTTGCAGTACCTCAAGTTGACAGGTCTTCGAGACCGTGCGTAGGCTCGGTACGCACCTTCAAATGCGCGCGAAATTGTGCTCTCTCATCTCCTCTCTCTCTCTATTTCATCCCTATAACTCTTCTCCCAGTGCAGGGTAGTGAACCGGACGTGTGCCTGGTTAGCCGCTCTGCCTTTTCTCTCTATGTATCTCCCTCTCTCTCTACCTAAGCGATTCTGCAATACAGCCAGACGAGCCACAGGAGGACAACCACCTACCACTCACAGTCGAATGGCTTTGCGGAATGACTAAACGAGGCCCTCACCGACATGTTAGCTTTGTACGTCGATGTCGTGCACAAGACGCGGGAGGCCATCCTTCCGTACATAACCTTCGCTTTCAATATGGCGGTGCAAGAAACGACGCAAATGACGCCATTTAAGGTGATCAACGGAAGGAACCCGGCGATGACGCTCGGCTTCATGCTACCGCACGACACCGACGAAAATAACCTCGATGTCGCCGCCTATATTCAGCGTGCCGAAGAAGCCCGACAGCTCGCCCACCTGGGTATCAAGAATCAGCAAAGACCGATAGCCGACACTACAATCTTCGACGACGCTATGTTGAATACCACCCCAGCGATCGTGTGGGGGTTTGGACCCCACTATGCAGTCGTGGACTCAGTGAAAAAACTTCTGCGACGTTATTTAGAGCCGTACAAGATACCCCGACAAGTTGGTGCACTTGACTATGAGGTTTTGCATGGCGGTGTCATGCAAACACAGTGACGCTGTGCACGAACTGAAGCCGTCCATGTAGTACGTGTCAAGCCGTTCAAAGCACGCTAACAAACTTCCCTGTGAAAGCTTTAATTCTTACTTGTTTTGTTAGCTTCATTTCGATGTGTTCTGTTTCGTTTAGAATGTCCTGTTTGCAGCATCGGACGATGCTTCTTAAAAGGGGGGCATTGAAACGAGGACTTGTAAATCTTTTCCGGTGACCGCGTTTCACCAGCTAACAAACGTTAGGCTGTCGCACAGCGCATGACGCGCCTGCATGTAACAGAACATTCTCGATCATGCTTGCCACTTCTATCTGTTGCCTGTGTTGTAGCCGAATTTTATGTAATGAGATTGCACGTGCGACGCGAATAGTGCTGTACTTTCTGGAAGGCACGCGGGCACCAACAATTACCCGGAAGCCTTCGACGAGTCATGTATAAATAGCTGTAAAAAAATCTTACCTGCTTGAACGGCAGATCAGAATTCGACGACTGCCGACTGTGCTCGCCACTATTGTGATTTGAGTGTCACTTGCCTTTGTGGGCATAGGTTCGCCCAATAAAGAGCTAATTTCGTGGTTCACACTTTTTACTACTGTGTTCTCCAGCGTCACTACGACGTGACAATATATATGCTGGAACAATTAAACGAGAGGGATGATTACAGGAAGACAGAGACTTGATGTGATCAACAGTGCTGGAAAAAGGGACATCGGTGGAGCTAAGGTTTCAACAAAAGGGACTTGCCTTGGTCAAGGCAGCAACTACCCTGATGAGGGCAAGTTTCGTTGCCGAAAGGTTAGCTCAAGCGACGTCCCTTGTTCGAGCAATGTTGATTACCCTGGAAGAGTAATTTGGCTCTTGGCATTGAAGCAATAATTTCACTGTTAACATCTAGTTATAAAGCTTTGATATGTGCATTATTTTGTGTGCACAGAATTAAAGCGTAGCGCTTCCGGTGAGCTTAAGATTTATCCACGCATTTCTCGCTTTTGTAGCGCTTGAATAAGGTCTGTGTTTGTGCCCGTACTAGCATCGTACTGACCAGTAACATGTTAAGTCACAGTGAAAAAGGGCTATAAATAATTGGCATTTCATATTTATAAGGCAAGCAATGTCGTAGCGTCTTCAATATACCGGTAGAATGACTTAAGCTTACACAAATAAAAGAAAAATTATGTGGAATCGATGAGAGATTTTTGCGAAGCAACACACCCGTGAATAGGACCGCTAATGTGGTTTGGATTATTGAATTTGGAAAGTTTAAAGTGATTTCTGTCCACAATACCATTCTTCGATTGAACAATAAATACTTTGTCTTGTTTGTACTTAGCTAAATTCGATTACTGTCGGTAGACAACTAATTAGATCATCTACGTGCTTGCTAGGCTCTTATTTTGTGTATTTCCACACGATAGATCTTCGCATATTACCACATTTGAACAGCCTAATAAGTTGCAACGTCAGTTGTATTCAGTAAAATAACGAACCAAAGAATAAGTTCCTAAGGAATGCATTTTCAAACGAATTTGTCTTTAACTTCTGGATAATTGATCCCCGCATTCGCGACCTGAAACCCAACCTCAATAGCGTTCCAAGTTCTCACCCCGACCCTTCTCACGTGATAAGTGGACTCCCCTCTTTTGTACGTGCAAATCTACTCCCCCCCCCCCAACCCACACCGCACAAACACACTCCGAGTTCCTGAGTAACGGTAGCGCAAGAAGACATGACATCGGAAGATGAAGCTGACGTAACGCTCTCCTTCACTTAACGTAGTGCCTCGTGCACGCACATCTCATCAGTGCCTCCTTTTACTACAGCATTTCTCTACGCTCTTCCTTCTCCACGCAGAGTAGCACGTAGGGGCTGACAAACGGGTCAGTATTTTATTTAAATGGATACTCAAGAGAAACTCAAATCAGTTTATCCTGAGAAAAGATACTTTTAAAGCTCCATTTCCGCTAATTTTGCGGTAATAGGATGATGACTAGAAAAGAAAAGAAAGGTAAAAACTCAATTTCTTGGACTTGGCGCCGAAATTCAGTGTGACGTCACGGATTTAAAATCATCGGTTCGAATTTTAGCTGCTGTGGCCGAGTAAAAGTTATCGAAACTTGCTAAGTTCAGTCTATGGCGCCCTATTTTACGATAAAAAGCAGTCCAACATTACCGATAAACAGTAAGCTAGTCCCGAGCAGACGCCGTCAAAAGCCATGACGTCACGGCGATCTGGTGCGGAAATTTCAAGGCGGCGTTGCCACAATTGCTTCGTTTTCGGCTACTTTTATAGTTTACCAAGGATGTTCTCGGGTAGCAGTGACTTCTTTAGTATCGGAGAATGGTAATTTACCAATACAGCTAAAACAACATCACTTTAGCGCCACTTTAACTCAAGCCCCCACTACCGGCTCACAAAAAGGCCCCTGTAAAGCGTGCACCTCTGTAATATTACACTGCTTGCAACTGAGCTAACTTTGCAAACAATGAAGTGTCTTGAGTCGCATTTTCTATACGTTATGACAGCAAAAACATTTTTCTGATAAAGTCCAAAAAGCGTTGAAAATTAGAAGCGAATAGCACAAAAATGTAACTGACAATACAAGAGTCTCAACGGCAAACGTGGTCTACGTTTGCAAGAATAGGTAACGAGAGTGGGTAACAAGAACGCTACGCAAAAATACGTCGTGCTTGGCACTCGTGAATACGTCGCCCTTGGAAACAGCCAGACGGGAAAAACGGTTTCAACAGCTTTCAGAAACTGACTCCATGGGCCCATAGTTATAAACATGCTTGAACCAGTGCCTATCATGTCTAGTGAGGTTACCTAGATGGTGCAGTTCAAAACGGGTGAAGTACGGGTTTGTCGCGAGTAGCCAATGTCTGTAAATTAGCACGTTAGATAATAAGATAGCACATTTTGCCGAAGAAGAAAATGCAGCGACCTGTCCTAGCGCTGCCATAAAGCTGGGGCTTCAGCGAAATTCGGGCACGGTCTACTGAGGCCGATCGAAAATATGACTTTTCTCTTTCTTTCTCTCTCTCTCTCTCCACACACACACACACACACACACACACACACACACACACACACACACACACACACACACACACACACACACACACACACACACACACATATATATATATATATATATATATATATATATATATATATATATATATATATATATATATATATATATATATATATTCCAGTGCTTTGGCACACCTTCGGAGAAAGTGGAATAACAAGAATCGGGCGGCAACGTGGTGTATGAACCATTTCTCCATAGGGAGGGCACTTGGAGGCAAATCAATGCAGTTGTGCGGCTGTCCTGAATATGGGCGCAGCCGTTATCGAACGCCCGGTTCAACATCGAGCCTGTGCTGTGTCGCTGCGTCTGCAGCTTCGGATTTCCGACGAAATGGGGACGCGAACTAAGAGTGCAGTTATTTTTTTTTCTCCTTCGCTTTTTTAACGATCGCCTGAAATGACCCAGTTTGGCGCACTGGCCCACCAAACACGCCGCGGCTTCTGGTCGAAGCGAATGACGGTGGCGCAGTTCGATAACAGGTGTCGGGGCGGGCTAGTGTGTACCGCTGTCGGAGAAAAAATGAAAGCTCGCCGATGCGTGGTGTCGAGACGGAAATCCGTTGCCCATAAAAATCAAACATTAATCTAATGTGCTGGGTTGGTGAGCGAGAACCACGAAATAAACAAAAACGACATTTCTTTAGAAAAATCGAGCAGGCAAAAAAAAAAAAAGGGAAGTGGTGCGAAAGCGACAAGGGTCTATTGATTTTTTTTTTATTAGGGACAACTTACAGAGAACTGCGAGATAAAAGCTTAAGGGCAAAAACAATCGACAGGATGACTCGCTGCGAGATAAGAAATTTCCCCATGTGATTATTCCGAAGACTCCGCCTCAAATGATCCTTATTTCGTGAGAGTACGTTGCTTTTTTGTTCGATTGCATTAGTTTAAATTTTCTCACATATGACTCTGCAATAACTGCTGAAATACTAGCTCTGCAAGGTCTTAGAAAAGGTGAAATTAGCACCACTGCAATTTCCACATTCTTGTTTCTGCTTATTTTTTACACCCTTGTGGCCGCTGTAAAACCTCAACGGACAACTTGGCGGTGACACATGATGACAAGAAACAAATGGGCGCAGCCGATCATTTGATAAGTTATGTGATAAGCTTGGTGGCGGTTGTGGTGGTGGTGGTGAGTTGTAGCAACAGGCAGGTTTACCCTGGCGATCAAGGCTGCTCCTCCCAAGCGTCTCTTATAAAATCACTGTGGTGTTTCACCCCATGACCATCAGACCAATCTCTCTTAAGAATGCGATAAGGAGGCATGAGGTTACGCAAGCCGTTTCGCGCGCAGCAACAGGTGTAGATTTCAAACTGTGTTGTGATGCTTCAGGCTTTATTTTTGGCAGTCCGTGTGTGCAAGGATGCCCTCTGTGATTTAAAAATAAAAAGTGTTTTGATTGTCGAGAGCTTAATAGGCCTTCTCACTCTGATGTGGCTACAATGTCGATAACGTGCGAAGTGGCCTGCGCAATGATAAAATCAGACAGGAACTCTTGGAAGGTGATTAAGAAAGTGAAGCGACCTTTGCCCGGTGGACCTGGTAAGATATACTGGACCATCATTGGATAGGTCTAATTGCTAGTGCTGTGAGGCCTGTCGGTGCGTTGACGTTGTGCTGCCTACAGGACCAGACAGCGTTACGAACAACATTAAATGTTTTGCGAGGGCCCATATCGTGCACTGGTGTCAGAATCGACCCACCAGGTTTACCTCCTTAATTATACTTTCTCTGGGATAAGCCCAGTTTACTCGGCCTGGCAGTCTTTCCTCGAAAAGTGAGGGGAGAGCCAAATAAATATTCTATTGATTAATAATAAATGAACACTTTACAGCCAGTATATTTTTGTTTTTAATTCCAAACATGCGTTGCAAGGCCTACTAAAAAAGCGGCGTTGGGGAACCAAAGAAAAGCTAGCAGATATGCATCGTTCGGGTACTAACATAGCTGCAATTTCTTATATCGCAGGGTCCAACCTGGCATGCGATATTGTATTTCCCGGGGCCGTCTTCATAAATAAATTAGCTAAGCGCAAAAGTGAGACGCGAACAATTTGGAAAATGCTCAGCCTGCTGCATGTGCGAGACCTTCAGAAGCAATCGCCACTCTGCGAAAGTATGGCACTCTTCGCGTAGGAGACCCTCGACTGTCGACTGCAGGTTTAACGGAATATCTCATGCTTTCGACCCAGCATTTGTCTTCATGATTCTGTTCCTGACTGACGAAGAAAACAAAAACAAAACAAGAACGATCGTCTAAAGGCAATCTCGTGGCCACGCGCCCAGGCTAAAAGTGGTGACCAGAGAGCGAATCGCCCCCTCCGCCACTTTTTTTTTTCCTTTTTTTTTTACCCTTCGACCCGCTTCATAGCACCTGCCTGTCTGCCTATGCGCGTCGATTCGTGCCCCGGGTGTTATTAATGAAGGTCGTGGACAATGCGCATACGTGCCAACAAATGCGTGCATGTGCGCGCGCTCTCATTTGTTTGTCGCTCGATATCGTCTGCCAAGCGATGCGTTTATGCAGGGTGCGGGAATGGAGAGGAAAAAAAAAATAAGGCACTCGGCGTTAACCTTGAGACGACGGCGACGGGCCAGGCACTTTGCGACTCGGTAGCTGTGGCAAGAGGGGGACCCTGTTGCATGTGTCGCTATGTGGCGTGGCAGCGAGATGAGAGACTGTCACGTCAGTCGCCTATAGGGTTCGCGGGGATACTCTCTGACAGCGTCATCGTCGACCTCATTCCGAAAAGCGGAGAAGAAACGCGTCACAGTAAGAGTGAAGGAGGGAGAGTGACAAAAAAAATAATAAACCACGGTGATGGCTCTGGTACTCTAATGTCTCGAAGCACGAAAGTTTCAACACGCTTGGCGGCGTATGTAGCATATGTAGCGTATGTAGCGTATGTAGCGTATGTAGTGTATGTATGTAGCAGTATAGGGATGGTAGTCGTGCATCTGCCAGCCGAAACCGGCTTTATTGGCACTGAAAACATCAAAAACCTACTTACAATTTTGTGTAAGCCTGGCTTCTTGATCCTTTCAGGAAGGCAGCGACGACTTTGCAATGACTTTGACTCCGCAAACGGGGCACTAAAGCAGGCACACACGTCACGGAATGGCAAACAATTCAATTTTACTGCTGAGCACGAGGTCGCGGGATCGAATCCCGGCCACGGCGGCCGCATTTCCATGGGGGCGAAATGCGGCCCCATCGTTCCTCTTCTAGAAATAGAGGAACCCTAGCATACTACAGAACTTCCCTGCATTCCGCAGAAGCTGCCAGAAATAAGCAAAAGCTTTAGCGCGACTACAGATGAGTGGCTTATTCTGCATGTAGACAACCGGAAACGACACGTAGTCACTCAATATTTATCAAAAGAAACTGCAAAACTGGAACATTTCTGAATCATATGAGGTGGGTTAGTCAGTTCTACCACTCTCTGCTTCTGACGAGCCTAGCACGTGTTCTTTTGAGACATTGCGCACATGGCGTCTCTCACATGTACCATCGTCATTTCAGCAATACTAGTTGTTGTTCTTGTTGTTGATGTTGTTGACAGAGAAGAGATTTTCGTTTCTTCCCACCCTGAATTTGATATCGGCATGGCAACCTGTTCAATCTGTCCGAACCGGTGATGATGTCATCATACTATATATTACTCTGCTCGTCATCGTCGTTGGGCCAGTTACCACATATTTCGGGTGATACTTAAGGTTTACCTTTAAGTGGCGTTTACGCACCAAGAGAGGCACGTAAATGTGAACAACACACGTGAACGTGTCGTGTAAAACACGTCTTATTCACATAAGAAGGTCGCGACTATGGTTTTCTGGATGTACGCAACTTCCTTTCTGTATAGTTTGGACTTCTCATGTCTAACTAGACTATATATATTCAGCCCAAGTGTACAACTATGTGGAACTCCATGTTCGCAGTTGTTAAGCCAAAGGTTCATGCTTTCTTTCTTTCTTTGGTGCAGCCCAACAATTTATTACTTGAAAATAGTTGTTTCAGACAATCTTGGCGCATCACGTTTAAGTTTCTTTTTTTTGTGTGTGCTGTGTTGACGAAGTTCCATTGTTGTCAGCGTCCGCCACAGTACTGCATGTTCTGGTCTCTGAAATACGTGCACAGACACCACTCCTTTCAGAGCGCAAAACCTCGCTCGAATTGGCAAGCCGCACTGTTGTGCGGGATAGCGCACTTGTTAGCGTTCCCAAATCCACACAGCTACTCTGACACGGTTTCAAATCCCATTTGTGCAAAGTCTTTTTCTTCTTCTCTTTCACCTTGATCAAGCTAGGGATGACGAGGCGGCCTGACGACGACAAAAAAGAAAAGAAGAGGTCGATGACAGCAACGGTCGTGGTCAGCGTCACGGAATGAACAAACGGACAAGGCAAACCCAGTTTCGAGCACACAACTGCTGTTACGGTAAAAGAGGCTCTTGTACTCTAGACTAGCTCTGGGCGCGAGGTAAACAGGGTGGTTAAAATTATTCCGGAGCCCTATGACACACCTTATAAGCAACTGCGTTGCTCTTGGGATATTAAGCTCAATTAGGCACCCAATATTTCAATTCATTCAGCCTCAGCAGCCATCTAATATTTCGCTAATCATTAAATATAAGTCAATAACGATATTGCCACCATCAAGCAGAGAGAGACCTTAACGACAGAACTTGGAATGAAAAAATTCACCGACGAGAACGATACTCCCTAATGCAAAAGTTGAGCGTAGCTTTATGCGTGTTTTCATTTCGCGATGTACTGAGGCAAAGAATTTGAGAGAGATATATAGCAGAGTCGGTGATCGTCGAAAGTCTGATGTACGGGTCAACTGCGTCAGTTCTTATACATGACTCGTCGAAGGTTCCAGTGTAATCGCTGGTGCCCGAGCGGTTTCGAGAAAGTACTACGCGTTTCGCGTCGCGCGTACGATCAGATTACAAAAAGCTTTGGTGACAACAACCAGCGGATAAAACCATCGATAACATTCGAGAAACTCCTGATACATGCAGGCGCGTCTTACGTTTAACATTGTAATGTTTAACATTTGTTAGCCGGTGAAAAGCAATGACCGAAGACAGATAAAGAAGTCATCGGTTAACAGACGACGGCGCACTACTCTGGCGCCATCTCGTATAGCGGTCGTCGACGCAGACACTACGCTTGCGCGGCACTACGTATTTCTTCTCAGGCTTTCTCCATACCCTCCTCCTGTGCTTTCCGCCTCATGCTTCCGCTGCACTCTCCTCTTTCCTCCACGCGTTCCCTTCGCTCTTGCTGCCTTTTCATCCCCCACTACTCTACGCGTTCGCTCTTTCATCCGCTGCGCTCGTTCGCTCGGTTATTCCGGGAACGCGAACACTCGACGCACGAACGTGCGCTTAAGAGCTGCGCTCTAAAATGGCAGAAAAAAGGAACGTTCATGCACAGGAACAATGAAGCTAAGCCGCATCATGCTCAGTGACTATTAGGGAGGGAAGCTCACACAGAATATCTTTAAAAGAAAAGAAAAAAAAAGAACTTTTTTTTTAGAAATCTGCTTCGCGCTAAAACATGCGTCCTTTTACTGCCTTTCTGCAGACCGCTGTATGTGACAATGGCGGGGAAAACTGTCGTCGACCGCATTAGTTGTACACTTTTCGCGTTCCGCGCCCCGTATTTGCGCTATGTGCTCCGAAAGCGCTGCGTCATCGTTCACGCCGAGCGGCGCCGGCTGTAAATCACCGCGCTCATCCGCTCCCCGACGGTTCCGGACAATTAGCACAATAACCAAAAAGAAAAATTGCCCGAGACATTCGCGTAACCGAACTTCTGCGTACAGCAATCAATCGCCGCTTGAAACGCGCCCTTTCATTTTTTTTTTTTTGCCCTTCCTTTTTCATCTTTCTCGCGTACCTTCGTCCTCACTGTACTAACAAAATCTCCGCAAAAACAATGAGAAGGGCGCGGCGCGACGAGGGCGAAGAGGGGCACGCGAGTGCGAAAGGGTCCAGCGCCACGCGCGGCCCGATGTCACGTCGCGGAATCTCGCGAGGTCAAATTCAGGTCAGAGCCCACCGCCTACCGCGTTTTCAGAGTCGCCAGTCCCTTTCACGTCGACGCAGAGCAACGTGAGTCATGGGTAAAGTGGGGTTAAAAGTCCGGGAACGAAAGGAGAGGGGGCTGGGGGAGAGCAGGAAGGGCGCGGGCTCGCTTTGACCGAACGGCGTTGCATTGCGAGCACCTCACTTAACACGGCATGTATTTTGCGAGGCCCGACCCGGTTTAATATATTAGCCCGACTGGTCTCCAGGCGGCACCTTCTATTCAGGCCGCGTATGCGCTAGTTACCGTTCCCGTTTCGAGTGACCACTTGGACCATGTAAATGTCTAAAACAGATTCTAAGGGCATGACGAAAGAACAAATTTATATACATCTTGCAATACACATACGCGCTGCGCGCCGTAAATGTATTAAATGGCTCCGGAGTGGCGAACCCCGTTATTTCTTGCAGAAATCTCGGTTTCCGTTGTCAAGTTTGTCGTATAGCCTTATACGTTCTTTCTTTCTCTACTACTTATTATGCAACTGTGCAATGCCCTATTTGGCGCGTGGCAGTTTCTGCCAGATGGTATCTTTTCGCGGTACCATTTACGGTCATTATGCAAAGAAGCAAAGTGATGGACACCTAGATAAAACAGCGCAAGAAATTACCTGTCAGAAGGAAACGGTCTGTTCGGTGATCTGCACATGTTTTATCGGGAGACCTCTCCCTGGCCAGGTGCCATCGCAAACTTGTTCGCAAAATGCTAACATTAGTGTCAGGACACAGATATATTTGTTCGCTTCGTTACAGAAAAAAAAATTGTCTAGAAAACCACGATGATGATTGTCATTCTAAGAAAACAACCGAACGCTTCTAGAAAGCTATCCGCTTTTTTTAAAGGAGCGATGCGCTTCAAGGAGTATCTGTTGAAGCGAGGACATTCAGCTTTTATTGTTTCATTGCGTAATTTTTC
Organism: Dermacentor variabilis; assembly: GCF_050947875.1. NCBI lineage: Eukaryota > Metazoa > Arthropoda > Arachnida > Ixodida > Ixodidae > Dermacentor > Dermacentor variabilis. The sequence continues at coordinate 16,064,338 of NC_134568.1, read as the reverse complement.
AGAGAACAGGAGACTTCGCTTTGACGCCAATTGCCTATTTTCGCAACCACCGCTGTAGCTCTGGCAGTTTAATGAGATGTGACAAAATATTTATTTTCTGCCGTTGGGCCAGATGCCATATCTAGAACTATCTAGTTTTTGATGATCAATGGTTCCTTCATCTTCCGGCGGTAGAAATATAGGTAAAACACGGGGAACGCGGGGGATGGAAATTCAAGACGACGAGCAGAACGAGAACAAGGTAAAAGCGGGATTCAACGTTTCGACAAGTGGACTTGTCTTCTTGAAGGCGACACACTTAAAGGAAAATTTAAATGCGTGCTCGGTGATGGCATCGAACGTCGGTCCCCCAGCACAGTATACCGATGCTCGGGCCATCAGTTTACTATCGCTTTTTTTTTCCTTTCACTTATTAGGCCACAATCACAGATACACTTGTATCCTTCCAACGCGAACTAGCTGTTTGAGATGGTGACCGCGTGTGTCACATTGCAAATAGCACAGACGCGCGAGAGCACATGCGCGCTTGCTTGCCAGTTTCCTTTGCGCCATACACTCACGAATGAAACGGGCAAATTTACGGCATTTATTAACCGCTTCGCGAAAGCTTCACTTCAAATAGATTCCAAGGTATGCGTTGGATATGCATAATATTTGTCACAAACGAAATGCGCGGGCGTTTGCATGCATGTTCGTTACGAAACACACACAAAAAAGAAACGGGATGGGGGACGCTTAAGGTGATTGGTAAAGCAAGCGTATTGATCGTAAAAGTAATTTTAATGGCAATTACAATGCGTATACAAGGTAGAATACTCGCTGCGGACGCATCCTCTGCGGTAGAGTAGTGTCTTGCGCAGACAGTGTCTTGCGGTAGAGTAGTGTCTTCGTGCTGCGCGGTGTCTTGCGCAGCACGAGGTGGCGGACTCGGTTCCGGCCGCGGTGGCCGCATTCCATGGGGTCCATTGAAGAGACGCTCGTTTTCCGTGCTTTGGAGCAAGTTAAAAAACAAAAGGCGGTCGAAATGATTTCGCAGCCTCGCGCTACGATGTCTTCTTGCTATTCCGGTGAATTAATAGCGAACGCGTTCGCTGTAACAAGTTTCCTCTGTGCATGCGAAGTGGTCTGCGTACCAAGAGTACGTGTATAACATGACCATGCATGGACGCAAGTTTGTGAAAATTCAGTCTAAGTGCGATCATGACCTTTTGCAGTAGGCTTATCCGCTGGCGAGTGGATACGTGACTTCCAGCGCGTACGTAGACAAGAGGACAGAAAGAACGACAGAAGTTAAGCGTTAATACAGCGCTTGTCTTCGTCACGTTCCTTCTGTCCCCTTATCTATGCATGCGCTGTAAGACACGTTTGCAATGGAATACCAACTAGCCCATAACCAGACTGGATACGGCGTCCCCCTCGGTAAAGTGGGATGGTTAGTGAGAAAACCAGCGTCAGCCGCCCACCGGCAAACAATGGTGATAGGCGTCCCCTAGACGGATGCCTCTACCGGCGGAGCGTAATGTATTCTTGTTTTACGGGGCTGGTGCATGTCAGTCCGCACATTTTGTACTCGAGAGTGTGGCACGCTTCCTCCCGTTTTGTTTGGTATTCTATTCTCTCTGCCTCAATTTCTCGCTTCAGCGGTAAGAGCGAAATAATTGACGTGTTGTCCCCTTCTCCTCTCTCTTTGATGATTCATATCTCGCTTCTAGGATTCAGCGCTTAGCCGTGCTTCCTCTAGGTCTACAGAAAATAGAGCCAAAGTTTCGACTTTTTCGCACGAATCACATTATATCTGAGAGAAACATCTCTTACCCTTTCTATCTCGCCCTTTCAGTTTCTTTCTACTACCCTTTGCTAGTGTGCTGCCGCGGTCCGATTTCTTTTGCCGACATCTATCGTAGGCGCCATATTGTATGGGGAACCGGCTCTGGCCAGGACGCACTACGGTAGTTTGAACGCGCAACTCAAACATGCTGACGCCGACCGGTTGGGAGTCTGCGGAAATGGATGTTAACCGACGCGTGCCTGCATCGACGTTTGCTTTACCCCGATGCATTCAGCGAAGCTCTGCCCGTGGCCATGCGTCTTGGGAGGAGTGCCCTCCTACTTTCGCAAGCGCTGGTGCCCAGAGAGATCAGACGTTGGACGCATGCGCCTCAAGATGAGCGGCGGACTTGTTGGCGCGCAGCCTCAGCGTGCGTTACTGAAAACTGTTTCCCCTGCTCATCAGGCTGTGTGTTACGGCGACGCTGTTGGTACGTGGAGTTTCAGAGAACGTTGCCCATATAGTACTAACGAACTTGAAATAAACGCGTGCGCTTTCAAGCACGCTCCCTCGTTTTTCCTAACTGGCATTCGTTACCAAGGCGAACGGATGACGAGCGTGCTTACTGTAGGGCCCGGTACAATCGATCGTCGGGTGAGTGATAAAGGCTTCCACGAATTCCTTCCGCCGTCTATGCACACTGCGTCTGTGGCCGTCTGGTCTTGCATAACGAGTCTGCAGTTGCCGTTGCTCGCCTTCTGTCGACCATTTTGCAAGAAAGCGGGGACTTTCAGGATTTCCCCAATTTCCGCTGAATCAAATGAGCCTCGCGGCTTGCAAAATGGCAATAGAGGGTTTCATCATTACCCATACGAAATTTTCACTACGCTGTAAAAAAGATTGAGGTTGGGGTCGGGAATATCATTGCCATAATGAACAGTTGGCCCGTTTGTTGACTTCCTTACTGCGTTTATATATATATATATATATATATATATATATATATATATATATATATATATATATATATATATATATATATATATATATATATATATATATATATATATATATATATATATATATTATGTGTGTGTGTGTGTGTGTGTGTGTGTGTGTGTGTGGAGCTGAATAGACGTCTGGACAGGGTTATTCACCATTTGAAGCTGAGTATTTCCTACACAAAATAGTTTCCACGTCGTATTCCCTCGCGAAAATTGTTATGGAGGTTCTGTTCACATCTTTGAATACATTATGGACTTTCTGTTAAAATGCCATTGTATTTCATGAGTGATTTTTAAAGGTGTTGTCCGAGATGAAGCGGGAATGAAGAAGACATACAACATAATCTTTTATGCTACCACAAACACGACTAGCTCAGACGCCGACTTGACTAGAAAGAAATATAATACACTGATGCAAAATAATCCTTCATATATAAATGTTGTTTTATTGTGATAACAATTATATGGACACTCCAAGCGCATTTATGCCGTCGGCATCGGCGTGGGCTTAGGCGTCGGCGTCGCCGTGAGGTTTCGTATAAAGTCCAAGGGCGATAATACCGTTGCCGTGCTCCCTACACTGTATGTGCGAGTGAAAGCATGCGAAGGGAGCCGACGATCGCGGCTCAATCTCGCCCACGCGAAAGGGACGAATGCGAAGAGGAAGCGTGCCGTCTTCTCTCGCCCGCGAGGCACCTAACGTTGCGAGGCGCTGGGGGGAGGAGGAGGGAGGGGGGGGGCGACGTTCTCTCCGTCTGCAACTGTGCATGTGGCGGCTGCGCGCGGACGCGAATCCGTATCTCGAGAACGATCTGCGTTGGGGGGCAGAGTCTAGGTGCGTCGGTGGCTCGTAGTATTGTGCGTGCTGTGTGTCTGCCGCGCTCGCTTTGCGTTGAAGCGATATACAGCACAAACGTCACTTAGCTCGCTGCTGCCGGCGCGATTCCTCCCTCCAGCGTTTTGACAGCAAGTTTCCGCAGTCATCGAGCGAGATGTGTTCATCTTTACCTCTGCGAGTGTGACACCGTGCTTGTTAGTTTAGTTACCAAGCGAATGTTTGCAAGTTTATACGGCCGATAAAACTACTGTCCTTGCTTCGTATACCTAGCTACTAATTTGCTATCACAATCGATACTTTGCCTTTCGGGCGAAACTGCGACTTTTTTTTAGCTGCGTGGCATTCTTTAAGGTTTGCCTGTGGCAAAAAAGCACCATTCTAACCCTTGAACGATATGACTCGATAAGGCAGTTATTACTGCTACGTGAGATCAAGAATGGTTAATTTAATTGTTAACATAATTACAGTTATTATCATTTCAACTAATTACTTTACGGCACACATATTTCAGTCTACGAATTGTAACCAGTGAGTTTACAAGGCATATAGACTTGGAACGAATTCTGAGGATGACACCAGTTTCGAGATATGCACCATCAAACTTGTGGTAAAAAATGCAGTGTTGTTCCACTAATTTTTTAAAGAAAACGCTGTGTTATGTATTGAGGCAGAAAAGTAACTGGAGAGTCAATAAATTTTGCTGGACACTTCGAAGATCAATATCTCAAAACTGTAGGAGTACTGAGAATTCGTCCCACATGGATATGCCATGCGAACTCACCGGCTACAATTCATAGATGGAAATATGTGCCATAAATTATATTAATCAGAATATTAATTATTGTAATTATGATAGTTAGTCAATTAGGCATTCGGATTTCTCGTAGCAGCAATGGCCACCTCATCCAGTAATTTAGCTAGAACTTTAGAATTGTGCTTTCTGTCACAGGCAAATTTTAAAAATTTTGTTCAGCTAAAAAAAAAGGTTCAGTGCGCCTCCACTCTGCGAAGAAGGGTGACTAGAGAAACTGTGTATGCGGGCCCCTTAATGGCGAACTGCACCACCGCCGCGGGTCGGCCCAGCGGTGCACCATCTTCGGGATTTTTTTCTACACGCGGACACGATAGTGGGGAAAGTAGCCCTTAACAGTTTCGCTGTAAAAAAAAACACATGGTATAATGAATTCCGAGCAGACTTCGAAAACGTGAGGTTGTTCCTTTAATACAGCGTATGTAGGCCAGTCTTATTATCAATAAGTATTAATATCAGCAACTGAGTCTAAGCTTTTCTTCGCTCTCTCTTCCTTTCTCTTGCCATGCCTTCCGCCCTTTCTGATTTCTTGATTCCTTGTCTGCATATTCGAGTGCTAATACTACCCATTGTTAATTGTTTTCCAAAGTCCGCCACAAATCTCAGTCTTACCTACGTGACGGGAAGCAGGCGCCCCCACCATTCTTTGGCGCCAATATCTCCTTATATATCTACGTCAATAACAAAAATTATTCACACGTGCTTTTTTGCAGGAAACATAACCGCCAAATCTGCCCTTCTCCAGTGGTAATATGGGAATGTTTCTCCGTCTATTTATACTTAAGCAAATCAATAATGTGAAAATAACGGAATAATAAGGGACATTCGACCGCACAGTTTCGCCCAACAAAAATTATTCGCAGACGATTGCGCCGTTCTGGAAACATGTATCACAGTGAAAAGCAATATCGAACGATATAAGAAGACAGCGATGATAGCACACCTCCTGGGTGACTTCGCAGTTGCACTCGTTATAATCAGCACAAGATATACTTGAGGGTCACAGAAACGTGCAGAAACATGACGTCCAACGACTATAGGAGAGGGAAAAAAACGGCTGTGCGACGAGAACAGTTTCAGCCGAGAGAAAGAGAGAGAGAGAGAAACGAAGAGGGAAAGGTAGGGAGCTTAACCAAGGACGTGTCCGGTTGGCTACCCTACACTTGGGGAGGGGAAAAGGGAATAACAGATAAGCAGCGAAAAGAAAAATAACTGTCAGTCATTCACAGTCAGTTGCAGAGAAATCTCCACTGTTACAAGCGTTCATACAATCCAGTGTCTTTCAAGAAACGCGGAAGGGCTTTTGTGGCCTTTTGTATGCAAGAACGCATAGGCCATGATCCAAGGATCTTTTCTTCCGAGAGCACTCTGTTGTCTAGCAGGTTGAGTTTCAATTGTAAAGTACGTCGTTGATTGTAAAAGGATGGGTAGTGACACAGAAGGTGCTCTAGAGTCTCATCGCACCCGCACAAATTGCACGCCGCACTGTTGGTCATTCTTATCAGGAATGAATAGGAATTTGTAAAAGCGGCGCCCAACCACATGCGACACAGTAAAGTTGTTTCGCAGCGAGAGAGTCCAGGTGACGGGCGAAGTCGCAAGTTAGGGTGGAGAGAGCGCAAGCGTGAGTTGGTGAAACCCGGTGGATTCCATCGTAGAAGTGTGATGTGGCGAGCAAGTGATTGAAGTCGTCGCGCAGCATCAGTTATTGAAAGTGGTATGGGAACCCGCTGATGTTTTTGGTGAGCCGAACGCGCAGCTTCATCTGCGCTGTCGTTGCCGACAATTCCGTAATGGCTTGGCAACCATTGAAATGCAATGTCGTGGCCTTTCTCGAGCACGTGATTATGAGCGTGCCTTATTTCGCACACTAGCTGCTCGCGTAACCCATGACGTAGGGCAAACTGCAGAGTTTGTAGGGCTGCTTTGGGATCGGAGAAAATGGCCCAACGATTTGGTGGCTGCTGGAGCACGTACTTGAGTGCACCTTAAAGAACCGCAAGTTCGCCTGCTGTCGACGTTGTATTGTATTTTAACTGCAAAGAGGAGGCTTCTGATGGAACAACTACTGCTCCGGTAGAGTTATTTGAATTGGTGTAACCGTCCGTGTAAATGTGTATTGGGTCAAAATAAGACTCGTTGAGGAAAAGCAGAGACAACTGCTTTGAGGCTAGCGGTGACAAGTCTGTCGTCTTAGCAATCCCAGGAATTGAGTGGTACACGTAAATTTGTCGGAGACACCACAATGCCGTTGCTGGTCATTTCGCAGGCTTGAAGCCAGATGGTATCGAGTCACGGTGTTTCAGCCAAAAACGCATGTACGCGTATGACCTTAACTTACTTGCATTACGTAAGTTACAGTTGATGAAATGTTTGAGCGCGAAGATGCCAAGGCGGGCCTAACGAGCGACGTAGCTTGGTTGCGTAAAAGAAAAAAAAGTGAGGGTGCTAATAGAAAGATGCGAAGTTTTGCACACAGAGGCCCAAGCTGGGACAGAGCCGGTTGATGCAGCGCGTCCCCTTATCAACGCTACAATTTACTTTTACTTACTGAATGAAGTGCCCAAATAAGTAGAAAATGGTGGCATACCGCACTTACGTCGACCGGCTTTTCTTAAGGCAAAGAGCACTTCATTTACTTGCCTTTATGTTCGCTCCAAGACGCGCTGGACATTACTGCATAGAGAGCACAAAAGCACGCAATGCCTCGTTTTCGTTACTCTCTGCAACGCCTCCAGAGCTAAAAAAGTGGAACATAGTGGGGGCGAAACTGTGTGTCTCTCCTCAGATTTTGCCTATAGACGAGTGAAGTGCAGCGATAAAGTACAACACCCTTCTGGACATGTTAACCTCTAACAGCATAGTTAGGAACTGATAATGGATGCGTACTTTTATGATGGTCCGTTACGCAATGACTCGCAAGAAACAATCTAGAATATTGAGCCTGATTACGGCAGGTTTCGCACCGTCAACATTTTTCGCGTAAATATCTCGCGCATCCGCACCTGTTCCCGCCAAATGTAACTGGTGGTCTCCTTATTCCGAAAGTGTGCGCCAAACTGTTGCACCTGAAATAGTTCCCAAAGTCCCTCGGTTATAGTGAATGCGCTTCAATCCATTAACCCCGTTTCTAGTTCAATATCACGACGAGCTGTGCAGCATTTGTAATCGTACGCATCGCATAAGACATCGATACACGAACTGCGATGTCTGCGAGTCCTTCGCGCAGGTTGCCGTAAGCCCGTGGCACTTAATTAAGTTTGGTAAGCTTAGTGAATGGATGCTACGTTCAAACAATGTCGGCTAAAGTTGATGTATATATCAATCGCAAACGTCTGAAAGCGCTAAATCAAGCCATACTGAGAATCCTATCCCAGGTTAATACCGGTCGGTAAGGCCCCCTTCCGCGCCTATGGAGTAGAAATAAATGAGGTGACGACTTGTGATTATGCGTTCAGAGAACAAGAGGCAAATAGCAACGCGTCGAGACTACAGTGTGTCTTAAGCAAAACTGATCAATGGCTTACTTCGTTGGACACGCTCAAGTACTGCTGAATCTCCTGTACACCGTGTATACTGGTGCACGGGTTACCTTACGCGGAAGTCGTATAATAACGTAAGGTTATATTAATAGTACGAAAACGAATAGCCTTTCCTTCGCAGCGCAATCATTCATCTCTTCCTGAGCCATGCGCGAACTTTGATGGCAATATTCCCTTGCCGGCTTGTCACACACAACAGCGAAAACGTAGGCGACGTTTCGGAAAAGCAAAATCAGGCGTGTTCATCACGTCTGATTTTGCTGAAGCCGCTGTCAAAAAAAAAAGGAAAATGGTGCCTGCCTCCTCCCGCATTTCTGAAACGCCTGTCGCATGACAGACGTCACAGTCAATTCGAGCGACCGAAGGGCTCTCCAGTGGACGTGTACCATATGTAGCGTAGGGCCGCCTGACACTAGGGTATCGACGTACGAGCAAGGCAGCCCTGTTCTACTCTTGACATCCGGAAGGTTCGCTTACCTGCGGTGGCGTCGGTCACGTGGGGAGCTGCAGGGTTCTTCCAATACTGACCATGACTCGGCACCGCCGCGTGCGCCTTCAGCGCGCACCGAACGCGCAATGTCCTGCGCTCGCGGAGCGCTCTTACACCGGCGCGACGGCGGAAGCCGGCTTCCGCGGAAAAGACTGTCACCGCCGCCGTCGGCAGCCAGGGCCGGCACCACGGGATCGCTCACTGTACCCGTCCATCGTCACGCCGGTCGAAGGAGGGCGTCGGACAATCGCAGAGGCAGAGGGGCATCGAAGTCGCACGGAAAGTTGGAGTGTTAAGACAGCACAGTTTCGACGAACAGGGCGGGCACACCGCCGGGAGTGTGTCGCCCCTGCCCTCCCCGGTGAAAAAGCGGTCGCGCAGTGGTGACCCTCGCGGCTCGCGCCGCTGGCCCGACGTTCTCTCTCTCTCGGCTCGCTGCGCGCTGGCAGCGCCCTCGCGTGGGTTTTCTCCCACGTGCTACCGCTCCCGCCACAGCTGCAACTGCTGCTGCTACTCACCTGGTTGGGCAGCAATTTCCGTCAAGACTCGGGTCATGTGGAGCATGCGCGCAAGCTGCATCGTATTTTGTATTTGGAGCATCTTTATCAGCATACGAAATTGTCTGAAATGCCTCAAGCATAGAGACCTGCCAATGGCCAATAATAGACCAGAATATCCACTGGCGCATGGGGGTATATGCGTATCAGGTATCTCCTGAAGGCTTCTGGGCCGGTAAACAAGGCTCACAATGAGAAGTTCTACTTTTGTTTAGATGGCCTAGATTGCATTCTATGCGTTAGGGAAAAAAATTCAATAAGAATAAAAAGAGGGAACGATCCTGGGGACATCATTTGTGCTATCCTTGTATACACTGAGTGTCACAGCTAACTTTATACGAGGCTTAAATATATGCTGGTACCCTGTGTTAGTACGGGGCTGAGAACATGCTGGCCCTTCTCTGGAGCGAATAGATTTTTTTGTATTCAGCCTAATTCCATAATTAGTAAAGGTCAATTAATCTATTTCTCAAGCACTAAATTTAAGGCAAAGGTTCCAGTGGGAAAACTGCAGCGCGTTCGAGGAAACTTCCGACTCAACACGTCTTAACTGCCTGCCTATTACGCATAAGGGTTCACTAAGTCAGAAAGAAATGCCAAGAAATATTAAGAGGAAGCTTTAGCTCGGGCCCAACTCCGACGCGGCCTATTCAAATACATGTAAAACGCAAAAACGATTTTCTGAGATAACCGCTGGGCCAATTTTAACGAAATTTATTCCATTTGAGAGAGAAAGCTAAATTCTAGTGACTGTTGGAAGCGGAATTTCGATTTAGGGCTTGAATTTTCTTAATACGATTTTCAAATATTTGACCGTTTGAAAAAAATAGAAGCACGAAGTTTACAAATTCATAGCTCTGCATCAAGAACTGATATCGCGGTTCTGTAAGCGGCATTCATTAGACCATTCAAAGCGGACAAATTCGATATGCCATTTTACATCTTACGTGAATTTGTTACGTTGGTTACAAGGGTTTTGCAAAAGTTGTATTTCCCTATTATTAAATTTTTTTATATTCGTGTGTCACATATCACTTTTGTCCGCTTCAGATGTACTATTAGATGCAATTCACACAATTGTATTATCAGTTTTAGTTGTTGAGTTACAGAGTTGTAAACTTGATAGTTTCGTTTTTTGAAAATTTTGGATTTTTACCAATTTTTGATAAAAAATTGACAACCTAACTCAAGATTTTGAAACCAACAGTCACTAGATTTTAAGTTTTTCTTTTAAATACAACAAACCTCATCAAATTTGGTGCAGTGGTTGCCGAGAAAGACGAATTCTCCTTTTACATGTATTTAGATAGGAGCACTCGAGCTAAAGCTTCCTCTTAACGCATGACATTCGTCAACCTTACCCCCCCCCCCCCCCCGCCCCCTCGAAAAAAAAGGCATAAAGACTACCGAACATGTAACTACCCATTCGGGCGTCGTGATCAAATTGATCTCGTTTTTACTGTGGATGAATAAATAGTATTTTCGAGCTGCACTTCTGCTCACAGAGTCAAAGGAAAGCGACGCAAGCGTTGGCTGAAAGCAGAAGTGTCGAACCAAAACTTCTTTTCTCGTTCCGGTTTTCAGTACAATTCAGCAAAGACAGTTGAGTTGCGGCTCAACTCCGGAGAGAAAATATAACGGTTCAAACTGGTTCAAACCGGTTCGAGATTATTCGAATAACGGCAAAATATTTGCAGAACAACTGCATAAGTTTATTTGTAAAAGAAGAAAAATCGACGCTGCTGCTAAACTGCATGGAAAGATTACGCGTGTCGTTTTTCAGGCCACATGTAATTAGTAGTTAAAAAGAATTAAGCAGATCCAATACTAATGCTGGAATCTATGTGAAGCGAAACTTTAGTGTGCGTGCGTGTGTGTGTGTGTGTGTGTGTGTGTGTGTGTGTGTGTGTGTGTGTGTGTGTGTGTGTGTGTGTGTGTGTGTGTGTGTGTGTGTGTGTGTGTGTGTGTGTGTGTGTGTGTGTGTGTGTGTGTGTGTGTGTGTGTGTGTGTGAGAGAGAGAACACAATTTATTGAGGCTGCTGCTCATCTCTGCAGAGGGAAGGAAAAGAGGAGAGAAAAGAGCTAAGTATATGAGGAATGATGATGAGGATGAGCAGTAGGATGAAAATATGTGCGCCAAACACAGGCAATATGTACGCGTTCTTGTCCGAAAGTCCCACTCACAGCCTTGGATCTAAGGCGGTGTCAACTAAATATTCTGAGAAGCTTGTTGGCACGCTTTCTTGATGTTATGTCCGGCCAAGTGCCCCATAACAATTTTTGCACAACTGCTTGTTGTTAATAGGCGCTAACGAATAGGTCTTGTGAATGCGCCCCTACGAAAATTTAATGTGCGTGCCTGATTCAATGTTAATTGCTCTTCCACATTAAGCTTAGCACAGTTTTCTTAGAGTTGTTTGTGAATTTCTTTCTGAGTACATGATGTGTTTCAAAAGGGAATCGGCCACCGTGTGTCTGGTTGATGCATGATTTGGTAATTTTTTGTGTGTTTAAAACGGGCTCTTAAATTGTACACATGAGAATTTCTGTTCACGGGCTCGTTAATTCTCTCATTATAAGTAATATGTTTAAGATTAATTTCCGCCAAGATATGCATTATAAAGTCTGAAAAAAAAATGAAGACAAATATATAAGATAATAGTTCGGGACATTTTATCAAGCTAATGCGCCACTAACAGGATACGAACGTCCAACCTCTAGAGCACAAACTCAGCTACTTAACACAATGCTAACCCGGAAAGTGGCAGTGGCCGCATATTTTACATACTGAATAGTAACATGCACTACTTGCGCTGCTGCTTGTCTTTTGCGAATTCAAAAGGCAAATGAGCTTTCGCACTCTACAGCTAAAAACTATAGCGTTTGATGCTACGTTAAAGAAAAGTTCTGTCGGTGCTCACAGCTTCTTGAGCGCTTCTTAAGGACATTGTAGGAGGGAAACACTTTACGTGAAACCACCGCAGCCATAATTGAAATCTAGAATATTTTTTTTTTATTGTCGGAATTGCTTATGCTTGAGACCAGCTGCGCGGATCACTAACTCAGTCGTTCGATGGGTCTAATCTGTGGTCTAAAGGAATAATATCGGTTCTAACTTGGCACTAGGGACTGCCGAAGGCAGACGTTCGCGCATTTGAGCTTGAGAAGCCTTTTCTTTCATTTCATTTTGAGAACAAACCAAACAAATAGGAGCTGCTTCATTGATGCAGTTGCGGTTATGTCGGGATACTTTTGGTCATGGTCGAATAATTATATCGTCACCGTTTCTCAATTAAAAGTATGTTGAAAACACTAGATTCGTTGTCTGTAAAAAAGCACGCTAAGCTGTGTCAATATGGACCACAGTCTTTGATAAAATTAGATACAAAGTTTAGGGAAGTTACAATATGCAACGGCACCTCGTGGCACTCTTAGGTTGCTACGATAAGATTAGTATAGCTTGTCGATGAAGCAAACCTTGTGTGTATTCTAAAGTGAATGGCTGTTGAGAGGCTAATGCTGAAACTGGTCATGGTATCGCTAATAAGGAACCACATCTAAAGTGTCTTTAGTTCTCCACCAGGAAAACCTTATGTGTATTCTAAAGTGAAAGCCTGTTCTGAAGCTAATGTTGAAGCACAGTGTGACTTTGCCCATAATGCACCATACGCTAAGTTTGTTTAAATCACCACCAAGAAAACATTTTATGTATTCTCACATGATTGCCGGATGTGAAGCCAATGCTAGAGCACACCTCGTCTTAATCCATAAGGTACTACACACGAAGTCTGCAGAATTCTACACCAAGAAAACCTTGGGTGTATTGTCAAGCGAATTCCTGCTGTGAAGATAATACTGAAACACATCTTGACTTTACCCATAAGGCCTCATGCATAAAGACTATTTAGTTCAACGTAAGAAAGGCCTTGTACATATTTGCATATGAATGTCTGTTGCGAAGCTAATGCTGTAACACATCTTGTAATGATTTCCTTATGGATTTCTGATCACTCATAAGGAGCGAATTAGGAGCCCAGGAGAAAGAGGCCAATAGGAATCTTTCTGCTAGACGCCTTCCTCTGTGCAGTTTTAACTGGTCCCAATGCTAGTTCCCATTGCGTCTCCCATTTCTCCCAAGAGCGTCACCAGCAAGAGGACAGATCACACCAGTTTATTATAAATGAAACATTTCCAACAACCCGGAACGGTAGGCAAAGATAGCTTCGGTTTAACAATGACACCGTGGAAGCATATGTCACAAAAAATACAACATTTCTATTGCGCCTACTTCAACTTCTGCGATTCAAAGCCACGACATATCAGTAATTCGCGTCTTTATATCAACGGTCATTTACTCGGAGACCTATTTGACGGTCAATAATTTCCTACGTTTACGAGTGTATTAGTAAAATGTGTATTAGTATTATTAGTATTAGTATGAGTATTAGTATTAGTAAAAAGTGTATTAGTAAAATTAGCAGCACCGCAGTAGTGATGCTGCTACTTCTAAAATCAGGGGAAGATGGTGTGTATTCCCAAATCAGAGGGCATAGTTAAGCCACAAGTGCAGGCAATTCATGGGTTTAAAGCTCCAGAAAAGGTGGCCAGCCTGAACCAAAAACCGTTCTTTTTTTATCGGTTTTACTCCGGAGTGAAAAAAATCGTAGCATTCCGGTTAAGCTCCGGTTCAAGCAAAAATAACGTTTTTTTTTTCGGTTTTAGGTTTGCTGTTCAGTTTCGGTTCAATACCCTGGGAGCAAAGTTCACACCAGTGATCGGCCTTGCTCGCGCTGCCGAAAGCAGGAGGCGCGATCGTTTCTAATATTGAAATGTGGACAGAAGGAACCAAAATTCTCGCTTATCTATGACTTTCTCAGCGGCAGCGAACTAGGTTAAATGCGCGGGTTGTTCGAACATGACACGTTTGGGAGCATCGCGACCAGCGCACGCAAAACGTGAAGCAAAGTTTTTTTTTTTCAATATTTTGAGGAGTATCTCTAATAGACGTGAAAATTTGTTGCGTAATAGGTAGGAAGAAGAGGGGGAGAAAAAAGGATGGGGGCACAGAAAGGCAGGGAGGTTAACCAGAGATGGTTCCGGTTCGCTACCCTGGGCGGGGGAACAAGAAGGGGGATAAAAAGAGAAACAGAGGGGAAAGGGGAGATAGAGATACAGAGAGAGAAAAAGAGACGAGCACATACAAACCGCGTACACAACAGAGTGGTAGGGGCGGCGTTCTTAAAGTCTATCGTGAAGGCCCGTAGACCGCAGGAACCTTAGTAACGCGAGCCAGGCCTTCAGCGCGGATGTTCTTTGGAAGCACGGACCTAACGCTTTTAGTTCTGATAGTGGAAGATTGTCCGACTGGTTCAGTACTCTGCATATCACTCGTCTCTGTGCATTAAATCGCGGGCAGACACAGATAATATGTGCGAGCGTCTCATCGCTGTTGCATGTGTCGCACGTGCGGCTGTTGGCCATTGCAATAAGGAAAGCATAAGAGTTGGTAGATGCAGGGTCTAGCCACAGATGGTACAGCATGACCTGTTCACGTCGTGGCAGTCCAGGCGGTCGATGCATCTGCATGACCGGAGACAACGAACGCAAATGAGACATGGTGAAAATATTCGAGCCTCGCAACTGCAAGGTGCACTAACGGGACATCGATCGTAGCCCAGCCGCAGCGTCTGTTCGCGAAAGCGGAATCAAGACACATGGACCACTTTCATGCGTAGATCGGGCGGCTTCATCGGCGTGTTCATTTCCGCTGATGTTTCAATGTCCTGGAAGCCATCGAAATATTATGTTGTGTCCCTTTTGATGGCCGCGATTTCTGAATTTCTGGGCCCAGTTCATTCGATCCGTGATGCATTGGGCTTTGTATGCCCTGAAGGGCTGCCTTAGAATCTCTAAAACCTGTCCATCGTTGCGATAGTTCCTGATTAACGTAATCCAGTGCAGCATGGAGTGCCGCAACTTCTGCATCAGTTGAGGTAGTAAAACTGGAAGTCTTTAACTTGATTTCTGCAGACTTTGTGTGTTATAGTGTGTTATATAATCGCAGCATTGATGGTACTGCAGCGCCCCTGGACTTCTCGCCGAGAAACGCAAGCAGGTCCACAATGGCGACCAAACGGTTTGTCAAGTAGCAGACTTGAAGGCTCCAAAACAAGTCTCTGTCAATGATTACGCCACCAAATCGGTACGTTTGTCTGTAAGATACATTTTGGCCATTAATCCGCAAAGCATACGCGGCCACCACTTTGCGAGTAAAAGCAACGTGTGCACACTTGTGAGGTGGAAGCTCACAGCCTTGCCTTCTTAAATATGTTGACATGGCCGTTGAAGCCTTTTGAAGTCGTGCGCGGATTTACACACGTGTCACTCCTGAAGCCCGTATGCAAATGTCGTCTGCATACACGGAGAGCTGTAGGGCTCGCAGCAACGAATCGGAGACACCAACGAGCACAAGGTTGAACAAGGTAGGGCTACGTAGCGGTACACCACGACTGGAAAGAAAGATTTTCCACCCAAATAGCTGCGTATCCAGCGAAAGACGTGTCCACCAATACCTACAGCTTCTAAGGCGTCCAGAATTGCATGATGATCTACATTGTCATAGGCACCTTTAACATCAAGGACTAAGGCCGCAGTAATTCGTTTCAGGTGTTTCTGGTGCTGTACATGCGAGGTTAATAACGCTATCTATTGACGAGCGTCTGCTTCGAAAGCCAGCCGTTATCTCTGGACAGACATTGTAAAATTTCAAGTACCATTCTAACCATGTAAGGATCATTCTCCCCATTACCTTGCCGATGCAGCTGGTCAGTCCTGTTGGATGGTAAGATGACAATTCTAATGGATATTTGCCAGGCTTGAGGAGGGGAACAAGGTGACTGGATTTCCCCGTCGTAGGGACCAAGCCGTCACGCCAAGATGCGTTGTATAGGCTAAGAAGTGCATCTCGCGCCTCTTGACCAGTGTTTGCAAGCGCAGGGTAAGCGATGCCACTGGATCCCTATGACGAAGATCGCATGCACCTAGCGAATGCGGCCTCCAATTCTTCTGTGGAGAAAGGAGTATTTATATGAGCGTTTTGGGAGCCAGGGGTGACAATAGGAATAGGTGTGCAAGGGTGGAACGTCTGGACCGCGTTCGTTGCGCAGTAATCTTCTGCGACGTCAACTTCTCGGCGTCCTTAATGGAGGGCTAGTCATTTAAATGGACGGCGCTGTTGAGAAGCTGTTCAGAGTCCTCGGACTGTTCTCTAGACAACCGACAGAGATCTACGCGGATCGAGAGACTTACAGAATGATTTTCAGCATTCATTTTGGAGCACAGCAATACGCCGCTGAATTTCCTTTTGAATGCATCTTGCCTCTCTAAGGTCGCAAACTGATTTAGTCCGTCTGTATCGTCGCTCCGCTCGCCGGCGGATTGTACGGAGGTGTTGTAATTCCGCCTCAATACCCGTGTATTTCACCAATGGCCGAAACGAACGCATAATATCCTGCATGGCCTTGGCGATCTGAATTTCCAGTGTGGATGAAAAACCATCGTGGTATGCGTCTTCCATAAGTATTTTTAACACGGACCAATCTATTGTTTCTTGAAGATTTGATGAAGCCGATTTTGCTAGACCCTTTATCTTCAGGTAGGTAAGAGTGAGCTCGCTTCTATGGGTTTCTATATCTGCGAACTAATGAGCGCTGCCAGTGGGACATCGCGAGACAAAAACTAAGTTTAAGCGACTACTATACGTCCGACCTCGCGGAAACGTGAGACTGCCATCGTTTGGGCCGCAAAGTTCACGGTCACAAGCAAAGGAAACGAGGTTCCTTACTTTAGAATTTATCTTGATGTTTCCCCAAAGTGAATAATACAGGTTAAAGTCCCCAACAACAATGCATGGACAGGAGCCGTATCAAAAATGTCATTCAGTCTCTGTCTGTCGAAACGACTTGATGAAGAAGGGCAATCGTCCACTAATTAACCGCAAGTTTGTGTTGTTCCACGGTCAAGCAGATATGCTTATTACTGTCATGAAGCAGCACTGGATGAACAACACAAGTCAGTTCACACCGTATGTAGATGCTCACCTTACTAATGACACTACGAGTCGGTGACATATAAGGGTCATAGCTTGAGAGGCGGACAGGTTTCTGTAGGTTCGGCTTACAGACAACAAGAAGGGGGAATCGATTGGCGAAAACATATTGGCTAAAATCAGCAGTACGGGATTTCAGTCCAGATTTTATCGCATAACGGACGCTTCCTTGACTTGTCTGAAGAACGGCTGAGGCGGTAGAGCCATTGTGTTTGATATTCGAGGCACGCAGGAAACTGATCCAGACCGTCCAGCACTTGCAGTGCACCCAGAGCGGATAGCGTATGCCATTTAGCAACACACGAATGACTTTCATTTGAGACTTGATGATTTCGATTCCTTGCTTGTCTTGTCCTTGCGCGTGATCTGTGTCGTCATTCGTGCGTCGGTAGTCCACCGTCGGTCTTTGTTCTGCTGGAGGACTTAATGCCGGAAGTGCAGGCCAGGCGTTTGCAGTAGGCGTATTCACAGCGTCACCAGACATCGTGTTGTCTGCGCGATTGACCGGCTTGTGAGTACCAGCTGCAAGAAATAGCTTCTTTCTTACGACGGTGTCAGTATTTTTGGTAGACGAAGATGGTCTACGGCGGCCACGACGCTGTCGCACTTTGGCGGCGGCCTCTCTGTGAGTTGTCTCTCACCATTCGCTTGAGGACTTTCAGTTCGGCCTTGTGCCTTGGGCAGTCTTTCGGCGACGCTTCATGGGGATCAGAACAATTGTCCCACTTGAACTCAGTCGCACGGCAAGCATCAGCGCTATGCTGCTCAGGGCAGTTTGGGCACACGGTGGAATTTGTGCATATACCGCTGACATGCCCGATCTTCAAACAATTACGGCACTGAAGGTTCTCGGCACGAAATTTCACTCTGGATGACGGAAAACTCCAACTTTCACGAGTGGCGACAAGCTTCCTCCCTTGATGGTTATCTTCCCACAACGTGATTCTCCTAGACAACGGACTTCAATAATAATTGCGTTCGCTGTGGCGGGTTTAATCAAAATAGGCAGTTACTTGTCGTTGGTTGACTCATCGACATCATAAATGACACCTGATGAAGTATCGCTGTCCTGTGGTATTGTTTCTCACATTTAGTGCATCCAGCAATTTGACTGTGCTCAAGATATCCAGCGCTGCTCTGTTCTTGACATTGACTGCGAGAATATTCTTACGGGTTCTGATTCTCACATCCGTAATCTCACTTGGAACAAGAGCCTCTAGTGTGACTGATATGGCTTGCCTGTTTAGCCGATTCAGGTCGTCGGTCGGCGTCTCGGGCAAGAAGAATATGGCATGAACCGTGTCAGTGTTCTTTGGCATCGTCGTCGTCCTTGTTTAAGACAAGGAAGCCGTGACGATTCTCCTCTTTCCTTTTTGCCTTACAACTATCAAATAGTCACCGCCACCCGACACATCTTCCGTAGCAGAGTACTATAGCAGGATGTCCTCGCTGCCTGTGTCGCTCATGAGGTGGTCGCGCTTCCTCGGAGTGCCTGACGCTGCGACATCTGTCTCGTCCGGACGCCTAGCTGACTCCGATTCCATTCCCGGTGGCCTCGCGAGCGGCGCCTGCCGAAAACACACAATAATACTCGTAAAATGAAAGGAGTAGTAGTAGTAGTAGTAGTAGTAGTAGTAGTAGTAGTAGTAGTAGTAGTAGTAGTAGTAGTAGTAGTTGTTGTTGTTCTTGTTGTTGCATCAAAACATGGCCCGTACCCACAGGGAGAATTGGCCACACTGAATTGATTATTCTTGTTCATTGAAAAAATGTAGAAAACTGGTTTCCACACAAGAACCACTTCTTCGTCGTCTTCCGAGATTCCATACTCAAAATCAATGAAACGGGCAGGCAAGAATAACTTTTTGTGTAAAGCTTGCTTCTTGACAGCAAGAGCCTCTGTGTGGAGAAGCATGTTTTGCAAGTCATTTATTATCGCGATAGTTATTACCTATGGGACACACCAGTCGAATTCCCACCGTCGTCGCTGTGAGGTTTCGTATAAAATTCAAGTGTGACACGATCCTATCACGCCTCGCACTCCGTATGCTTGGTTGCGAGGTAAAGTATTCGAAAGTGAGCCGAGAACGATGGCGGCTTGATTAACGTGATTAAGCGCACGCTAGAGGGAGGGGGAATGGGTAGGGATAAAAGGGGAACAGGTGAGCGCAAGTCCGTTCTTCTAGTCCGGCCGTGCTGCGCATGAACCACTGCTCCGCATGCTCTATATCGGAGGTAATATGAGGCGGGTGCAAGCCGGCCAAGCCAACCGAGATGGCTAGTGTTGGGGCAGCGTAATCTCAAGTTTCGGAGACGCGTTGAAGCGATATAGGCTACGTGAAACGTTCGCTCGTCGCGGCTGCCACTCTTCATCATGCCAGCATTGTAGCAGCCAGTGTTCCCGGTCAAGGAGTGAGATGTGTTCATGTTTGTCTGAGTGCGCGTGGCGCCATGCTTGATTGGTGCATTAGTAAGTGAATGGTTGCTGAAATTCATGCGGCCGACAAAACTACAACCCTTACTTGGTGTAGTTATGTAGTAATTTACTATCGCTATTAATGACTCGCCTTTCGGGCGAAAATGCGACTTTTTTAACATGCAACACCTTGTGTAATGGAAGCATTTTTGTGTCTGTGTAAGTGAGAACGTTTACATGACAAAGGTAAGCGCGGTTATGAATAAACAAATAAAAAGTAATGAATAAATGAACAGAGGCGTGTCTCCTGGGGCACAACCCCGGGCCTCTCAATGTTTGAGTCTGGCTGTTAACTGATGGCACCATCATCATCATGTCTCGCGGGGCACGCCGCCTGTAACGGTTATTAGAGCTTCCCCTATGTGGTCCAGCTACGCAATATATTGCGCACAGTGGCAGGAATCAAAGAGGACACACACGAAAACAACACGGGCTTCAAAACTGTGACTTTATCATGCGAACAAAACTGCCCCAAAAGCTTGGAGAGCGACCGCTTAATTTCAGTACTTTTTTTCACGAATCTTTTCTCTCTCTTCATCCCCATACCCCCTTCCCCCAGTGCAGGGTAGCAAGTTTGCGATTGCTTTATTCTTTCGCAGTTTTGTTGGAGTTTGCATACTAACATCGACTGCCCTTCTTATCCTCAACCCCGACACTATTTTGCTATAGTAGTGGTTCTGATGACATATCCTCGTATACAGAAGGCGGCGTTTTCTCCCTCATTTGGGTATGTTTGCAGTTGCTTTATTCTTTCGCAGTTTTGTTGGAGCTTGAATACTGACATGGACTGCCCTTCTTATCCTCAGCCCCGACACGACTTTGCAATAGTAGTGGTACTGATGACATATCCTAATATACAGAAGGCGCTGTTTTCTCCCTCATTTCGGTATGTTTGCAGTTGCTTTATTCTTTCGCATTTTTGTTGGAGTTTGCATATTGATATTGGCTGCCCTTTTTATCCTCAGCCCCGACACTATTTTTCTATAGGAGTTGTTCTGATGGCATATGCTCGTATGCAGAATGCGGCGTTTTCTACCTCATTTCGGTACGTCTGCGATTGCTTTATTCTTTCGCAGTTTTGTTGGAGTTTGCATACTGACATTGGCTGCCCTTTTTATCCTCAGCCCCGACACTATTTTGCTATAGTAGTTGTTCTGATGACATATCCTCGTATACAGAAGACAGCGTTTTGTCCCTCATTTTTGTATGTTTGCGATTGCTTTATTCTTTCGCAGTTTTGTTGGAGTTTGCATACTGACATTAACTGCCGTTCTCATCCTCAACCCCGACACTATTTTGCTATAGTAGTGGTTCTGATGACATATCCTCGTATACAGATGGCCGCGTTTTCTCCCTCATTTTTGTATGTTTGCGATTGCTTTATTCTTTCGCAGTTTTGTTGGAGTTTGCATACTCACATCGACTGCCCTTCTTATCCTCAGCCCCGACACTACTTTGCTATAGTAGTGGTTCTGATGACATATCCTCGTATACAGAAGACGGTGTTTTCTCCCTCATTTCGGTATGTTTGCGATTGCTTTATTCTTTCGCAGTTTTGTTGGAGTTTGCATACTGACATCGACTGCCCTTCTTATCCTCAACCCCGACACTATTTTGCTATAGTAGTGGTTCTGATGACATATCCTCGTATACAGAAGGCGGCGTTTTCTCCCTCATTTGGGTATGTTTGCAGTTGCTTTATTCTTTCGCAGTTTTGTTGGAGTTTGCATACTGTCATCGACTGCCCTTCTTATCCTCAGCCCCGACACTATTTTGCTTTAGGAGTTGTTCTGATGACATATCCTCGTATACAAAGGCAGCGATTTCTCCCTCATTTTTGTATGTTTGCGATTGCTTTATTCTTTCGCAGTTTTGTTGGAGTTTGCATACTCACATCGACTGCCCTTCTTATCCTCAGCCCCGACACTACTTTGCTATAGTAGTGGTTCTGATGACATATCCTCGTATACAGAAGACGGTGTTTTCTCCCTCATTTTTGTATGTTTGCGATTGCTTTATTCTTTCGCAGTTTTGTTGGAGTTTGCATACTGACATTAACTGCCGTTCTCATCCTCAACCCCGACACTATTTTGCTTTAGGAGTTGTTCTGATGACATATCCTCGTGTACAAAGGCAGCGATTTCTCCCTCATTTTTGTATGTTTGCGATTGCTTTATTCTTTCGCAGTTTTGTTGGAGTTTGCATACTGACATCGACTGCCCTTGTTATCCTCAGCCCCGACACTATTTTGCTTTAGGAGTTGTTCTGATGACATATCCTCGTATACAGAAGACGGTGTTTTCTCCCTCATTTTTGTATGTTTGCGATTGCTTTATTCTTTCGCAGTTTTGTTGGAGTTTGCATACTGACATTAACTGCCGTTCTCATCCTCAACCCCGACACTATTTTGCTTTAGGAGTTGTTCTGATGACATATCCTCGTATACAAAGGCAGCGATTTCTCCCTCATTTTTGTATGTTTGCGATTGCTTTATTCTTTCGCAGTTTTGTTGGAGTTTGCATACTGACATCGACTGCCCTTCTTATCCTCAACCCCGACACTATTTTGCTATAGTAGTGGTTCTGATGACATATCCTCGTATACAGATGGCCGCGTTTTCTCCCTCATTTTTGTATGTTTGCGATTGCTTTATTCTTTCGCAGTTTTGTTGGAGTTTGCATACTCACATCGACTGCCCTTCTTATCCTCAGCCCCGACACTATTTTGCTATAGTAGTGGTTCTGATGACATATCCTCGTATACAGAAGACGGTGCTTTTTCCCCTCATTTTTGTATGTTTGCGATTGCTTTATTCTTTCGCAGTTTTGTTGGAGTTTGCATACTGACATCGACTGCCCTTCTTATCCTCAACCCCGACACTATTTTGCTATAGTAGTGGTTCTGATGACATATCCTCGTATACAGAAGGCGGCGTTTTCTCCCTCATTTGGGTATGTTTGCAGTTGCTTTATTCTTTCGCAGTTTTGTTGGAGTTTGCATACTCACATCGACTGCCCTTCTTATCCTCAGCCCCGACACTATTTTGCTATAGTAGTGGTTCTGATGACATATCCTCGTATACAGAAGGCGGCGTTTTCTCCCTCATTTGGGTATGTTTGCAGTTGCTTTATTCTTTCGCAGTTTTGTTGGAGTTTGCATACTGACATCGACTGCCCTTCTTATCCTCAACCCCGACACTATTTTGCTATAGTAGTGGTTCTGATGACATATCCTCGTATACAGAAGGCGGCGTTTTCTCCCTCATTTGGGTATGTTTGCAGTTGCTTTATTCTTTCGCAGTTTTGTTGGAGTTTGCATACTCACATCGACTGCCCTTCTTATCCTCAGCCCCGACACTATTTTGCTATAGTAGTGGTTCTGATGACATATCCTCGTATACAGAAGGCGGCGTTTTCTCCCTCATTTGGGTATGTTTGCAGTTGCTTTATTCTTTCGCAGTTTTGTTGGAGTTTGCATACTGACATCGACTGCCCTTCTTATCCTCAGCCCCGACACTATTTTGCTTTAGGAGTTGTTCTGATGACATATCCTCGTATACAAGGGCAGCGATTTCTCCCTTATTTTTGTATGTTTGCGATTGCTTTATTCTTTCGCAGTTTCGTTGGAGTTTGCATACTCACATCGACTGCCCTTCTTATCCTCAGCCCCGACACTACTTTGCTATAGTAGTGGTTCTGATGAGATATCCTCGTATACAGAAGACGGTGTTTTCTCCCTCATTTCGGTATGTTTGCGATTGCTTTATTCTTTCGCAGTTTTGTTGGAGTTTGCATACTCACATCGACTGCCCTTCTTATCCTCAGCCCCGACACTATTTTGCTATAGTAGTGGTTCTGATGACATATCCTCGTATACAGAAGGCGGCGTTTTCTCCCTCATTTGGGTATGTTTGCAGTTGCTTTATTCTTTCGCAGTTTTGTTGGAGTTTGCATACTGACATCGACTGCCCTTCTTATCCTCAGCCCCGACACTACTTTGCTATAGTAGTGGTTCTGATGACATATCCTCGTATACAGAAGGCGGCGTTTTCTCCCTCATTTGGGTATGTTTGCAGTTGCTTTATTCTTTCGCAGTTTTGTTGGAGTTTGCATACTCACATCGACTGCCCTTCTTATCCTCAGCCCCGACACTATTTTGCTATAGTAGTGGTTCTGATGACATATCCTCGTATACAGAAGACGGTGTTTTCTCCCTCATTTCGGTATGTTTGCGATTGCTTTATTCTTTCGCAGTTTTGTTGGAGTTTGCATACTCACATCGACTGCCCTTCTTATCCTCAACCCCGACACTATTTTGCTATAGTAGTGGTTCTGATGACATATCCTCGTATACAGAAGACGGTGTTTTCTCCCTCATTTCGGTATGTTTGCGATTGCTTTATTCTTTCGCAGTTTTGTTGGAGTTTGCATACTCACATCGACTGCCCTTCTTATCCTCAGCCCCGACACTACTTTGCTATAGTAGTGGTTCTGATGACATATCCTCGTATACAGAAGGCGGCGTTTTCTCCCTCATTTGGGTATGTTTGCAGTTGCTTTATTCTTTCGCAGTTTTGTTGGAGCTTGAATACTGACATGGACTGCCCTTCTTATCCTCAGCCCCGACACGACTTTGCAATAGTAGTGGTACTGATGACATATCCTCGCATACAGAAGGCGCTGTTTTCTCCCTCATTTCGGTATGTTTGCAGTTGCTTTATTCTTTCGCATTTTTGTTGGAGTTTGCATCTGGTTGGTGCGTCTGGTTAACCTCTCTGCCTTTCCTGTCATTTATTTCTCTCTCTTTCTCTTTCTCTCTCTCTCTCCATGAAGGTTTTGCTTCGACAACAAATTGCGCGGCAGTTTTTTTTTCTTTATTTTAAACTTGTACTCAGAAGTAATTACTATGAACACTTGTAATGTTGTTTAATATTAGACAATATTTATTCAGAAAGCCACAAGAACGGTTCTGTGGTTTCAGTCAATCGAAATGAGCCACCGTCTAAAAAGTCGCAATTAACATCCCAGTTCATCTTTGTCGCCAGCGTAGTTGAACTCTGTCCGTTCTCCTGCTGCTTCCTTTTTGCTGCACTTTTTCCTTCCTCCAGTGTAGGGCAGCCAATCTGGCTCTCTCCTAGTTTAGCTTCCCGTCTTTCCCTCATCTCTCTCTCTCTCTCTCTCTCTCTCTCTCCCTTTAGCTGAGAAATATATATATATATTTTAGCTCGATTACTCGCCGCAACGTCTGTCGGCAACGCAACTGTTTCTTTTCTTTCCGTGTATTCTCATCATCACCCGCCACGGTAGCTCAGTGGCTATGACATAGCGCTGCTGATTTCAAGCTC
Organism: Dermacentor variabilis; assembly: GCF_050947875.1. NCBI lineage: Eukaryota > Metazoa > Arthropoda > Arachnida > Ixodida > Ixodidae > Dermacentor > Dermacentor variabilis. The sequence goes on along the minus strand of NC_134568.1, from coordinate 16,039,404 downwards.
GGGTGTTCAATCTCGGCCGCGGCGGCCGCATTACGATGCAGGTGAAATGTGAAATGCAGGCGAAATCGACATCAAACATCGACAAAGAACGTCCTGTAGGCTGAATCACAATGCTATGTCTCAATGGTTGCCCGTCCAATACGGCATGGACGGAAATGCGAGAGCCGATCGAGCAGCTATAACTGTCTGCACTGCCTCCTCCGAGCAGCTTTGAGCACCCGTGTCGACGGGACGCATTGGTTCCAGTGTCTGCTGTTGCGTGGCGTTCCAGCTTTCCTTGTGGAGTGATGTGGAAACGCATGTGCCTCTGGGGGCGCAACGTTGATCCAATCTGTGACTTTCGCATACCTTGTAGCCTCGATAGGTGTGATTATGTGTAATTGCATCACATTCGGGTCAGTGTCGTTTTGTTGCTGTTTATTAAATATGAGACCATCGAAAAATAGGCCACCGAAGAACTTGCTATCAGTCATCAAAAGTAAACTTCAGTAACTGAGCAATTTAGGGAGAAACAGAGTAAACGAAAAAAGGAAGAAGCAACAGAGAAATGAAAAATAACGTAGGAATAGAACACCATTTAACTCAGGCTTACCCTGCTACACAATGTACATTGACAGAGCACGTTTTATGAGGGACATCCGTATATCGAGTCACAGCGTGAGTTATCGAAATAGTCTGTCTCAGTATACAGTGGCGTCGTTAAAAACAAAACACAGTGCACATTAAAGCACATAAAAGATAGTGCAAGTTCATATAAACAATGCACGAAATTATTGCTGCTTTGAATGAGTCACCTTTTATATAAGATGAAGCAGCGCTATATAGGTCAATGTGCCACATGTTCAGAGTTGGCAAACATTTCATACCATCAAAAGAACTTTAAAAATTTCGTAAACCTCCGTGGCAGGGCGCGCTTGAACTATACGATGTTCTGGAACATTGGGAAGCCGTTCAAGTCTGTTTTACTCGCTACAAAAGCACTTTCGATTCTCCTTTATTTTTCTTTTTTTGCATTACACAAGCCTTAATAGATTTCTGTGGAGATTATTTCATTTGTCGTTATCGTTTCATACTGAGTCTTTCTTTTTCTTGAGTGTTCGAAGCTTTCTTTCTTTTTTCTTCTTATTTTTATAATATACTTCGTTCTTAGGTTGCGCTATCTTCGCATTCATCTTTCGGCTTAATTATCTGGAGCAGTACCTCACACGTTTGGCTAGACTATCATCTCCAGCTCTTATTAAATTTCGCTCTCTTACCCATGTCTCTGTTCTGCAGCGGTGATTCAGTGGTCCTAGCGTTCTGCTGCAGAGCTTAAACGCCATGGATGCGGTTCCCAACTGCAGCGGCCTTATTCCTTCGAAGGTGGAATTAAAAAAGGCCGTTTATATCGAACTGCGGATGCATCTTAAGGTAACCCCAGATGTCCGAAATTAGCCTCGAGAGTCCTCCATTGGGCACGCATCTCGTGACCGGATTGTGACTCGGAGACGTTAAATCCGAAAATGTCATTTCTATTACATGTCTGTGGTCGGATGCTTCTGTTTTCCCTATCTTTAATATGACTCGCTTAGCATATAATTTCGACTTCGGCCAATGTACGCATGCACGTCCGCGTTGAAAATACCGGATCGGAGTGCCTAACTGCAGAGTTGAACTGCGAGCGTTTATGTATCCTAAGCAAGGAAAGCATTAACACTAAAGACAGGCAGGGAGAGAGAGAGAGAGAGAGAGAGGCATGATGCCTGTCGTCACTTCACGGTGACCAGCATATGCAGAGCCGTCTATGCCGGCCCGGGGCTTTTGATTTATCTTTGAATCATTTTGTGACTCTTACTCTGTGGGCCATGTTACTGGCAAGTGCCTTCATATACCTTCTCTCTCATATTTGCCCTCCGTTGAGGCTCCTCTTCGGCCCTCTTTCCCTTTCGCTCCCCAGCGCTGTCATTTACGGCATGGCTCGTCAGCAACCCCAATTTTACAAGTTTTAGACAGCGCGGCAGCATACTGCATGTTGCGACGCACGTATGTACCACCACTCACCACCGAGTCCCCGCCGCGCACGCCACAACCCGCGCACAAATTGCACAAATTGCTAACCGGGCAAATTGAGCGATGCTTCTCTATGATTAGCACGCACCGGTTTCCGTCCGGCTCCCCGCTTAACAGCGCTGCAGTGTCATGAGCTTGGTCGCCAGTGGTACTGGTGGTCAAGAACCTCTCTCTTTGTCTCGCTCTCTCTCTCTCTCTCTCTCTCTGCGTGTGCGCGTGTTGCACAAAATGTTGCACGAGCTAGCCCGCCAATTTACTATTCTGAAGTATATTTGTTCTACGACCGTTTCTCCTGTTTGTGTTCTCTGCTCGTTTCCGCGTGCCTATTCGGCGCTGCGCTTTCCACAAAATGCGATGGGAGTATAGCTACGGCTGTGGATGAGTGACGCTCCCTTGTGGGAGGAATGCAAAACCGCTTCTATTCGGGAGCACGTTACAATGAATCCCAGGTGGTCAAAAGTAATTTTCTGCATCTACTGGTAATGAATGTGCTTGTCTGACGCTCGTCATGCTGCTCTTGCACGTGAAACGCTGAATAGTCGTTCTCAAAAACAGAATCTGTTGTCACATGTGCTTTCATTAGGTTTGGCACACGAAGACAGTTCGTCGGCTTTTTAGGTGCTGGAGCCCCAGGGAAATGGGAATGAATCATTGGTTGACCACTGATCATTGGAAAGGCCGGATATTTCTCCTTTCATGTGACTTTGGTTATACACAGGACCGGTGCTTGAAGGTTGGCAGAAAGTCAGGGCATGATCATTTATTTCCCTCCCTTACGTGTAGCTCGATCTTACGGATGATAAGAGCTGTTCTACACGAGCAGGTGCACGGAAAATGTATCAAATGATGTCAATCAAGTGTCTGAAAAAAATTATTATTTATTTACTTACTTACCCATTTATTTATTTATTTATTTATTTATTTATTTATTTATTTACTTAACTGTACGAATTTGTCCAGTGCAGTGAACTGGAGTTCAATGATACCTCGTCTCGGCCTCTTTGGGACACGAAACAAATTATTTTAAAGGGGCACTAAAAAGCAACACGTTACATTGATCTATGTTGTTAATGTGTTCGTTGAAAACCAAATTTTCGTTCATGAAGCAGAAAGAGGTTGAGTATTACGGGAGAAAATGGAAGGTACAATTCATGCCACTCCCCTATCCCCTTCCATATGGTTTATTTAAATATTTCCCACCCAAGCCTTAGCGCCTGCATACGTTCGTGTGACGTCACAGATTTTAAGATAGTTTCGTGATTGGACTGTTTTGGGTTCAGGAAGAGTTATAGAAGCTTCTCATGGTTCAGTCTTCAGTTCCTTTAGAATATCACGCAGGCCTCTTTTACCGATAAACAATGAAGTAGACCTGAGTAGAGGCTGTCAAAATTATGACGTCATGGCGTACTGGGGGACGAACTCCGGGTTGGCGTTGCCACCAGTCTAGTTTTTTTGCATCCTTCGGCTCACCAAGCCTTCCCTCACGTCGCCGTTTTGATATTGAAGATGCCCAATCTGCTGCTATAGCTCAACTCGATATTCCTCTTTAATGTCCCTTTAAACGGAGCAGAAGAAGTAACAACGAGAACGACCAGAACAAGAATTAGCACAGAAATCACACCACACACATGCACCTATGTATCGTTTTTGACAATGTAACTCTTGCACGGCTCTCTCGGGAAACCAGAAGAGGAAACCACTGAATCGGTGTAAGCAAGAACCCTAATAAGCTAGCACTTTTTTCCGTGCGCCGTCCTGACATCCTGTATACCTCGTTCATTTCAAGTTGGCTTGAAGGAACCACTTCGTTCAACTGTTTCTCCGCGCTCCCCATAAACTTCTAATCCGATCTATCCCGCCATTATATGCTTAGGTCAAACGCTAGATGCAAGCTTTCAGTTAGGTGGTTAATTATTCTGACCTAACAGAAAGTACAGCGACAGTACACAACCGGTAGCAACAGACAGTCGGTCTCATTATCGCAGAGCCTTACGCTCGAATTTAGTTATAATGTGACCTGTATATGAGTTGTATGCACGTGACATATAGAGAAAAAAAGAAAAGCGGCGAGAATAAGGGGGTATCGCGTGCCCCGTAAACGTCTCGTTCAAAGGGTCCCCGGCCTATTTATTATACATTCTCCGCCAGCACCGACGGCCGTTCTAGCTACGAACGCTGGGCGGACGCACCCTCGTTCGGTCGGCAAGAATCGTTATTGTTTCCCTTCTGCTTGTCTCGTTTGTTTCCCCAGCGGCGTTGTTTGGCGCTCGCCCTCCTGCTCCGCTATCGCGTGGCGCCCCTCTCTCCGCTTCGACTGTCCCGCTGGTCGCCATGGATACAGTAATGGTAGCGCCGCTGTCAGCTGAGCTGCCAGCGTCACTGTATATGCATGTTGGATGCGCCAGAGCTGAAGTCATACACGCAGTTCGAACTCCTGCGCCCTTCTTTCATGACTGAAGTGAGTAATTACTAATAACCGACAAAACAAACTTCAGGAAGAACTCTGACTCAGACTGTCAGGGACACAAAGGAAGCCTTTGTGTGTGGGTGTGAAGATCGAACGTTAAGATCGAATCTGTTCGTCACTTCGGTTGTGAAGCGGTCTATATCCGCCAAATCAGGCTACAGATAAAGCGTGAGCGAGTATTTTCTCCCTGCACTATCACTACATAAAGATAAGAATTTTCAACCAGCAAAGGGGCTACCCATCGATGGTAACTTAAATGCAAAGTAAATTAAGAAATTCTGGAGTTCTGCATAGCACACAGTTTCTTAAGTTATTTATAAAAAATAAGGGGGAAAACTTTTTATATATGCGCCCTCAAAAAAGAAAGCTTCGTGGATATCTTATCAAAAGGAAAAAAGTGACACATTTCAGCGGCGATAGACTTTTTTGCCTTCGTTTCTACGGGACTACTAAATGTTATTTTTGTTTCCCTCGCTCTCGCTCTCTAATTCAATATAATATTCAGAGTACATCAGTAAGAATAGGTGTGCAAGTTGCGAGAACTTGCGCACCCGTTGACTGCCCGAGGAACCACCAAGCCATAAGGGAACGGACATGGCCTCCCTTCCCCAAAAATAAAGGCCGACAACCCCTCCCCCCTCTTTTACCCCTGGGGGAGTGGGTGACGGATTCCTCCCTGAAAAGAAGACAAGCCACGGTAGATCTCATCAGAAATTAGAGATGGTTTGGCTACGCCAACCACGGAATATCGTGCGAAAGCCGTCGCAGGCGTTGTCAAAGACAGGACGTTCCTCGACCTTGCGACTGGTATGCAGAGTTCGCAGCTAGTCGGGCTTGTCGCTTTTCATCCGTTTCGGCCGCGCGCTTGGCACGCTTGTGAAATTGGTCATTCTCCTATCGCGTCTGTCGTTATTCGGCAGTTTCGTTGGCACGTTTTAACGCCGTGAATTTTCTTTGTTGCTGCAGTCGCTGCTCTGTTGCCGAGGTCGTAGTTGTTCGCTGCGCTGAGCGCGCTGAATATCTTCGGACATTTCCGATGACGATACCGATTCACTTGCGCAAGATTTATTTCACACATACGCACGCGGGCGCATGTGTTAAAAGAAGAAGAATGCGCGTAAAGAAACACGCGTATAGAGAGGCTTCGCACAGACGGAGGTGAAATCAAATTGGTAGGCTTGTAGTGCTTTCGCGCCAAAAGCTAGACCAGGCTAAATCAAGAGACAGGAAGCCTGGGCAAGGGTTCTTTCAAAAGTAAAGTTTATTCCTTCTGTACCTCTATCCTATTTATTTGAGGGAAGTGCCTCAGTTCTGTCGTCACATTGCGCTGAATGTTTGTTGTACGTCAAGACCGTGTGCCTTCGAAAACTTACTTCAATGGCGGGAAGATAAAATTAGCCTGGAGGGGACAAATGACGGAAATTACTGGTTGTCGAGAGATTAACGCAATTCCTGTCTTATGCCAAGACATCTGCTGAAACAGAAATACGGTAAACCAGTTGGGATTTTAGTGGAGACGGCATGGAATGCAAGTGACCGGGCGCCTTCCCGCCTTTCGATCTGGGAAGAATTTAGAACTGCCATGGCGACAGTAATAATCCTTGTGGCCCTAATGTTACCCTCTTTTTACCCTGGCTGCATTTCTGCGTGATTCAGACACGCACATCCACGTAATCTAAAGAAACTAAATTAAGCACGTTCTCCTGCAAAGACCAATGACTCAGTTTCCCTTCACTAGACCTTAAAAAAATAAAAAGTATTTGCTTTCTGAACGAAACTAGGTTACTGCAGAAGCTGTGGCTTCTGGAACAGTGACATCATTCCCAAATAGGTTTGAAAAGTGTAAGTGCATAAAATGTGTATCATGCGTGGAAGCAGATGACATTTCTAAAGGACATACCAAAATGCAAGAAAATAGCGGTGGAGAATCGCGACACACCGCTGCTATATAGCAACCACAGCTTCTAAAGCTTCAGACGCCTCACAGCTCTCATGCGACACCCCGTGCGTCTCAAAGAACTAGCCGGCATTAGGCGACGAAAATTCGAGTACAAGAACTTGGTAAAGAACCAGATAAAATTATTTGCTTGAAAACGAGAGAGAGAGAGAGACATAAAAGGAAAATGAATTCGGTTTATTAAAGCAATGATGGCACTTGAAGGTGTATATTTGTTGCAACGAGGATATTTAGACAACCTTTGTCCTTCTTCGTCCTCTCTCTCATCGTTGAGGAACGTGGACGCCTTTACGAGCCGACATTACGCAGTTTTGTAAGTTTCGCGCTCGTAGGAACTTTGCGCATGAAGTAACGTTGGGTGGAAGAATTCACGTACGTGGGCCAATGACTCTGATTTCAACTAAGATATCATTAACTCGCATTTGTTCCCTCACCCAATCTGCTCTTTCCTTATCCCTTAACGTTACACCTACCATTCTTCTTTCCTTACCTCGTTGCGTCGTCCTCAATTTAAGTAGAACCCTTTTCGTAAGCCTCCAGGTTTCTGCCCCGTACGTGAGTACTGGTAAGACACAGCTGTTATAAACTTTTCCCTTGAGGGATAATGGCAACCTGCTGTTCATGATCTGAGAATGCCTGCCAAACGCACCACAGCCCAGTCTTATTCTTCTGATTATTTCCGTCTCATGATCCGGATCCGCAGTCACTATCTGTCCTAAATAGATGTATTCCCTTACCACTTCCAGTGCCTCACTACCTATCGTAAACTGCTGTTCTCTTCCGAGACTGTTAAACATTACTTTAGTTTTCTGCAGATTAATTTTTATACCCACCCTTCCGCTTTGCCTCTCCAGGTCAGTGAGCATGCATTGCAGTTGGTCCCCTGAGTTACTAAGCAAGGCAATATCATCAGCGAATCGCAAGTTACTAAGGTATTCTCCATTAACTCTTATCCCCAATTCTTCCCAATCCAGGTCTCTGAATACCTCCTGTAAACACGCTGTGAATAGCATTGGAGAGATCGTATCTAACTGCCTGACGCCTTTCTTTATTGGGATTTTGTTGCTTTCTTCATGGAGGACTACGGTGGCTGTGGAGCCGCTATAGATATCTTTCAGTATGTTTACAAAGGGCTCGTCTACACCCTGATTCCGCAATGCATCCATGACAGCTGAGGTTTCGACTGAATCAAACGCTTTCTCGTAATCAATGAAAGCTATATATAAAGGTTGGTTATATTCCGCACATTTTTCTATCACCTGATTGATAGTGTGAATATGGTCTATTGTTGAGTAGCCTTTACGGAATCCTGCCTGGTCCTTTGGTTGACGGAAGTCTAAGGTGTTCCTGATTCTATTTGCAATTACCTTAGTAAATACTTTGTAGGCAACGGACAGTAAGCTGATCGGTCTTTAATTTTTCAAGTCTTTGGCGTCCCATTTCTTATGGATTAGGATTATGTTAGCGTTTTTCCAAGATTCCGGTACGTTCGATGTCATGAGGCATTGCGTATACAGGGTGGCCAGTTTCTCTAGAACAATCTGCCCACCATCCTTCAACAAATCTGCTGTTACCTGAACCTCCCCAGCTGCCTTCCCCCTTTGCATAGCTCCCAAGGCTTTCTTTACTTCCTCCGGCGTTACCTGTGGGATTTCGAATTCCTCTAGACAATTCTCTCTTCCATTATCGTCGTGGGTGCCACTGGTACTGTATAAATCTCTATAGAACTGCTCAGCCACTTGAACTATCTCGTCCATATTAGTAATGATATTGCCGGCTTTGTCTCTTAACGCATACATCTGATTCTTGCCAATTCCTAGTTTCTTCTTCACTGTTTTTAGGCTTCCTCTATTCCTGAGAGCATGTTCAATTCTATCCATATTATAGTCCCTTATGTCTGCTGTCTTACGCTTGTTGATTAACTTCGAAAGTTCTGCCAGTTCTATTGTAGCTGTAGGGTTAGAGGCTTTCATACATTGCCGTTTTTTGATCAGATCTTTCATCTCCTCGATAGCTTACTGGTATCCTGTCTAACGGAGTTACCACCGACTTCTATTGCACACTCCTTAATGATGCCCACAAGATTGTCGTTCATTGCTTCAACACTCAGGTCCTCTTCCTGAGTTAAAGCCGAATACCTGTTCTGTAGCTTGATCTGGGATTCCTCTATTTTCCCTCTTACCGCTAAGTCATTGATCGGCTTCTTATGTAGAAGTTTCTTCCGTTCCCTCCTCAGGTCTAGGCCAATTCGAGTTCTTACCATCCTATGGTCACTGCAGCGCACCTTGCTGAGCACGTCCACATCTTGTATGATGCCAGGGTTAGCGCAGAGTATAAGGTCTATTTCATTTCTAGTCTCGCCGTTCGGGCTCCTCCACGTCCACTTTCGGCTATCCCGCTTGCGGAAGAAGGTATTCATTATCCGCATATTATTCTGTTCCGCAAACTCTACTAATAACTCTCCCCTGCTATTCCTAGTGCCTATGCCATATTCCCCCACTGCCTTGTCTCCAGCCTGCTTCTTGCCTACCTTCGCATTGAAGTCGCCCATCAGTATAGTGTATTTTGTTTTGAATTTACCCATCTCCGATTCCACGTCTCCATAGAAGCTTTCGACTTCCTGGTCATCATGACTGGATGTAGGGGCGTAGACCTGTACAACCTTCATTTTGTACCTCTTATTAAGTTTCACAACAAGACCTGCCACCCTCTCGTTAATGCTATAGAATTCCTGTATGTTACAAGCTATATTCTTATTAATCAGGAATCCGACTCCTAGTTCTCGTTTTTCCGCTAAGCCCCGGTAGCACAGGACGTGCCCGCTTTTTAGCACTGTATAAGCTTCTTTTGGCCTTCTAACTTCACTGAGCCCTATTATATCCCATTTACTGCCCTCTAATTCCTCCAATAGCACTGCTAGACTCGCCTCATTAGATAACGTTCTAGCGTTAAACGTTGCCAGGTTCATATTCCAATGGCGGCCTGTTTCCCTTCACTAGACCTTAAAAAATAAAAGTATTTGCTTTCTGAACGAAACTAGGTTACTGCAGAAGCTGTGGCTGTTCAGTGTCATAGGAACAGTGACATCATCATCATCAGTGATCTCGCGCGCTCCATCTAGACCTTACATATGCGCTGGAATTCTGGACGCTTGAGTCACGCGGCTCGCCAAGCTGCACGCGGAGCTCTCGGAAGATCTCGAAATAGCGATGACATATTACGGATAACAGCGCGGCTTTGGCGCTGCCTCCCACCGGCCATTTCTGATCAAGTTTAAATGGAGGAAGGGATGCGTCCTGTCTGTGGTTCGTGCTTGGGAACCGAAAGAACGATAACAGAGGAAGTTTGACTCTCGGGGCTTCTTTATCGCGTAGGCCACCATGCAGCATGTAAAGTTCATTAATTGTCTGGCATTCTTATTGTCGTGCCCCCACTCAGCTTGAGGCTTCCACCCGTGAGATATGGCAGTTAGTTTGAGTTGGCAACCAACCGCAGCCAGCGATGCTCACGTCGGGATTCCAGGCTGTTCTTTCACCATCCACTTACTATTCTTAAAAAGGAAATGAATTTGCTATTATATATATATATATATATATATATATATATATATATATATATATATATATATATATATATATATATATATATATATATTGCTGCTTAGAGTTCCAAACAGGAAGTTTTAGTTGCGCGGTGCTCCAGCAATGAGAATGATAAGTGTCACCTTAGCCGTAATCTGTCAGATGTGTGGCGATATGCTGAGTCATTCTGAGCTCATTACAGTCTGCTATATGTCTTGACATGGTAAGCAAGCTAATCGGGAAGGAACTCCCGCCACGCGGTAGTGTGATTGCTCGACTATTTCACGTGTATTAGGCTCTTAGTAGAGTTTGGTGAAACTTATTCCGCACAGCCTAAGTCGAGCAAGTCAAGACATGTGGCGCGAGCTTCCACGTAGTGCGTTTCCTTATCGCGTTTAGCAGTCGCCGTCCAGCGTCAGACTTTGGTTTGGTTTTTGAATGTGAAGCATTCTTGTCCGAGTCAATCCAGTTATTGCGTTGCATCTCGGTATTTTTGTGGGTCGATACCGAAGATAGTACAGTAAAGAAATATGTCCTCTGGGTATGTGCACTGGGGCCACTGGGTAATTGCCAGTGGATATCTGCTACTGGATGTGTGCCCTTGAGTATATGCCACAGGGGCCAATAAATATGTGCCACTGGTTAGGTATCACTCTTCAATGAATATCTTTGACGCCGACTTGGGTCAGTGGGTATCACAACTATATAACAAAACCTACGTAGTGACATCTACGGAGTCCCTAGCATAGTTTTTTTCTTTCTTACCTCAGTAACCCATTGTGCATAGAGAGGACGTACCAGTAGTCTACGATGGGACCATCACTGTATTCTTTTGACTGTTACTGTCACTTTGGGTTACTTTCGCTGTATTTCTGTTCAACCACGCATGACGAAAGCGGGGGTGGAGGGCGATTGCTTCTGCTTCCCTCTACTTACAACTGCAGTAACCGTCTCCACGCTAGGTCGGCAGACAACACTGTGGTAACGCCTTAACGTCTACGTTCCCTGCCCACCGTTTTTAGATATAAAGTAATCTAAAACGTTGTTGGCTACCATAGCCATGCCACACGATTGTGGTAGTGGACGAAGAAGACGATCTGCATGCCCTACGTGGCATGGCTCGCGGCAAGAAGAGAAAGAGACGGAAAAAGATTCGGCGCAGAGCAAGGATTCGGCGCACCTTAAGGATTCGGCCTGCGAAAACTCTCGTCTCTTCACAGGCTTGCAGTATCGGCGTAAACCAGCGAGCGCATAATCATAGCGACGTACCATGCGTCTGGTCGGCCCGCCACATGTAGGCATGCTATGACATGTGCTGCTTGGACGCCTGAACTACGCTTGCACGCCCAACTCCGACTGGCAGTGTCCTACCCAAACCTTGTGCGAAGCCGTCCGACACCGGGAGCTCCGTCCCGTGCCCTTGACAGCACTGCAGCGCGCTCTCACACTCAAGTTTGTGCGGCTTCCTCCATTTGGTTTCCCGCAGGGCTGCTTAGCCAAGCCTGGTCGCACCCCATGAGCGGGTCATCCTACAGAGGAATCGGCCCGGGAAAGCCTCCATTCCTGGACCAGCAAGACTCGGCCGGTTGCAGTTCAAGCCACAGCGGAGGCAGGTTCGAAAGAACGGACGATGCCAATTACACGGGAACGCACTCATCCACTGAGATTCACAGTGCGGATGCGCAGTCGTCGACGGCGCGCGGAGCTCGTCGGAGCGCCGGGAAGACAAGACTGTCGACTTTAAACCGTTTCGTAAAAGATGACGACGGACCACCAGTATCGGACCGCCCTGCGATAACGTCGGCGCTGCGGCCAACGAGCACCCGACGGAACTTCGCTGCATCGCGCCTTTGTGCGCGCCACAGCGCGCCGCTTACGGCCAACAGCGAAAGCATGCGTGTTCCGGGAGACCTCTGCGACGTGCCGAACCCCACAATTGCTTACAATATAGGAAGCCGCAGCTGCAGGAGGACAGTCGAGGAATCGTCCGAAAGCGAAGCGGAGGCAATCGCAGTTCGCCACTCGAAATGGGTCACATTTGGGACGCCCAGCCCGCGGGCCTCGCAAGAAACTGAAGAACGTGAACGCAAATATGATTGCCGTGAAAGCAGCGGTCCACTGGAATCCACACGATCGCGTTGCTTTGAGAGTACCGACGGGATAGACCACGGGTCCAATACCGGCCGCACGGAACGATCAGACCCACAGAACCTGAGCGGTACGCGTCATTTAAACCTCAGTGACCTTATCGAGGCTACAAGCGCGCAGCTGGAACGCGCTGGAAACACTGAACGGCATTGGTCGGTACTGGACTTTCACGACAACCAGCCGCGGCCTGAGTCCCTGGAGGAGAAAGTGGCCGCGTGGGACCCATGTCAAGAAGACAGCTACGCTCTGTCGCCGCCCGGCGAACTCGAGCTATTTGAACTCGACATGTTCGACCCACGGCGCACGAGACGACCGAAGGCGGAACCACGCAAAGCGGCGCTCTGTTGTCCGAGCAAGCCTTCGTTCATTGGATCGCCGACCAGCCCTCCGAAGAGTAAGAAACTTCTGCCCGTAACGGCCGCCGATTCCAGCATGTACGAAGACCTACACTGGTTCACCGAATCGTGCGAAAAGTCGGCTGCGTCAGCTCCGCTCTGTGACCGCCCAACCACAGCCCCCGCTTCGACGCCGAAAGCGGAAGCCCGACCTGCCTCCCACTCCACTAAGGCATGCGCTAGCAAACGCCAAGCTGACAAGGCGCTGGCGCCCGTCGACAAAGCCGAGGCGCCTTCAGTCGCTCCAGGTGTATCGCGTTCGCTTATTCGTCCAAGAGAAGAACTACAGCAGGAGCACGTGCGCGTGCATAGTATGGCGAGCACATCCACAGCTCCACCTGTGCTGGTGCAAAACAGCTGCATACACCCAGAGCCCACTACTAGCACAGGTCGTCGCAAGGACGTCTCGCCTTATGCTCCAAAGCCTTCTTCGTCGTCCGCCGGCCTTGACGACCTCAACTGGTTGTCTGCAGTGGAATCTCGCCAAGTAGTAGGACCGGTGGCGTCAACAACTGAGGAGGACAACGCGAAGGGAGGCGACGCGAGAAGCGATGAACCCGACGAGCAGGCAGCTGCAACCCAACGAAAAGAAAAGAAGCATCGTCATAAACACGACAAGAAGAAGCGGCACAGAAAGAAGTTGGCCAAGCTAAAGAAGAAAGAACGGGCGCAAGCGGCTCGGCCTGCGCAAGGTGAAGTAGCCTTGCCGACGTCGCAGCAGCAGGGACCGTCCGCTGCGTCCTCCCGCTGCCACTCGGACTCTGGTTCCAACCACAGAGGCGCAGCCGCTGCAGCCGCCTCTGCCTCCGCCGATCCGGAGCCTGACTGCAGCGCTGATGAGGTGACCCACGTCGATAGCGGTACCATCAGCATATGCATCAGAACGTCGATGCGCACAAGATCAGGCCAGGTGTGGCCCTTTGACTCGCCGAATGACATCTGAAGAGACTCGTGTTACACGCGCAGCTGCAAAATTATTGCGTGATTCTACGCAGCAGACAGAATAGATCGAGTCCCTTTGGTACTTTCCAGAAGTATTCCGGAATTTCTGTTTCTTTCCCTAACACTTGACAAGGCATATCACTGCAGCTGAGCACATAAAATTTTCTTCTCAGGCGGCGCATTTGACAGGTACATATTCGATTTTCAATGCTTCAATGATTTTGATATGCACACTGAACTCGAGAGTGCTAAATCGTAACCAATGCCTTATTACGACCTTTCGACCACTGACAGTGCCGTCCTTTATGGCAATCAAAGTAGGGGTCACATAAGAACACATTAAGAGGGTAATTTTCCGGAATTCAACGTTGATATAAAGACGATGCAAACTCTGTAAAGCGATACAAAACTACTTATTTCGCACCACTGAACAACTGCGCAAGACAAGTATGGTATCCAGAAAATGCCTTAGATGATAAATGACGAAAATTCGCATACCATGTTGCGAGTCACCACGCTAGGCTGGCAAGATACACACAATTACTTAGTGCAGTCTCGCATTTTTAGCTATTTCGCCCGAGAACACTATACTATTAAATTAAATTATGTAGTTTTACGTGCCAAAACCACCGAAGCACTGAGGCTTTCAGACCTCATTACTCGTCATGCAGCAATCGTCAGGCGTTTTATATTTCAACGCAGTGTCGTGGATACGGTTCTAACATTCCAATGGGTGTGGAACGCCATGAGGCACGCCATAGCGGAGGACTCCGTAAATTTCGACCACCTGGGGTTCTTTAACGTGCACCTAAATCTAAGTACACGGGTGTTCTCGCATTTCGCCCCCATCGAAATGCGGCCGCCGTGGCCGGGATTCGATCCCGCGACCTCGTGCTCAGCAGCGCGGCACCATAGCCACTGAGCAATCACGGCGGGTACTGCAATATTCTTCTGCATCGTCCTGAAAGAACATCGTATCAGACGACCCTTGCACAGGAGTGCTTAGGGCGCCTGAGAGTACATCTGCCGGTCTAGCTGATTATCGCCGTTTTAAGGCCCTAAAATGAGGCGTGATGGACGCTCGCGTGATATAGCTAAAATGTGGGAGGCTGTACATATTATGGTGAATGCGTATATAATGTTGGTCCACACGACTACTAACTCAACACGTTTATTACGTTCTCTGTCGTTACAAAACACTCTACATAAATTATTTAAATTGGGAGAAACAACTACAACATGTTTGTTCCGTGCTTAAGTCGTCAGGGTCAATTGTGTCAGTAACCGCGTAGCTACCGGTTTATTTTGAACTACTGGCAGAGGCTCGTCCTATAGTTTTTTTTTTTTTTTATTGTTGAGTCGCACAAGCGCGCCGCGTTGAACCGGGAGATACATGGCGTTTTATATTTCAACGCAGTGTCGTGGATTCAGTTCTCACATTCCAATGGGCGTGGAACGCAAAAATCGCCCGTGTACTTGGATTTCAGTGCGCGTTTAAGCACCTCAGGTTCTCACGCCGAGCTCTCGTTTGTGTGTCATATCTCGTACCCAAAGCACTGCTTTGAGACTAAACCTCGTTATTCAACGTGCAGCAATCGTCCGGCGTTTTATATTTCAACGCAGTGTCGTGGATTCGGTTCTCACATTCCAATGGGTGTGGAACGCAAAAATCGCCCGTGTGCTTGCATTTCAGTGCGCGTTTAAGCACCTCAGGTTCTCAATGCCGAGCTCTCGTTTGTGTGTCATATCTCGTACCCAAAGTACTGCTTTGGGACTAAACCCCATTATTCAACGTGCAGCAATCGTCCGGCGTTTTATATTTCAACGCAGTGTCGTGGATTAGCTTCTCACATTCTAATGGGTGTGGAACGCAAAAATCACCCGTGTACTTGGATTTCAGTGCGCGTTTAAGCACCTCAGGTTCTCACGCCGAGCTCTCGTTTGTGTGTCATATCTCGTACCCAAAGCACTGCTTTGAGACTAAACCTCATTATTCGTCGCGCAGCAATCGTCACTCTTCGTGCAACAGCAACCTCTAATTTTCTCTTTTGTTACTGTTTCTGATAAACTTCCACATTTAACTCACATCCGTAATTACAAGCGTTGTTTTCGGTGGTTTCGCAGAGACGTATTTATTTACTCGCGAGAGCCAGATTAAGTGATCGTGATCTAAAGAAGGAAATGACGCTTGATTCTGCAACCCCAAAGGGAGCCCGGTTAGGTTAGAAAAATAACTGCGAATTCGCTTGAAAATGTAGAAACGGCTCTGGCCCCCACGAAGCAACAACAACATTTTGTGTAGGTTGTATCACGGACGCAGCCACAGTGGGATACGTGAAACCTCTTGTACGTTGTGCAGAGGGTGTATGATGGGTAGAGAACTGACGTAACCAAATACACAAGTTGCATTTATTCACGTATCACAAAGCTTGCATGCCTAACTTATTTTGCAACTAGTGGGGGGTCTTACGGTATAATTTTGCAGTCTTGCTCGCTTCCTATTCGTGGTGGGCCCATTTGTTTCGCAGAAGGTGTTTGGGCACTAGAGTAAAAAAAAAAAATTACACCCATTGGCGCCCTAGACTGCCCAGCGTCGCTCGAGCTCGCCGCACTAGTAGATGGTTGGGAC
Organism: Dermacentor variabilis; assembly: GCF_050947875.1. NCBI lineage: Eukaryota > Metazoa > Arthropoda > Arachnida > Ixodida > Ixodidae > Dermacentor > Dermacentor variabilis. Next base: position 16,023,236 of record NC_134568.1, on the reverse strand, counting down.
TCCTGAGCTTGCTTCTATCGTACCGCGTTTGCGCTCCCCATGGAGGCACACACGTTCCGCCACGGTCAGAGGGGTTGGATATCAGTTTGTCTTGCTGCCCAAGTCTCTCCACGTCATTCCTGCAGCGTACGTGTCGAAAGCAGGGAGGAGGAGGGAGGCATAGCTGAGCAAGCGTGAAATGCCTGCCACAAATTGCGCACCTGCAGGCCTTATAACTCCTGATGGGCACCAATACGAGTTTGATAAGTTATATCTACTATGGCAGAGTGAGCTCTCTCAAACGCGACTATCCCTGCCCTGATGGATAAACGTTCTGCCGAGCTACGCATCTATGAATACCACGCGCAGGGCTAAATTTATCGCCGATTGCGCCATGCGTACCGCGACATCGGCGCCATCTGCGCACGCGACACATGCATGATCGGGTAATGACTTCTTTCCTCCACACAGCCACAGCAAAGTAAAGCGCATGGCGTCTATTCCCGCATTAGAAAGCTTGCATGTTTAACGTGTGATACATCTAGTGGGGGTACTACTGTGTAATTTTACAATGGTGCACTCGCTCCCTATATGTAGTTGGTCCGCCTTGGTCAAAGGTGGTGGGCGCCCACTGGCATCCGTCTGCTAGCTGCCCGAGTTTTCTCACGCCATTTCTGGACCTTGTGTTTCGACCGCGCGGTGCCATAACCGAGCAAGCGTGACATTTCAGAGAGAAAAAAATATGGATTTGTAGGCATTAAAGATCCTGATGAGCACTGGTTGGAGTTAGGTGGAATATACCTACTATGGCTGAGTGAGCTCTCTCCAACGCGACTATTGCCGCTCTGATCGACAAACGTACTGCCGAGCTATATGCCTCTCTGAACTCCAAGCGAGAGGATAAATTTAGCTCCGATTGCGTCACGCGTGGTCACGTCACGCGTCACGCGACTGCGCACGCGACACATGCAGTATCGAGTAATGGCTTCCTTCCTCTACACAACGATATCCAATTAAGGCTCGTGGTTTGTACGGTTGCAAATATATAAGCGATGATGTTATGGCGTGTTTTCCTTACGTGTGGTTTTTGCAAGAGACCCTTTCTTACCGATTTTAAGGACGTTTCACGTCAAAAGAATGTCTAAAGTCCAAACAAATTATGAAGATCCTGCAAATGAGGCTATTACGCAAGTCTATTCATTCATCAACTGGGATGGTTTTATAGCATGGCAGGCGCCATTAAAGTTCCTGGAGCGAACGGGACAGCAACGTGCGTTATACGAGGTGCATGGATGCATGAATAAAATTTAGGGGGTGCGAATATTCAGAATTTCTCGCACGATTCGTACTCAATTCTAAAATTCACTATTCGAAATTGTCGAATATTCCTTTCTGTTGCAATGTAATGGTTAAAAACACTTATTGGTGCATCGATGGGGAGACACCGATACAAGTATGGGGACTGTTCCGAATAATTTTGGTGCTGGCGAGCCGCGGTTGCTGCGCATATGCCCCAATTCTTGATTGAGCACGGGAAAGATAAGGCCTGCTCTATAATTTCCAAAAAAATTGCACAAATTTCTCGCTTTTAAACAGCCTACAAGCGAATTAGTTGTCCCAATTTAGGCGAAGCTACTTATTGAGGACAATGTTTTTCTTGACGACGTCAGATGGATTTGGGGTTTCTGGAACGTTAGTTTCTGGCCACATTCGTCTCGTAAATTAGATGATTTGAGGCCTTCGGAGCACGCAGGACAAGGAGAAAGGCGTCAAGAGGAATATTGGAACAAGCTAGTGTAAAGCTATCACGTGCGGAGCAGTAATAATGCGCAGTCATGCAGCGCGATAAGGCCGACACTTAACCCAGATGGTCCAGAAGAGAGTACAGCCTAAAAAATGGGTAGATCCCGAAGGTACTGCGGTCTAAACAAAACGCGTAATACACTAACGCGCCACAGAAGGCCTTATCTTTTTTCGATGTCAACCGCTGTCGAGTGGTCTTTTAAGCATTCGGAAGAATACTTCAAGCGCCTGCGCAAGCGTACAAGGCAATGTCCACCAGCATTTTTTTTTAATTTGGTGGGTAACAATTAGGTGTTCCTTTTGAGATGAAAACCAGGGAGAAATTGGGGGTTCTCTTGGGCGGCAGCCCACAGTTTGCGGGATTCTTCTAGCAAGTTTAACAAACGAATAACGCTAGCATCTCTTTTTAGACACAGTCGCTTTATTTAAAACAAGCGAAATCGCTCAAAGCCAGTAACATGTAACTGGCCGGCAAATGCAGCTGATCGTAAATCATGTGAGGAACACACCTCTACAGATTTTCCTCGTCAAACATTATTATTGCATTTAAAGGAAGCCACATTAACTAAAAAACAACAAATATAGATGGGTTTGGCAATCACTTCTTAATTTTGTTCTCCTTACTTTTTAACGAAAGAAAGAAGTTCGAAAAGTATTACACACTGGGTATGCTTCGAAGGAGGTGTGATGCTTTTCCATATATTAAAAGCCCTTGGTGACGTACTACGTACATTATCATATGCGTTGCGAGGATTTCTGTGTCCATCCTTGAAAAGGGGGGAGGGGAGGGCGGAGGACTTGTCGGGCTTCTTATTCTTGCCTGTTGTCGTCCTGTCTTACAAGTTTCCTAATTCACTCGAACATCCGTTCCTCCCTGTGTTGATCCTGGAAGAACTGGGCCACTCCACCGCAAGAGATGCGCCCTACACTACGGCTGCTGCTGGTAGACCACAACAAATAGATCAGTAGATCCAGACAAACGGACTGATGACCAAGACTGGGAACTCAGCTGGACGCCAATAGCGACGACATAGACTAAGAGTCGCTAAAAAAATTCTCTGTTTCTCGCACCAACTTTCTTAATCGCCTTAATACCTTGATCCAAGTAAAAATGCTGATTGAAAGTCTTTCCAGGAGAAACCAACTGCCGCTGCACAATTTTAAACATGCCGAACAAAAATGATAAAAACGACGGTCATCATCTTCGCACGAGCGCACTTGTCACATTTCTTTCGGTCTTGGTAAAGAAGGAATCTTCAACCGACTCGAAACTTGCTTGGTTTCGAATCATACTCGTGGGACCAGCTTTCGTAGGCTGTGATAACCTTCAAAATATGGTCTGGGGAACCTTCGATGTGATATTTGAAATTGTGGAGCAAAAGCACACAAATGATATTTTTGTGTGCGTGTCCGTGTGCGTGCATGTGCACGCACACGGCATAAATGGCGTGAAAAACATGAGAAGTCATCCTTGACACGTTTTCCACGTCATTTATGTTTTCTTCACTCCTGCTTCTCTGCCTATATATTCCGCGCTCGCGCAATAAACATATACTTGTTGGGAGTAAGCGCCTGTGTAGTGTGCCCCTTTTCTGTCTCTTGTAATTTGCGCTGTTTGCTAAAGTATGCGTTCGTACCGACAAGCCTGGCTAGCCACTATTTGTTTGCGTGTGTGTGTGCGTGAGCACGCTGAAAACAAACATCGCGGCCACGCGTCTAAAACCCAATTCCATGCTCAAAATTTACTCGCAAGAATTTCAATGCCATGCCAGCAGCCCCCGAAATCCTGTTAATTGTGTAGACATCTCTCTCGTAGTTTCTTTTTTTTAGAACCTTTAGAAAATCTCGTAGGTACGACTGGTTGAAGCTCCGCCAAAATGAGGATTTTTCTTAACGCTAATTTTTGCCCTTGGAATTGCCCAGACCGTTCGAAAAGTCGTGTACGACTCCTTGCCTCCTCCATAAACGTTGTTTGAAGCATTTCAAGTGTTTCTTTGGTCGTTTTAGATACGTAAGCATTTCTATGTAAGCATTCTAGGTAAGCACATGTGAGCGTACAAGCACTCCAACGAGGAAAACGATCCGTCCATCCGTTTGTCCGTCCGTCCCTCCATCCGTTCATCACGTAAGACGATCGCTTTTAAGATAGGGCCCGCAGCAGTGAGCGAATTCATCTTCGTGCTACGTCTCACTGCGACGCGAACTAAGCGGCGAGAACACCCCTCACACGAAGCTATCAGCAGTCGGCGCTCTCTGTCCCTATCACAAATCGCTTTCAAGATACGGTCCGCGCGGCCGTGAGATACGCAGCAGCCGCCGCCGGAGTACAGTTGATCACGGTTCAAAATGGTTCGATATGGATGGATAAAGCACTAAAGAGCGGTAACGGCTTATAATGACCGGAACGTCATCAGCGCAAGTGGAGCCGCCACCTGCAGTAGTTTGCTTGCATCATCAATTCACCTTGCACCACCGTCCGCAGAAGTTCGTGTCGCTGCGGTGCTGTCGTTATACTGGTTGGATGAAGTTCGATAACATTGATAACGGCACCGGGCTGTGTGGAGATGAGCAAGTGGCACAATGCTTACGCATACTTAGACAACTCCAAAAGAGTTTCTGGAGGATTTTTTTCTAAGAAAGGATCCAACCGTCAGGGAGATTCGCTGTCTGCGACCAATAGACGCCACAATTTCGCAAGAGTAGCGCGAAAAGAGTTAGAAAAACTGTAACCACAGGCCCGCAAGACATTTTACGGCAACATCGGCATGGGTGATGACTTGTAAAATGTCCACCTATACCTACCTAGTGGGAGAAAACAACAAGATAATTACGAAGAGTTCCATGAAGCCAACGCGGATTTTTTGGGGGGGAGGGGGAGTTCTTTTATACCTGCTTTAGTTTTTACTTCCTCTGTTTGATCATCCGTCATGATGTTGTTCTCACTTCAATCAAAGTCGCGTTAAGGACAAACAGTAGCAGTTTCGCCCGAAAGGCGAAGCACCGATTGCGATAGCAAATTATTAGACACCTATACGAAGTAAGGTGTCTAGTAAGGATAGAAGTTTTATAGGCCGTACAAATTTGTAAACATTTGCTTAGTAACTAAAATAAAAGCATGGTGTCACGCACGCACAAGCAAGCGCGAGCACATCTCACTCGATCATCGTGCGCACTCGCTGTCAAAACGCTGGAGGGAGAAAGAGCGGCAGCAGCAGCAGTCGGATTGACCTTCGTGCTGCCTCTCGCTTCATCGCGAACTAAGCGGTGAAAACACAGCGCACACGAAGCTATCAGCACCCGACGCATGCACTGTCCCCATCGCAGACCGCTTTCAAGATAGAGCCCGCGCATCCGCGCCATACGCAACAGCCGCCGGAGTAGAACCCTCATCCCTCCCCTCCCCCCGGGTCCTTGCGGGCGACGGAAGACATCGCGCTTCCTTCCCGCTTTGCTCCCTTGCCCGCCCGAGATTGAGCCGCTTTGCCGACCCACCCTCGCACGCTTTCACTCTCACATACAGCATACTGCGCGCGGCAACCATGTTATCGCCCTTCGATTTTATGCAGAACATCACGGTGACGGCGACGACGTCGGCCGAAATGCGCCTGGAGTGTCCACGTAATTGCTATCGAAATAATAATTATCCTGGGTAACGGCAATTCCTTAAGCACCTAGCAGGGGCGTGTGGCACGAAGGGGCATTCAAGATCGTTGAAAGCAAGTTTCAGTGTTGCTGTAGTTTTTGGGCAGCCGTGAAATGTTGGCCTCTCCTGGCATGCACCCCAAAGCCGTTCCGCAAAGCACTTTCAGATGAGAGCATCGACAGGGAGTCCAAAATAGACGACAACACCTGAAGGCATTCTCTCTACAAAAACGGTGTCTCCTATACAAGATGCTTTCAGCACCACCGTTGTACAGGGATGGCGCTCTGGCACGAAGTGATCAGCAGGAGGTATAGGCTAAATGACGACGTTCCGAATATGTGTTTCTCCATCGGTAAAGACGCTCATAATAAAAGGAGGACTCGTGCCAAGTAAACAGAGGTCCGGCACCTCTTTGCGATTCGTGGCACGTGATCAAGTGCTCTCAAACGCGCAAGCACACGTGCGCAACGACCTAGGCCAGGATATTAATCGTTCGCCCGCTGGCTTCGGCGTGCGCCCTCGGAGAGCAGCTGTGCGCTGAAGAAGATCGACAACATTCCGGCTATATACGGGGCACGTGGTTCAGCGCTTCTTCCGGAAAAAAAAACACCCGCATAATAGAAGCAGCAGCGACGGCTACTTTGCCGTAGCCGTGCGCAGCCTGCGCGCTAATAATTCGAGCCACCGTAAGCACCGAAGCGTCGGCACTGGAGCGCAAAAAGCGAGTTTTGGTGCGCCCGAGATAGTGCTCTGCGCAGGGTAAGTACGACGCCCCTTTTGGTTCGCCGTGTACTCGGCTCGTCCCAGCGCTGTATACGAGGTACGCTCTGTGGAGCCGTACTTTTCGTCGTACAGTCCGCGCCTTTGCGGAGGACAAGCGACCGTAATTCTGACCAGGTGTGACTGTAACCACATCTCTTCCGTATTTGTTTTGGCCGGTAAATGAAGTCTGCGTAGTGAACGGCTAACGCAGTTTAAATGTTTAAACACGTGTCATTTGGAACAGAACAGAAGCTGTGGATTCGCGCATTCGACGTCATCTGACACCGCTTTCAGTGAACATTGACTAGCTGAGCCAGAGCGACGAATGCCCGTCGCTCCGGTTAGACTGTACTAGAAATCTCAGGGTGAGGCGTCGTGCTATGCGAGAATGCAGGAGGTGATTGTATCCCCAGGAAGTGCTCAAACAAAACTATGGCCTTATGGAAATTATGGAAACTACGCATCGCTTTCTCCGTGAAAGCACCCACGTTAGGTTTCCACGAGGACTTAAGTAGATATCTGCGTCCATAACGTTGTGGTTGTCCTGGTTCCCTGCAAAAAGGAAAAAAGAAAGACAGACACACAGATAAGTACCATAATCGTGATGCCGTCGTGGCCGTTGCATCGTCGTCATTCCATCTTCGTCACCCGACTTTTGTCATTCCGTCGTCGTCATTGAGTCGTCATCGAAATGTCTTGATAAAGTTTTCATGCCATCGTCGTCATTGTGTCGTCATCAGACAGGCGTCGTCACGCATTTGATCGTTGTTACATAACCGTCGTGGTCGATCCATTGTCGTCACTCCAGCTTTATAATCCGACTCTTGTCATGCCGTCGTCGTCACACTATCGTCGCCACACAGTCACCGTCATACCGTTGTCGTCATGCCGTTATCGTCACGCGGTCGTTTTACCATCGTAATCACTTCAGTAACGTCATCTCGTTCTCGCGATAACGTCGTCGTGGTACAACCTTCGTTGTCCCATCGACGTCAATCCTTCTTTGTCATTCCATCGTAGTCATGCTGTCGCCATTGAATCGTTGATTCTGGCAGTAGCAGAGACGGCCAATGCACGCTAACGAGGCTTCATCGTATTTTGCAGTTGGTGGTTGCTGGTGACTCGTCCTGATTTTCCCAAGGGAGGCTTCCTCTGCGGCAAGGCTGTTCTCCGTCGACACTGTCGTCGTGGACGGTATTGCCTTCGAGCGTGTTGCTGGTGTCGACAAGCGTCAGTACCACCATCTACCCAAAGCAACAGCAACAAGAACTGATATCGCTTGAAGCGAGTGGGCGGCTGTCTTGCCCAGCATTCTGGCAGTAGCAGCGACGGCGAATGCACGCTAACGAGGCTTCATCGTATTTTGCAGGTTCGTGTTGTATCTCTTTGGTACTGAGTTTACGCATGCATAGTCGTCGCTGTTGCTGCCAAGTGTTGAACATGCAATGTACGTACGTGCGGTATGTTCCCTTGAAATTTCGTGTTTTTGTGTAAACGGGTCAGGCTAACTGGGCCGATACCTAAGTGCGAGTTATGGCAGACGGCTTTGGTGACGTGGCGAAGGCCCTCGGGGAGGAACAACCGGGCAGTATTAAGGAAGTTGCGAAGGTTCTGACGGATCTGGTAGGGAAACTGGATGCTTTTGCGAGTGCCATGACAATGGGGGTGGAAAAGGTTGAGGGTTCCAATGCTGAAATTCGTGCTGAACTGTTTGGAATCCGAGATTCTCTCACTCTCATTAATGAAGGCTTTGAAAAATTCAAGAAAGACGTTGCTGACTTTCGTAGTGAACTTTCGGTGGCAAAGGCCCAGCATGACCAGTCCAGAAAGGAAATGCAAGAGCTCCGAAGAAACAGCAGTGTATAGGCACAGAAGCAGCAGTGTAAGGCACAGCAGTGTATAACTGCTGTGCCTTACCACTACTCAACTACGAGGCAGAAGCCTGGAGGCTCACGAAAAGGGTTACTCTTTAATTGAGGAATACGCAACGAGCTATGGAAAGAAGCATGATGGGTGTAACGTTATGGGATAAGAAAAGAGCAGATTGGGTGAGGGAACAAACGCGAGTTAACGACATCTTAGTTGAAATCAAGAAAAAGAAATGGGGGGGGGGGGCATGGGCGAGACATGTAATGAGGAGGGAAGATAACCGATGGTAATTAAGGTTTACGGACTGGATTTCAAGAGGAAGGAAGGGTAGCAGGGGGCGGCAGAAAGTTAGGTGGGCGGATGAGATTAAGTTTGCAGGGACAACATGGCTACAATTAGCGCATGACCGGTGTAGTTGGAGAAGTATGGAAGAGGCCTTTGCCCTGCAATGGGCGTAGCCAGGCTGATTATTATTATTATTATTATTATTATTATTATTATTATTATTATTATTATTATTATTATTATTATTATTATTCCAGGAGGAAGAAAACGAATTGTGGCTCCCTGTCTATATTTTTGAATAATGTCCGGTATCTAGGGGTTTGGTTTGAATCTGATATGCATTGGGAAATATCAAATTGGTAAGGTATTGTTTGGATCGCACCGATGGCGCGAGTTGTTGTGGTCGCACCGCTGGTGCGATCGGTTGGGAACTCGGCGCTGCGCCCGTGGTTGTACCTGGGTCGCAAGCCCCAAGGGTAGCGTTGGCCTGGCGGCCTGGGGTACAACTGGAAGCATCCGAAGGTCCCGGCAAAGCATGAGTCGACTGGTAACAACAAAACAACTTGTTTATTTTAACATCGCAAAGAGTTGGCGGTCAGGTTGACCGAAGTAGAGAGACGGGAGAGCACTTTACTCAACAGAAGAAATCGGAGCCCTCTTTTTGGCGTCCGGGGGCAGCTGTTTTTATACTCTCGCAGTTGAGGGCAAGAAGGAACCCCTCAATAGACGAGCACGTGATTGTACAATGGGCTAAGGTGACGCACACTGTCGTAGCGCCGCCGGTCGGGCACAAAGACTGGGAGGAGAAGGTAACTTCTGCTCTCGTAGCGCCTCTGGTCGGGCACAATGACTGGGAGGAGAAGGTGACCCCCTGCTGTCGCATCGCCGCCGGTCGGGCACAATGGCACATACACTCACACACGCACATGAAGACACGTGGCATCGGAACATGCCTGGAAACGCCTGGAAACGCCTGGAAACGCCTGGAAATGCCTGGAAACGCCTGGCGGGGAGCGTAGTGGCGACGCCGAACGGGCCAAAATGTCTGCCGCTTTGTTGCAATCGCGCCGGCTAAACCGCGCGTCGCAGGCGAAACGTAACAGACCGCCCCGCCGGGGGAAGGAGATCCCGATGGACAGGGGACTGCATCCACTGTCCGGAGGGATGTCGCTCGATGATGCTCATAACCGAAGTCGGGCGTCCCTCGACGTTTCTTGAGCGCAGCGCACAGAGAAGGCCTCGTTCTCTCGTTCAGGTTCGCACAGGACACTGCAAAGTGACTTCGGGAGAGTTCACATTCTTGTTCTCGTTCCCGGCAAGCGTTAGAACTACGCTGAAACTCAACCGCTCAGTCAGCAAGCACGGCACAACCCTCACTAAGCCCTGCCAGGCTCTTTCCCCTTTTTATACCACTGCCTAGTTCCTTACAGTAGTCTAGCATCACTCAGAACGCGTCCACAAATTGGAAAATTGCACTAGAAAGCATATCATCACTTTGAAAACTAAACAAAAGCAATATGTTAAACAATCCTGCCTCAGGAAGAAAAACATCAGTAACAAACAATTTTGAGGCTGATTCCTACGTTAGGGGCTTCGACTTAAGCCATCGGCGTTACCGTTGAGACTCCCCTTTTTGTAACGCACCTCAAAGGAATATTGTTGCAAAGCGAGGCTCCAGCGCAGGAGGCGGCCATTTTTGGGAGAGATGGTCTGCAGCCATTGGAGAGGGCAGTGATCCGTCTCAATGATAAACCTCGAGCCGGCTAGATAGCATGACAATTTCTGAACGGCCCACACGAGACATGCACACTCTTTCTCGGTGGCGCTATACGCCTGCTCACGACTGGTCAGCTTACGACTAGCATACAGGACGGGGTGTTCTACTTCTCCCTTTTCCCGTTGGCACAGTACAACGCCCATGCCTCGCTCACTAGCATCGCACTGAACAACGAACCCTTTTGTATAGTCTGGCGATCGTAGCACAGGCTGGCTTGTTAGGGCACTCTTTAGGGCGCTAAAAGCTCTTTCCTTTGTCTCGTCCCAGACGACTGTTTGAGGTTCTGACTTTCTTAGAGCATCCGTCAGGGGAGCCGCTATATCAGAGTACCTGGGGATGTACCTCTGATAGTAGCCGGCGACACCTAAGAACGACCGAATATCGGTCTTTGTGCGCGGTTGCGGAAAGTCTCGCACAGCGGCCACATTTATTTCAGAGGGGGGGCGACGACCCTGACCAATCACGTGACCGAGGTAGACAACCTCGGCCTGTGCTAACTGGCACTTAGGAGCCTTTACTGTCAAGCCCGCTTCGCGCAGGCGGGTTAGCACTGCCCGCAAGTGTGCCATATGCTCAGACCAGGATGCGGAGAATATCGCTACGTCGTCTAGATACGGTAAAGCGAATTCTTGCTGTCCCCGCAACACTTTATCCATGAGGCTTGAAAAACAGTATGGCGCGTTCTTCAAACCAAAACTCAACACTTTAGGACGGAATGTTCCCATTGGTGAAATGAACGCCGCATACCTACTAGCCTCTTCTGTGAGTGGAACCTGCCAATAACCCCTGACAAGATCTAGGGTGGAAATAAACTGAGCGCTACTAACTTTCTCAAGGCGCTCCTCGATGTTAGGGATCGGATAAATTTGATCCCTAGTGATGGAATTAAGCCTGCGGTAGTCGACGCAAGGACGAGGTTCCTTGCCCGGTACCTCAACTAAAATCAAAGGAGAGGTATAATCACTCTCACCTGCCTCAGTAACACCGAGCTGTAGCATTTTCTTTACCTCAGCCTCCATAATATCGCTCTGGCGGGGTGACACCCGATACGCCTTGGATCGTACTGGCTCTGGGGAGGTAAGTTCTATATCATGAGTAAGTACAGAAGTCCTACCAGGCCTCTCAGAGAACAGACCTTGAAACTCTTGTAAGAGCTGGTGTAGTTCGGTTTTCTGCTCAGGCGACAGCGGTGCTTTACTGATAAGGTCACTAATGACTTGACCGGTGTCTTCCCTGTTCGTCACTGAGCCTAGTCCCGGAAGCTCGACCGGAAGCTCTTCAGGAACGTTTACCATCATGCACACCACTGCTTCCCTTTGTCTATAAGGTTTGAGCAGATTACAGTGGTAAACTTGCTGTGCTTTCCGCTTTCCTGGCAGACTTACCACGTAGTTAACGTCCGACAGTTTCTGAACAATTCGTGCTGGGCCCTCCCACTGCACGTCTAGTTTGTTGTTTAGCGATGTGCGCAATATCATGACCTCATCGCCCACCTCAAAACGACGGGCCCTGGCGGTCCGATCATAATAAACCTTGGCCCTCTGCTGGGCCTTTGTCATTGCTTCACCTGACAACTCCTGTGCCCTTCTTAAGCGTTCGAGGAGCTTAAGCACGTACTCCACCACGACTGGGTCGTCGCCCCTGCCTTCCCATGATTCTCGAAGCATGCGAAGCGGAGACCGAAGCGAGCGACCGTACACCAGCTCAGCTGGCGAAAACCCCGTAGCTGCATGCGGCGCGGTTCTTAATGCAAACATCACCCCAGGCAGACTCAGCTCCCAGTCAGTTTGATGTTCAAAACACAAGGCTCTCAACACGCGCTTCATGACGGAGTGGAGCTTCTCAACGGAATTCGACTGTGGGTGGTACACTGAGCTGTGTAGCAGCTTTACCCCACACCTTTCGAGAAAAGTTGTCGTCAAAGCGCTAGTAAACACTGTGCCCTGATCTGATTGGATTTCTGCAGGAAAACCAACTCGCGCAAATATGGACAGTAGTGCATTGACTATCTCAACTGAGCTGAGTTCTTTAAGCGGCACTGCTTCAGGGAACTTTGTCGCTGGGCAGATCACAGTCAAAATGTGTCTGTACCCCGTGGCTGTTACCGGCAGAGGTCCCACTGTATCAATAACGAGCCGTCTAAAAGGCTCCGTAATGATAGGTACCAATTTCAACGGCGCCCTCGATTTGTCCCCTGGTTTGCCCACCCGCTGACAGGTGTCACATGACCTCACGAAGTGGTCTGCGTCCCGAAAACACCCTGGCCAATAGTACTCTTGCAAGAGACGGTCCTTAGTTTTCTTAACTCCTAGGTGTCCGGACCACGAACCCCCATGCGTCAAGCGCAACAGATCCTGACGATAGCATTGAGGCACGATCAGCTGATCGAACTCCACTCCTCTGCGGTCTAGATACTTCCGGTACAGGACTCCACCTCTTTCCACAAAACGCGCATTTTTCCTGGCGATACCTTCCTTGACATTGCAGCGTATGTTTTCGAGGCTACCATCCTTCTTTTGCTCGGCTATCAAAGCCGACCGGCTGACTTTTAGCAACCTATCAAGTCCGTCTGACGTAGGCGCGATGAGCAAATCAGTAGATAGCTCTTCTAACTTTCCCGTGTCGGGCGTTTCCTCTCCAGTATCTGGCGCCTTCAACGCTACAGACTCAATTTTTTTCAGTTCGGGCGTGCTCTGAATATCGGCTTGCTGCGCCTCTGACCCTTTTTCGTTGTTTGATAACATCGGCCCCGCAACTACCGCCTTTGCAGCGAGCTCCCGAACCTTCGACCTGGTTAAGGCCTGAACGCTAGCCTCACCAAACAAAAGCCCCTTCTCGCGCAGGAGGTGATCGGACCTGTTTGAAAATAGGTACGGGTACTGGGGGGGCAGCATAGATGACACTGCCGCCTCCGTCTCAAGCGCTCCGAAAGGTCCTTCAATAAGCACCTTTGCTACTGGCAGACACACGCTATGAGCTTCCACGGCTTGCTTGATCCATGCGCACTCGCCCGTGAACATATGGGGTTCTACGTAAGACGGGTGAACTACATCCATCGTAGCTGCGGAATCGCGAAGCACTCGGCACTCTTTCCCGTTCACGAGGAGGTCTCGCATGTAAGGCTCGAGAAGCTTCATGTTCTCGTCAGTGCTGCCTAATGAAAAAAACACGACTTTTGGTGTTGTTTCCGGACACTGCGCCGAAAAGTGACCCGGCTTCTGGCACGTATAACAAACGCGCGCTCGCCTCATCTCGAACCGCTTTCTGCGTTTGGCTGCCGCCGTCTCTTTACGTTTGGTCGGACTGCTTTCACTCGCATCCTCACTACGCGTGTTTCCCTTTGCTCTCATGGGTGTGAACTTCGGCCTCTCAAACTTCGAGCCAAATTCACCCTTTTGACCGTCCTTAGCTCCGCGAGCCCGACGCGTCACAAACTCCTCGGCTAGCTCAGCGGCTTTAGCCACCGTACAAACGTCTGGCCTATCCAAGACCCAGTATCGCACGTTCTCCGGTAACCGACTATAAAACTGTTCTAGCCCGAAGCACTGCAGAACTTTATCGTGGTCACCAAACGCTTTCTCTTCTTTGAGCCACTCCTGCATGTTTGACATAAGCCTATACGCACACTCTGTATATGACTCACTTTTGCCTTTCTCATTTTCCCGAAACTTCCGACGGAACGCCTCCGCAGACAGCCGGTACTTTTTTAGAAGACTCGATTTCACTGTGTCGAAATCCTCTGCCTCCTCTCTATCCAAGCGAGCGACTACGTCGGCCGCCTCGCCGGGTAACAAAGTGAGCAAGCGCTGTGGCCACGTTTCCCGAGAGAACCCCTGCTTCTCGCACGTTCGCTCAAAGTTAACCAGGAACAAACCAATGTCCTCTCCAAGCTTAAACGGCCGCATCAGGTCAGTCATTTTGAACAATACGCGTTCTCCTGCACCGTGTGCCTGACTTCCATTACGAGCGCGTTCCATCTCTATCTCGAGACGCTTCATTTCCAAAGCGTGTTGACGGTCGCGCTCTTCTTTTTCTTTCTCTTTTTGTTCTTTAAGTTCGCGCTCCTGTCTTTTTGCAGTCTCCCTCTCTTCAATGGTCTCAAGGCATTCCGACAGCTCGTCATCCTCAGCCTCTAACTCAAGAATAGCCTTTAGCAGTTCTGGTTTTCTGAGTTTGTCCGAGACATCCAGACCCAACTCTCTTGCAAGCTCCAGCAATTTCGGTTTGCGCAACGACTTCAAATCCATGGCTGCTCTGAATGCTGCTTTCTCTACTGCTTACTATTGTCTTGCCGCAAACTAACCCGGCAGCAACGACAACCACAATTACCAGCTCTGTTTCTAACACTAACAAAAGCCTGGCAAAGCTCAGAAGAAGAAAGTCCCGCACTCACCAAACCTCGCAGTCAAGAGTTCAGCGCAGTCGTTCCGCTGCAGGCAACCAGTCATCACACAGGGCTCGTTGCACTGCTCCCGGATCGTCGTTGAGCTGCTCAGCATACAGTCAACTGCATCTCTTCGCTGCTGGCCTCCGTTGTCGCGATCCCACCGCTGGCAGACAGTTGTTTGAATCGCACCGCTGGTACGAGTTGTTGTGGTCGTACCCGCTGGTACGATTTGTTGGGAACTCGGCGCTGACGCCCGTGGTTGTACCTGGGTCGCAAGCCCCAAGGGTAGCGTTGGCCTGGCGGCCTGGGGTACAACTGGAAGCATCCGAAGGTCCCGGCAAAGCATGAGTCGACTGGTAACAACAAAACAACTTGTTTATTTTAACATCGCAAAGAGTTGGCGGTCAGGTTGACCGAAGTAGAGAGACGGGAGAGCACTTTACTCAACAGAAGAAATCGGAGCCCTCTTTTTGGCGTCCGGGGGCAGCTGTTTTTATACTCTCGCAGTTGAGGGCAAGAAGGAACCCCTCAATAGACGAGCACGTGATTGTACAATGGGCTAAGGTGACGCACACTGTCGTAGCGCCGCCGGTCGGGCACAAAGACTGGGAGGAGAAGGTAACTTCTGCTCTCGTAGCGCCTCTGGTCGGGCACAATGACTGGGAGGAGAAGGTGACCCCCTGCTGTCGCATCGCCGCCGGTCGGGCACAATGGCACATACACTCACACACGCACATGAAGACACGTGGCATCGGAACATGCCTGGAAACGCCTGGAAACGCCTGGAAACGCCTGGAAACGCCTGGCGGGGAGCGTAGCGGCGACGCCGAACGGGCCAAAATGTCTGCCGCTTTGTTGCAATCGCGCCGGCTAAACCGCGCGTCGCAGGCGAAACGTAACAGTATGTTCCAAACTGGCGTATGATTGCCATCTATTGTTAGAAGTCCGTCAATGTTCTGACCCTCAAGTTTTACGGATACTTTGCTTTTGTACAGAGTCACCTTTATTATTGTTTAGAGTCTTGGGGCAGTACGTACAAAAACTATGTAGAACCTGTCGCCGGTCTTCAAACACGGGCGCTACGAATAGTGACCTTTTCTAAACATATTGATCCAAGTAAACCTCTGCTTCAATTGCTTCGTGCTCTGCCGTTCAGTGAGGCGTGTAAAGTAAAAGTTGCTCAGGCAGTTAATGCAGTAATACGTTATAATAATCCGTTACCCATCACGGTATTTAATTTTCCGGCACGATACACGAGGGCAGCTACTAACAACTGTATTAACTTACCACCATGTCCAAAGTCACAATGTATATGGAGAGAGGCTCGTGGACTTCAACGGTGCTCCAATATGGAACGCACTCCCACTTAGTGCAAACACCAGCCAAAACTTTGTCTAATGCTTAAAAAACATATTTCGTGAATGCTCACAGGGTCTTTCTATTTGTATCCCCTAATGTCATAACATAGTCTTTTGTTCATTCTATATTTTTCATCTAAAAATGCTTTAATAACGTGTGCTTAAGTTCTCTCGTACAATAGGTACGGTGTTCTTCTTATGTATATTTTGTTATTGGACCCCAAACTAGCCGCCAACGCTATGGGTCCAAACTGTATTGTGTATTGTGTGTATGCAATGAATTAAATAAAATTTAAAAAAATTAATAAAAAGTTGTTTATGTCACCGTTGTCTTGCCGCCGTGGTTATGTCATCATTGTGACTCCAGTAAAACAGGCTTCATAATACAGTCGTCTTCACCCCCTTATCGTCATACACTCGTTGTCATCCCCTTATCCTCATACAGTCGTCATGCCATCGGCGTCAATGCGTCGTCGTGATGCCAACGCGGTTGTTCCACCGTCGTCGTTCTAACTTCGCACATGCACATCACACATGTACACTCTTTGCCGATTTGACAGGGAGGACAAGTCTTGAATAGAAATCCGGTAATTTTCCTTCTGTGTGCAACTAATAAAGAAATGGACCTTTGGTGGGATTCAACCGCAAAACGTAACAAATAGGAGTGAGTGGTGTTCATAATTGCACCTTTGCTGAAATTGCTGTTTTAACGCAGGTGAAGCGTTCCCTTTCATATCGGTGGAGAGTGTACATATTCCACTGTACTCTTTCGCCATCATCTGTGCCCTTTCTCTTTCCTTTTCCCTCTTTGCACGAGCCCCTACAGGTAGAAAAAAAAATGTCGCTCTTGAATAAATGTGATAATTGCATGGATGTTTTCTCTCTTTCCGATATAGAGAAGTTGTTCAATTTAACATCAATCGACTTTGTTAAATCTAGATATAACTATGAATCCCTCAGATAAGCCTTACTAGATGCTACATTTAAAGCAGCATATAGGGTTTTTTGTGGTCTTTCTTTTTTTGCCAAAAAAAAAAAAACATGTCACAACGTGTCCGCGCGCCAGTGATCGCAAATGTCTTAAACTTAAATCTCGTCACATTTACTCTGTTTCACTACTTGCGTGCAGCAAAGCCAAGATACGCGACCCGCGAACGCATGTTTCTTGCGCAGTTAGATGTAGTGCCCCAGTTCGGAACCCATTCGACGACTAAAGGCCCTTCAAAAGTGGTCTTGTAGCCAGTTATTTACTTGAATTTGAAAGCTTCTCTGCAGATCGTAGGGCGGTTTATTGCACGAGTTTGCTTCGTTCATTAATAGAATGTTTATCAAGGCTCTATGATACTGAACATACATTTCTCCATCCACTTGTTCGAATGAAAACGTTCAGGAAAAAAGAAATTAATGCAAGCTGCCGTACAGAAATTATTTTCCTATTAAAAGTACAAAGAAACAACTGATTTTGCTTTAACAGTGGCTCAACTCATACGTGTAGTCGGCACAGCCACAGCACGGCGAAGGAGTCCCTCCGGGGTAGCGCTTGGGCCTTTGTACAAATGCCATCTGCACACTTTCTGTGGTATCGTTCCAAGCTGCTCTTTTACGCGAAAGGAACGAATACGTTGACGTTGAACATACTTGGAACAACTAGTGCGGAACAGTGCAGGTATGTTAATTGAGAAAATTGCTGCACTTACGAATGTCAGCGAACATACCGTGTACAAATGGATGTTAAACGATGATTCAAGAGATGACGGCACCACACAGTGCGACACGCTGGCCGAGTGCTCCTTCTAATCCATTTGCTTCTGCCGTCTCTGCAACCCTCTTTCTCATGTGCATCTCGAAATATAATGAAGATTCACGCCTTTTAGAGCGCAGTTCCGAAGTAAGGAAGGAAGGAAATCAACTTTATTCTAGGTCCTGCAGGCCACGAGAGCTTTGGGCTCTCATGGAGTGGGCGTCTCCCACGACGGAACCGGGAGGTTGAGTTTCCTGGCGGCGTCGTGGACCTGCTGGACGGCCCAGAGTTGGGGAGCTAGTTCTTCGCTCCGGATTGCTTCCGCAAACTTGCGCTTGTCCTGTTCGCAGTTTATTTGAGCTTGCGAGCACGGCCAGAGTAAATGATAGACGTTAAGGGATGTATTGCAATTGGTGCAATAAGACTTGTCGTAGAGCTAAGGAATGTAATGGTGTAGTCTGTTTTGCGTGGGGTATGTGTCTGTTTGTACCAGTGCGAGTGTAACCGCTTGTGCTCGAGTGAGCGTGCGGTGTGGCGTGCTACACTCTCTACGTTGTAGGTAGTAGTGCTTCGTGATTTCATTGTATGTAGTGGGGGCGTCCTTGTTCTCCGTGCAGTCGGGTGAAGCCGCGCGGTTTGTAAGCGCGCGCGCAGCCTCGTGCGCCGCCTCGTTAAGTTCCAAAGGCCGAACTACACGTTGTTAGGATCGGCCTGCAGCTATTTCAGCCCGCTGCAGGTGCGTCGATCCACCCGCGGTGGGGGCGCCCTTCAGAGAACCAGCGAGGACAGCGCTAACCAACCGTGAACTTCCTTTGGAGAACTTCACTACGGCGGCGTTCATCCACCAAGCGCCTCGTTCGGAGAACAGGAGAAGGGCAGCTGTGGAATTTAGAGGCGCCGGCTGGTGTCGGGCGTGAACATCTGACTACGGGGACGCAGGACAATGGATACCACGACGACTGCGCTGCAAAGGTCGTCTGTCCTCGAGAGAGTACTGAAACCTGTGCGGTACGTGTGTGTGAGCCCTCTTCCTCCAAAAGGCGGGTAGTCTACTATGACGTCGAACGATGACGTCGAATGGAGTGCTTATAAGCAGTGGTTGTCGGCTGCTACAGAGTGCGTGTGCTCGTCGTCATGCTCTGTGCTCGAAATGTACTCGTGAGCTGTGTGCTCGATTGCTGTATGCTTCGTCTTGCGGGCTCCATTTGGGAGCCACGCTAGACTGTCGATGTATGTCTTGTTTAAACTGTAAATAATGTAAATAAACCCTGCTCGCCTAGTTCCTCCCAAGTTCTTCTCTACGACCTTCAACTCCTTCAAATGGTTGCAGCGGCGAGATCGTCCGACAACTCCTACATCTGGTTGACAGCGGTGGGATCGTCCGACGAATCTAATACCGTACGTTGTGCCGGCGCGCGAGAGCTGCAGCTGCGCCCACGCTCCTTGCGTTTGCCGCGCCTCGCAAGTAATCGCGGTTTGAACCTACAAGACGCGCGCTAGCACGCGCCCACTTGGGTTACTATTTTAGCCTTGGTAGACATCGTTTCGTATTTTTGTGAGCAACCACAGCACCCATCTTTACCGTGCCGCCAATGCACGGGACCAGGGGTGTTTTTGCATTTCACCCCCATCCAAATGCGGCCGCCGTAGCCGGGATTTGATCCCGCTACCTTGTGCTTAGCAGTGCAACACCATAGCTTCTAAGCCACCGCGGTGGGTGCCCCTTATTAACGAAGGTTCCGTTTAGACTGCTGCGACCGCTATTGCGCGAACGCTGTCACGTTTTCTTTCTTCTTTTCTAGCGGGTTATTTTTTCGTCGGGGACACATGAAACCGAGATTGCTTTAGACGCTGTTATCGGTGATTTCTTGACATCCTTCAAAACGTTGGTATTGACACATTATCGATATAAATATTTTATTTATACATGCAACAAATTAACCTAAAAAACTGCGGCAAAATCCCTCTCACGATCACTGTCGACGGTAATTCGCATTAATATAGCGACACAACATATTGCCACTATCGAAAGAGTTATGTGTGAGGCGATCACTGCTCGGGGGGGGGGGGGGGGAGGGGGGCTCGTTTTTCGCGCTTCCCTGAGAACACTCTGCGCCATTTCGCGTGGCCTCCAAAATTAATGGCGCGCCGGTGCGTGCGCACGCTGAGTAACGCGTGATGCGCCAACCGGGCTCCTCTCTCGCGTTTATTTCTGGACACGCTGTGCGATCTAGTGGCACCGCCAAGAAGCACGCGCGTGGTCTCCGAGACGAGAGGCGTGGCACGCCGGTGTCTGCGAACGCTGAGAGTTGTTCCCTCACTAGCAGCACACTCAGTGGCACACACTCAGTGACCCAAGTTGGCGAGAGGATCCTTAAAGGGTCGCACATACCCAGTGCATTCATAGCGCAGCGCACTAAAGCGTTGGCGCGAAATGTCTAAAGGGTTGTCCTTGAGCAACCCTTTAGACGAGGGTGACATTCTGCTCAACATCAGAGGAACATAAAGGATCTTTTTCGTCATTGTAGAGTAGCACATTCCCAGTGGCAAATACCTAGTTACCCAAGCTGACGTCAAAGACGTTCATTGAAGAGCGGCACACACCTGCTGACATATACCCAGCAACCCAAGCTGGCATCAAAGAGACTCATTGAAGGCCAGTGCATACCGAGTGGCACATACCCGGTGCTCAAAGTTGACGTCAGAGAGTTTCTTCGAACTGCGGTTCCTACTCAGTCCCGAATCTACAGTGACCCATGTCGGCGTGAAAGAGGTTCTTTGAGGAGGAGGAGGACGAGGAGGAGAAGAAGGAGGAAAACCATTTATTGAAAAAAAAGAAGAAAGGACAAGCGGGTGTCTTTTTGCTTGTGCGGGGAGGCGCCCTTAGTCCAGGGCTCCTGCGGCTCTTGCTGTCCCCCGGGCCCGCCGCACCAGTTACTGCTGGTTGCGAGGGTCTGAACATGTCAGCACGGCCTCCCACTGCTCGGGTGTAGGGTTGGGTATTTTCGGGGCTGCCTTCACGTTGGGGCACGCCCATGTGTTGTGATATAGGGAGGCGTAGTCCTTACAAGGGGGACAATTGTATAAGTATAGTGTAGGGTGTATTGCGTGTAGTCTGATTAAATGGGCCGGGGTATGTGTTGGTTTGTAATTGTCGCCATGCTACGGAGTCTTCGCGTGAGAGGGTCTTGTGTGAGTCTTCGCGTGAGAGGGTCTTGTGTGGAGGTAGGTATTGTCGTCTGTTCAATCTGTGGTATTGCAGTATGGCGTTGTATTGTAAAGGTACGGGCTCCATAGATGTGGCCGTATCCCTCTCTTGTGGCGCCCGGGAGGCATGAGCTCAGGCTACAGCGTGCGCACACTGATTTCCACGGAGGGACTCACTTCCTGGACTGCCCAATATTTCAACATCCGGGAATTAGGAGGCTTGTTCGAGGAGTCGGTTGGCGATGGAAGATATTCTGCCTCTCGTGTAGCTACGGCAAGCTGCCTGGGAGTCAGTTGAAGAGCGGCACGTAGTATGTACACATAGCTACATACTCAGTGACCGAAGTTGGTCTGATGGTAGGTTTCGAAATACATACATACATACATACATACATACATACATACATACATACATACATACATACATACATACATACATACATACATACATACATACATACATACATACATACATACATACATACATACATACATACATACATACATACATACATACATACATACATACATACATACATACATACATACATAGCTCCCCGGAAAGTGCGTGAAGTACTCAAAGAACGCTAACGCATTAAAATATTTGCACAGTGAGAAAGAAAAATTCAGACTAGCATGAACAATGGCCATCAACATACAGTGGGTGGTGTTCGTGTCAAGTCCGTCTCTTTTCTTTTTTTAAATTCTCGAAGGCATTTAGTTGGGGCAGCCGGTATATTGCGTCTAAATACAGTGGTCGAACAAGGTATGTTCCTAGAACTGCGTTGCGACTTCTCTGGGGGCTACTATTTGCCAGAGAGAGACTCATTGTTCGGCCACTGCTAATCTCGTTGTGTAGCTCCGTCTTGTTGGGCATAACAGTGCATAACAAAGAAGGATATCCCCAGTGTGAGCAGTAAGCAACACGCCAAAACGTTCACGAATGTCATGCTGTTCCGCTACCGTACGTCCTTACCATGTGATATAGTTGCACGTGCGCAGCACGTTACCTCGACGGCACGAGGAATGCGGTAACCGGTGGCCACATAACTTTCTACGTAATAGGCAACAGGAAGGTTACAACGGTGTGGAGGAGGCATTTCACAAAAACCCCTTATGGCGGAGCGGCTGAGAGTGGGGAAGCACAGCTAGCGGATCGATGTCCGGTTTTTCCGGTCATTGCGCCACCCCCCACAGTCAATGCCCCGCTTACATTGGCCACCAAAGCGAGGTAATAAAAAAAAAGAACGTCCGCAGGCTAGCGGACGAGTTCCAGTCGTGACGGCGCGGTGCGTTGGTTGATGTAAAAACCCTGGGAGACGACACACGCATCGCAACCCGCTCCGTCCTCGCAGCTCTCGCAGAGAAGAGAGTGACATTAATCGCGGACACGCAAAGGGCGGCGTGCGATAGAGTTAGTTTAGCGACGGAGGCGCAGCTTTCTAGCTTTCGCGAAAAGTGCTGCGTGCGTCAATTTTGCCTTGAAAACGCACATAGACTGCTGCCCACTCAAAGATCAATTGTTTTTTCTTCTAAATATCGGCCTCGATGTTACTGCTTTGAAAGATCACTCTGAGTGGACTGTCTGAAATGAGTTTGACTGTACCTGACACTTGAACCACGGTACTCGGATATTACTCTAATTTTACAGCGAGAATTCGTTATAATTTAGGATGCGGGCCGAACGTGTCTGTTCGTTATCTTTTCGCAACAATTCCGGCTTGTACCACCGTACCCGCCGTGATTGTTCAGTGGCTATGGTGTTGGGCTGCGGAGCACGAGGTTGCGGGATCGAATCCCGGCCACGGTGGCTGCATTTCGAAGAGGGCGAAATGCGAAAACATCCGTGTACTCAGATTTAGGTGCACGTTAAAGAAACCCAGATGGTCAAAATTTCCGGAGTCCTTCACTACAGCATGCTTCATGATGAGAAAGTGGTTCTGGCACGCAAAACCCCATAATTTATTTATTTTTTTTTACCACCGCGTCGAGGCTTGTGATGTCAGAAGCGCGGCGCGTGAAATCGAGGAGTGGGAGAGGGCAGTACAAGTGCGCTTGTCCTGCCTTCTCTGTGGTGTTGAGCCATAAAAATTGCTAAATACGAAGCAACTAATCCAGCACCAGCAGTGCGCTTTGTTATTCAGACTGCTGTTCGCATTAACTGCATGAGCTAAGCCGATGAAAAGATCCCTGGAGCCTCTTCTTTCTTTGTTTTTTTTTTTACAGTGAAAGCTGTATATGACTAACCTTCCGTAGTTTTTCGGCGTCCGGCAACAGAAACGGACTTAGCGATTTCTAACAAACCCATACGGGTGCAGTGCGGCGGCGCAGATGTCAAAATGCGGAACAGATTAGAACGCTCAGCGTGAAAAACAGCGTGACGTCAAGGTTATCGCACGCAGTATATATGCATGAGAGGTATCGGTGCTAAAAAGAGCTGCGTTATCGATGGGGCCGACACGTATAGTTCGTACAACCGAAGAACAACATGCGTACGAGGAGCGCCGGAAGGAACAGCATCGAGCATGTAAACGGCGCCGGCTCGAAACGATCACCGACGAAGAACGTTCCCGCGATGCTGAACGAAAACGAGAATGCCCGGGCAACTCCGAACGAACAAGGACACCTGACACACTACGCAAAAAATGACAACCATTCCACTCTGTGAAGATGGAATGGCAGCTTCAGTTTATTTTTATTTCAGTTTATTGATGCGCTTGAAATGTTTTACAGAAGAAGTAACTCTAGGAGGTCCCATAGTCAAAGACTGGGGAGGTACCTCCAACAATAAATACATAGAAAAAGTACACTTAATACGGTTAACAACAGCAGTAGCAATCCTAGGAACAGAAAGTATTAACAAAGTAGAGTCATAGTAATGACAATAACATATAAACACAAAAAGCAGATCCTAGGAGTATTATTCGACATACAGAATCGTAAAAAAATATACAACACAATCACTTTCCCAAGAAGTGGTGACGAATTTTCCTCTTAAATAAATGAATGGAAGGAGAATGATTTAATGGAGGGTGGTAGTGAATTCCATATTGATGATGCCAAAAAGTTCGCAGTAAGTTTGCCGCAGTTAGTCCTTGGTTTCGGTAGGAGGTAGACATTATGGTGTGAAAATCGAGTGCCAGTGAAATGGGGGGTTTGGTCTTTTGATATCAACGAAATTGGTAATTCCCCTCGACAAAATTTATACGTCAGGGCACTAAGACAACATTTATTTAAATCCACTACTGACAAAATATTATATGTGCGGAGTAATGGCAGAGCACTACATGAAAAATGGCTGTAACTGATTATTCTCAAAGCTTGGTTTTGTGTGTGTTGCAGGGGTGCCAAGTGAGTTGCGTAAGTATTGCCCCAAGAAGAAATGCAGTAAGAGATGTGGCTGTGAAAAAATTCGTAGTAGAGTGAAATTAATATACGTATAGGAAAATAGGGGCGGACTTTGATTAGTATTCTGATACCATATGCTGCTTTACGGGTTAATAAGGATATGTGAGTTGTAAATTTCAAATGATTGTCGAGTTCAACTCCAAGAAATGTTGCATGGTCAACAGCCTGAAGCGAAGTCGGACCAATGTTAATGCATGGCTTCTCCTGTACACTTTTTTGCGAGGATGAAAAAATTACAAATTTCTATTTAGTAGCATTAATATTGAGCATATTATCTCGGCACCAATTAATGATTTTAGCCACGTCAGCATTAAGGTAAGGTATTAGCGATTCCGTGGAAGCGTTCGAAGAATAAATTGTTGTGTCGTCAGCATATAAAATACAACTGGAATGTGTGATGTATTCTGGAAGGTCATTGATGTACATGAGGAATAAAATTGGTCCTAGTATTGAGCCTTGTGGAACCCCTATGTTAGTTAGTTTGGTACACGAATGAGTATCAGAAAGAGAGACGATATGTTTTCGATCATGCAAATAACTGCGAATTAGGGAAAGTGCTGGACCACACACGCCAACAGCGCTTAGTTTAGCAAAAAGTATGTCATGATTTAATGAATCGAATGCTTTAGAAAAATCAATAAACAAGGTACCAGCCAATTTACCTGTGTCAATGGCTGTTTTAAGATGATCAGTTAAAGTAATGAGTGCTAATTCAGTTGAGTAACCAGATCGAAAGCCAAATTGATTAGATGACAAAATACTGAACTTTGTGAAATAGCTGGTTAAACGTACTACGAATAATTTGTCAATTATCTTGCTGAAAAATGATAAAATAGATATAGGGCGGTAGTTTAATAACGAGTTCTTGCTACCCTTTTTGAAAACAGGAATAACTTTGGCAATTTTTAAGCAGCTATAGGAAAGACGCCAGTTTTGAAGATTAGATTTATTATGTGTGAGAGTGTGTCACTGATAAGATGAGCTATAAGCTTTACATGAGATGAGTTGAAGTTATCTAAACCAGCTCCAGTGTTTTTTAAGCTCAGAATGGTCATGCGCACTTCTTCTGGGGAAACTGGACAGAGAAAAAAAACTGTATGGCAAACGATGATAAGCCTTGTCGATGTGAACTGAGAGACTTGGCTGGTCGGGGCAAAAAGAATCGACAAAGGCGTTAGCAATGGCTGAAGGATTATTAAGGGTTTGTTCCCCAACTTGAATAGCAGTTATGGCGGGGTTTGGCGATGTTCTAGTTAAAGATTCATTGATAATTTTCCACTGTTTTTTTAGAATCGTTGCCAGCATGGTCAATTTCCTTTTCACAATACTCTTTTTTAGCGTTTTTAACAAGTCTGCTCAAAATATTCGAGTAGCACTTGAAACGAGTCAGCAGGGTCAAATTAAATGGCTTCCTTTTTGTTTTTTTATAAAGATTATCTTTTCTGCGCACGCATTTGAGAAGATTACCAGTCATCCACGGACAACGAGGAAAAGCGAACCTTTTCTTACTCGTGGTTATTGTGGTTTATTCGGAAGTAGCGTTAGAAATTATATTGCAAAACAATTCGAAGGCGATTTCTGGATTATTTTGCGACGTAACGGGGTTCCAATTAACTTCGGCGATTTTCCTAACAAATGAAGTTTCGTCGAGATTTTTTTTCTTTTAACATGCATATCTGGAATATTCATATTGGAATTTATACGCATGAACATTGCATAATGATCAGTTATTGAAACTTCAATGACACCAGATCCAGGAGTAATGATGAAGTTCGACAATGCATGGTCAATTAGTGTATCCGGACCATTTATATTCCGCCGAGTAGGTACAGTTACAAGTGATTCGAGGCCATGTCCATTAAAGGTATCTGTATAAGCAGTGTATGATGAACTGTGAACATCTAAAAGATTAATATTGATGTCACCCATAATAATGATGTTTTTACGTTCTAGCGATAGCGTGTGCAAAACATGGTTTAGTTCTAAACAAAAATCATTAATGGATGATGACGGCGATCGATAAATAGAACCAACCACTAAATTTTTGGCGTCAATATCGAGAAATGATGCGTTCAGCTCAATCCACACCGATTCGCAATTTACTTGATTAATTGTTAAGTCCCGACGCCTGGAATATTCTAGCTCTGATGAAATGAAGACAGCTGCGCCGCCATGACTGCTGTCACTCCAGTGACAGTATTCTGGTGTATAAGATGAAAAAGAGTACAAGTTGTTATCGGCTTCGCTGAGCCAGGTTTCACTTACACATATGATCGAGAAGTGGTGTTGACAGGATGAGAGGAAATTGTAAATGTCATCTAGATGTTTCCGTAAGCTGCGTGCATTAAAATGTACGAGGGATCGGCAAGGAGGCTTAAGGTAAGAATCTAGTTCGGACGGTGTGAAGTATGAATCCATAAGAGGTCTGTTGGGGACGGATTGACATTATGCACGTGATTCAGGTTAAGAGACAACAGAAAGGTCCGCTTCCCAGTTAATGCGGTGAACTCGGCTGTCTTCGGACTTGCGTGCGTTAATACGGCAATTCTTAGTCCAGAGGAAGCGCCATCCTTTTTCTTTCTTGAGTGCTAAGGTCTGAGCAAACAGCCTCTTGTTGTCAGGAGTAAGGTGTTCGTTAATGAAGATGGGCCCTGCGTTCTCTCCAGAGAAACCAAGACTGCGGATATCCATCCTGGCCTTGCGAGCCTTTGCCAGGAAATCATTTTTTTTTTTTAGCGCGGGAGCAAAACCTGGCAATAATATTTTGATGACCTGATTTAGTGGGCACACGATGCGCTATCTCGATCTCGACCGGAGCAAGAGAGCATGCCGCCTTATCGGCAATGGCAGTTACAATAGAAATGCAGTCTTCATCCTTTGTAAATGGTATTCCTTTGATCTCAACATTGTTGATTCTAGAATACTGTTCCATCTCGGCTAGCCTTTTTTTAAGGGCTTCCTTTTCTGATTTCAGAGCCTTGTTTGATGCCGATAGCTCAGCTTGCTGGGTACGCGTGTTCTCGACAATTTCATTTAGCATGATCAGACTGCCATCCATGCCAGAAACTTGGGTACGCAGGGTGCTGTTATCCAGTCCAGCTTCCTGCAGCTTCCCTTTCACATCGGAAACAAGTTTCTCGACCAGTTTTTGCAATCTATCTTGAAATTGCGCCTCGAGATCATCGAGTCGCTTGGCCAACTCAGCATTAGTAGGCATAACGGAAAAGCAACTTGAAAAACGATAGAGTACCAAACGCGAATGCAGCAGCAGCAGCAGCAGCAGCGAAAGCACTTCGCGTTTCGTTTGAGAGCTTTGACTGTCGTCAGCTTTCGCTGCCATTCAATCTTCACGGAGTGGAATGGTTGTCATTTTTGTACTAAACCATGAAACCATGATTATACCGTCCAAATATATTTAACATATTCCCGAAAAAGAAATGGCCAAAAGTTATTTCTGCACTATTTAGGCGACGTGATTAATAGTACAGCTTACTGAAACAATAACAAAAAAAACAATGAAATATAAGGAAGGAGGACGTGACATAGTGCGCTGACGTGAAGCTGAGTTACTGAGGCATCTCCTTGTGTTCAAACGAAAGACGCGTTCTGAGATAGCCATTTATATTTTTTCACTGGTATTGTATCTTTTAATGCCTTAGGAGTGACAAAGTTAAAAAGAATATACATGTATGTGAGGGAAGTGTGGGAAACAAGGACCCTGATAGAGGTAGAGAGAGGATGGGGGAGCTGAGAGGAATATATATATATATATATATATATATACTTCGTTCCTCGAAGAGGCAGGATGTGCGTCGGGTGAGCTGAACAACATTTCGCAATATGTGAACGTAGTTTAAATCATCGATGAGCGACCTCAAAGAGTTGCGACGCAAGTTTACGCATTTCTGTCGCATTTACCGCAAAAGCGCCAGTGAATTTTTTTTCTTCTCCCGTTTCTTTAAATATTTTCCCCATTTTCCTCCCTGTCTCCCTCCGCTGGCTACGCCGCTCCACTTTCTGTTGATGACCTTGAACGGGTGCCGGCAGCAACGGGGAAGAGGCGGCAAGTAACGTCGTTGATGGACTGGTGGTGAACACCATTCGCGATTTGCAAGAAATGATCGGCGGCATCCTTTCTCTGCCCCATTTTGCTCCCACCCCCATCCTCCCACTGCTGGCCGCCGTTCAGGTGTCAGCAGGGAGGATGCTGTATCTCATACAGTGTTGTCGGCTGTATACTATCCTTCCCTTCTTTTTGCTATATTTCAATAAACAATCACTTGTGATACTGTTGTATCCGCCTACGGACGAGGTTTCCTGCGCTTGTCTATCATCTCCACGCCCCCACGTCCTCCTCCTTATATAAAATAAAGACAACAACAACAACTACAATTAATAATAATAATAATAATAATAATAATAATAATAATAATAATAATAATAATAATAATAATAATAATAATAATAATGTCACAGGTATAAAACTATTTACACGGTGTATTTACAGGGTGTATATAGACAGCAGCCGAGGTTTGGTTTGGTTTGGTTTGGTGCCTGTAGATACAGCACAACCCACTACGGGGGATTGGCCACGAATCGGGCGGCAGTGGGTCGAAAAAGAATAAATACCTAAATAGGATTTTTTTACTGAAAATGATATATTAAATGAATTCTAATCATTAATAATAATGTTCATGCTATAGTATCTTATAATTAGAAGTTAATATTTTTGGTTTCTTGTTGTGGAAATTAAAACAGTAAAATTAGCATGGAACTCTCCTTGTTTCCATTACACAATTATATGTGGCGTCACACACGTTCCTATTACAGTGTCCTAGTGCCGACGCCCCCAGATGCAGAATAATAGGTAGCGTAATGGCTAATCCAAGTTGGCGGAAGGGACCTTCTAGAAGTCGAGGATCCCGAGAGGCTGTTTCCACTTCGTCGTCTTCAACGTCGACGACCTTGTCTTCTTTTGCCACCGTAACACGACCCCCGGCAGAAATAGCACCGTCCCGGTGCTTCAGACAGGGCCGTCGGTGAGGGCATAGTAAGGCTTAAGCCGAGAGACGTGTACGACGTCAGGTGATGTGGAACCGGGTGGCATGATGGACGTCTCGGGGATTATCTCGTAAGTGACATTGGTCACTTGACGTAGAACACGGTAAGGGCCTTTGTAGCACGGAAGGAGTTTCTCGGAGTGCCCCACTCGGCGGCAAGGGGACCAAAGTAGCACGAGAGAGCCTGGTGAAAAATAGGTGTCACGATGGCGGCGATTGTAAGCGTGCCGTTGAGATTCCTGCGATGCCAACAGACGAGTACGGGCAAGCTGACGCGCATGGTCAGCGTGGGCGATGGCGTCGCGGGCATAGCCGGTCCTCGAATCCTGTGTCAAGGGGAGTGAAGTGTCCAATGGTAATGCAGGGTCACGACCGAAGAGTAAGTAAAATGGGGAATACCCAGCAGTACCGTGGCGTGATGAATTATAGGCGAACGTGACAGAAGGGAGGGCCACATTCCAGTCCTTGTAGTCGGGTGAAACGTACTTTGATAACATGTCAGTAACGGTCCGATTAAGTCGCTCAGTAAGGCTGTTGGTCTGGAGATGATAGGAGGTAGCCAGTTTGCGCTTGGTAGAACATGAGCGTAGGATATCGTCGATGACTTGGGAGAGGAAAGTGCGGCCGCGGTCAGTAAGGAGCTGTCGCAGGGCGCCATGTACTAAAATGATATTCCGGAGTAGGAAATCTGCGACGTCGGTTGCGCAGCTCGTGGGAAGTGCCCGAGTGATGGCATAGCGCGTCGCGTAATCAGTAGCGACAGCGATCCACCTGTTGCCGGAGCTGGACTCGGGGAAAGGGCCACGGAGATCCAAACCCACGCGAAAGAATGGCTCAGGTGGAATGTCGATCGACTGTAAGTACCCGGCAGGAAGCGTCGCTGGCTTTTTGCGAAGTTGACAGGGCTTGCAAGCAGCTACACAGCGCCGTACGGAGCGTGCGAGGCCGGGCCAGTAGAAGCGGCGGCGCACGTGGTCGTAAGTACGAGCAAACCCGAGGTGTCCGGCAGTTGGGGCGTCATGAAGCTCTTGAAGCACGGTTGAGCGGAGGTGTTGAGAGACGACAAGGAGAAGGGGAGGACCGTCCGGATGAAAACTGCGTCGGTACAATATGCCGTCGTTGATAACGAACCCCCGTAACGATGGATCAGTAGGAGCAGATTCCATGCGGTCAATGACGGTCCTCAAAGTAGCGTCATGGCGTTGCTCGTTGGTCATGTCCAAAAGCTGGGAAATGGAAAGAACACTTGCGGAGGCGTCCATGTCGGCGTTGGCTGGCATGTGTACAGGGTAACGGGACAAGCAGTCGACGTCCTTGTGTAGGCGATGACCAGACCTATAGACCACCGAATAGAAATACCCTTGTAGCCGCAAAGCCCATCGTCCAAGCCTCCCTGTGGGGTCTTTTAAAGACGAAAGCCGAATAATAGTAATAATTAAAGAAACGTGAGGACTACGCACCCTCAGAAGTGGATTTTGCGAGGATACTGTAGATTTTATCAGGCTCTGCATATTTGCTGAGGACCGCAGGCGGGAAACCACCGCGGGTGCGGTTGACAGAAGAGTGGTGCCGGGGAAACAGCGCGACCGAAACCGTCTACATCGCACAGCTGTCGCTGCCACTGATGTGCACACTGAAAGCCCCCTCAATTTTCCGACCCTCGATTTCCTATAATGCTTTACTTACATTTTTTATACATATTTGACACCATTAGTGCTCAATATGGTGACATGGTTGCTGCACTACCTTAAAAATATGCGCCATTAAATGTGTCCGAGCGTTCTTTGTTTGTGCGCGAGAAATGCCGTTACGTAGATCAGCTCGTTAGGCTCCGTTGCCAGCATTGCAGAGAACCGTTTTCTGTCTTTTTTATCCCTCTTTTCCTTCTGCGAACAGTATTCATGGGCTAGGGAATGAGGGCTGAACGTGTCCGTTCGTTCTCAAGAATATTGAACGATAAAGAAAAATTTTCGCGGTGGTACGCGGAATCAATCAAACCGACGCTTCCACCGCGCCACGTCCACCTTCTACGACGATCCGCCTGAGAAATTGAATGGGTTCGTCGTCCCCAGCTGAGCAGATTCCACGGAGTGCGCAGAGGGATGCGCACAGAAAGGCCTTCGGCACGGTGAGTGTGGTGGCCAGAGCCCGGGCATCCACTGCACTATGCCACCGATAAAAAAGAAGGACGCTCATCAGCGTGTCGGAGCCGCGACGGGGCCTTCGCATAACAGCCTTTCGCAGTAATGGAGTTGGAGGATTCGTAAATCGTTCGAACCTGCCAGTTTAGCAATACACAGTCGAACGCCTTCATAACGATGCGCTTAATGGCTCTGAAATAATTCGTTACACAGCCCACTTCGTTGTAGAGGCGCTCGACTGTATTCCTCTTTTGGCAAAGACGATACTGGTATACCTACGGAGCAAAGCGCGTCTCTGCAGAAGCGCCGTTACACCATGTTTGCACTTTTAAGGACGTTAATCTGTACCATGGCCATACCTGCCAAACCATCAACTTTCGTTAATATCTTGCGGACACAAGAGCCAGAGGCAAAGAGCAAGCATTTCTATAACACTCAATTACCCGCACACGCCTTTTGAGGGATACGTACGTACACATGGCGACAAAAGTTTACGAACCACGGGGATCTCCGAAAACGTTCAGTATCCGAGCAGCCTGCAGTAGTAGCCACAAAAAACTGTATACGACAATGTTGGTAGCACATTCTAGTCGAGGCCCGAAATGCAAATACCAGACTGCGTTGTGAGGTAGCGGAGATATTTAGCTTTTTCTCAGATATCGTGCCCCGCACTATTTTGTCGCTGGGTGCACTTTATTAACGACAATTTGCCCGTAGACGCAGCACACAAGCACCAGCAAAACTTGAAACAGCAAAGAGTGACAAGTAACAGTTTTTAGACTATACTGACTATTTTAGCATATTTGCTGTTGCTGATTTCGCTTTCTGCATGAGCTTTTCTGCATAAACTTGCTCGAAGCAAGTACCTCTCTTGCATTCTTTCAGCAACAGAGGAGTTCTAACAGAAGGCTCGAAGACCGAAGAACAAAACTTTTTTTCGCAGACGCAATTTATTTTTCGTAAAACATGCGCCATTCGTAAAACAGTAAAACGAGCCTAAATTCGTAAATTTTATTAAATATTTGGTAGAGTTGACAGGTATACCCACGGCGAACACCTTCATGCGTAGGGCTGTCAAAAAATATTGTAAACGGACAGTGAGCTCAAGGCAGACATGCGATAAAAGAAGCAGTAATTGAATACTTACCCGTCGCGGTGTGCAAACATTTTTACTGTGACCAGACACTTTCACAGACTATACATGAGCCCCGCCACGCGCATCCCACGCAACTTGCTGACCGGGCGATCTCCCGTCCATTCATAGGCTGCTTCGTATCATCACCGAACTCAGTGCGGTGATGGCATCCTCCAAACCCAACAAAGGTCGTTAAATGACTGATTCGTAAGCCCATCGCCAATGATTTAAAAAAAAAGAAAAAAAAAAGAGAACAAAGCTGTTGGGGGGAGAGGACGCCCTGAATGAAGCATTTCCTTGCAGCCGCATTGGCCGAGCACCCTGTAGCTGCGCATCAGCGAGTGAGGTTTGCCATCGCGTCCGCCGCGCCGTTTATTTCGAGCAAGCCATGGCGGAATAGCGCCCTGTACCCCCACATTAGGTTGGGTTGCGTTGTAGTTGAAGGTTCGGTGCTTCGCGCCCGCGTTGCCCATCAGTTTGCGCAGGCATTGAACTGAGACAATGGGTTGAACTTATTCATTGCAGCTGGGGTAAAGGTGGCCGTGCCTCAGGCATCAGATTACACGCCCGGCTGTGCACCGCTGAACTCGTAGACCAGGACGGGACATTCGCCGAACTCGAACATACGGAGCGTCTGCAGCAGGCTCATCTTGGCTGCGTGGCGCTGAGCGGGTCCCAGTTGCTTCAGAGCGGCAACCAGATCCGTACAGAAAAAAAATCTTCGACGTCCGGAGAGCGCTGCCTGGGCGCCCGCCACAGCCGCCGCGGGAGCTGCAGCCGCAGGCGGTGCATCGGCTGCTGCAACCCTGTACCGGCCTGAACCGCCGGTAGCCTTGCGCTTGCGCGGTGCCTTCCGGGGACGGGCTCGGGGAGCCTGAAGCATGGGCTCAAATGGCATGGACCCAAGTGGCAGGGGGCATGGACTCAAGCTGTTGCGGTGCGGCCTCGTGGTTGACGACTTCGACCTCGTCGGGGTACTGTGGCTCGATTTTTGCCACCCCATTCTCCATGACTCTGCGCATGAACACAGCAGCGGTGAATCGCAGTGGCTTCCGCGCACTTCGAGAGCTTCCCCCGTGATCTCGGGTGCAATTACTGTTCGACTGAAGCTGAAAGGCTAGTCGCGCGTTTCTGCAGTTTTAGAGTGCACTGGCCAAGCTGGCTGTCTGCGGCACTCCTGCGCATTGGCTTGCGCGTGCGCAGCCTTTACTCTCTACGCCGCGTGCATAAAATTTACGCTCGCGTTAAGATCTGAGTTAAAAATTAATCGGGAGCTGTTACGGCGTCTGTACCGCACACTTGTGGTACGGTACCATCTGCATCATCGAATATACTGGGACGAATCACATGAAAAACGAACGACGTGCATGGGACCCTTCCGTGGTCCTTTCGCACTGACCCTATAATACCTCACTATTCGCAAGCGGTACTCTCAAAAGTTATCGCTATCTGTCATCTTTTCGCCTCCTTCCCTACAGTGCTGACCAATCTTCAGGTGTCAGCCGCGCGCTAGAAGGTTACCGGGCTGTCAGAAGACTTTTCTCTACCAATCGATCAATCTATTTCTCCTCCACAAGTTCCCGAGAGAGGACGAAAGCGCAACACGGCCAGCTTTGATCAAAATAGAGGAACGGCGAAGGATACATGTTTTTGTGCGTTAGTTCTTCCCGAATGAGGGTAAGAGCTACTTTCATGCTTACATCGTGCCGATGCCTCGTGACATCTACCAGTCAATCAGGTCGCACATACAGAGTTCGAAATGTTTCGACGTGGAGGAAGTCGCAGAAGCGGGAAGCTTTCGATCGCGCTTGAACGCATAGAAAGTGCCCCGTGTCACCGGGGATTTCGCAAGCGAAATTGGCCGAGTAGCGACCATAAGGCGGTGTTCGGCAGATTACTGAGAGACGATCATGTCGGCATGAAGAGTTTGGACCGAAAGAAGGCCGACCTATGTTGCCGACCTTGCCGGCGCTGGCTTGGCCACAGATGCCGGCCCGGATGCGTAGGGTTGTATAATGCCGAGCGCGAAAGCTTTGACTCGCCAGAGACATCGGGTTCACGCTGGACCGACGCTGCTGGCCCTCTTCTTTCTAACATTCTCCGTAAGCTCCTCTCTGGACTATCGTTGCTGTTGCGCGTGAGCACAGAGGCAAGCACAGCGGCTCCTGTGATGCTTTTGCCGGTGATCACGCCTAATTACGGCGTCCAAAGTAAAATAATTTAAGGGCTTTAGTCCAGAGGGCATTGTTTCAGCCCCCCTCCCTACCCCCCCCCCCCCAGGGAGCTTCAGGAGGCATTGTGGCGTCCCCAGGGCGAAGCAGAGGGCATCGTGGCCTCGTTCTACCGAAACGTCGTTGACGTCGCCTATCTCGTCTCCCGCACCCCTGCCGTGAGCTCTCACCACACCGCGACGCGACGTAGATGGCAGCAGCAGCAGCAGCAGCAGCAGTGGAAAAGTCGAAGAAAAAGGAAAAGAAAGCTTTGCTTTGAAAAACTAAATATGAATACCGGCAAAAGAACGTTGGCCGCGGACAAGCCACGATGTTGCTGTCGTGGGAAAGTCGTCAACCCGTGTGCAGGCCGTACCCGGACACGATGAATTAGCCATCAGTCATGACGTCGGCCCGGTGTTGTCTGCCGACCACTTGCCGGTGGTCCGCAAATGGGCTGGCGATTTGCAAAAACCAAGCCCGACCCGACCCAGATGTCCGAGATCGCGCCGTCTACTTTTTAACTGGCCGTGGGCGTCGACCCGATCTTTCGCCGAGCTCATCTTTTTCGCTTGGGTTGCCATTTTCAAGCTCTATGTGCATACTGTGAAGAGCAGCCATTTCGATGATTACCACAAAAAATCTTGTTTTATAGTAAATTATCATCTTGTTTGTGTATTATTGCTTGTCCTTAGGTTTCGAGTTACGGAATGGAAGATGTAATCAAATATTACCTACGACGTGTCCAATCCCCACGACTGGCCTTGGCCATTCTGCATGCCGACATCGCCGTGCAGTTGCTCAGGATTACGCAACGTCTTCGTTGATGCTTTTGAACGTTTTGTGTACGTGTTATTCTACATATACGTTTGGCGCCGCATAAAGAAAAGAAGAGAAAAAAAGTGGCGGCCTGCATCGAAAACGGCTTGGCTGGCAACGGTGCCGCCGGTCGAGGAGCGTTGTCGGGGACCGGCTTCGAAAATGAACCAGGAACGCCGTCGCTCGTGGAAGCCGGACGCGTCCCATCCTCTACAGGGCCGCCGGCGCCGTTCGGGTCAGCAAAGTGTTCCGCGAATGCAACTACGGTGGTCACGTTCGCTGCTATTGCAGCCCGCCTGATGCGGCAGGCCGCAGCTTTTTTTTTAGAGCGCAGCTCTTTGGCGTCCGTTCCTGGGTTTCGCGTCGTCGTCGGCGTTGTCGTCGGCCTCGTAACCAGCTCCGCCCCCCTTTCATCCCCCCAGCGCTAGCAGCGACCGACTGATACCGCTGGATGCCGCTGACGCCGCTAGAGAGTCAAGATAACGTGACTGCATAGAACACCGTCGCCGCCATGCAGAAAGAGGAGGAAAGGGTCCCCCCCCCCCTGTTCTTGTGTGGCGGATAGGGTGCTCTTCAGTTGCCGACGCGCCGGTTATTTCACGTAGGCCCCGGCACGTCGACGAATACGTGACCACCTTCCCACGGCTAGACCTGGTTCTTAGCGCTGCGGAAGCGAGAGTATCATATTGTTTGTGTCGGCATCGGCGGCGTTGTCCCTGAAACCAACTCCGCAGCTGGGGTTGACTCACTATCGGCGTCAGCGGCATCAGTCAGTCGCTGCTATCTCTTCCCTCCTCCCTTTATCGTGTTGTCCGCTTGCTGCGCGCGCTTCTGCCCCCATCGTTTGCCGCTGGGTGTACACGCCGCCCCCCTCCCCCCTCTTCCTGCGAGTCTCCGGTTGTCAAAGCGCCGGCTCGAACTTAATTCCTTTCTTCGCTCCTCCTCCAATGCAACCCCTGTGCGGTGGCAATCAGAGAGCCAGATCGGTGGCGGCGGATCTGTATATGTGCACCGCCCGAGCCGAAATTGCCGCTGCCGTTCGCCCTGTGCGGTGGCAATCAGAGAGCCAGATCGGTGGCGGCGGATCTGTATATGTGCACCGCCCGAGCCGAAATTGCCGCTGCCGTTCGCCACTGCGAAATTATCTGCCAGTTCTTTCTGAGCCATGAGCGAGACTACCGATGGAAGTCCTCCGTCTGCTGCTGCTGCTGCTGCTGCTAAACGAGCTGCCAGAGCAGAGGCCCAGCGCCGTCGCCGTCAGAATCCAGAGGTTCGTGCCGCCGAAGCAGAAGCTTACCGTCGCCGCCGTCGAGGTGATCCAGGAGTACGCGTCGCCGAAGCAGAGGCTAAGCGCCGCCGCCGAGAAGACCCTGCCGTTCGCGCCGCCGAAGCGGAGGCTCATCGCCGCCGTCGAGAGCAACCAGCAGTAAGCGAGGCTGAAGCAAGCTCATCGCCGCCGCCGAGAAGACCCTGCAGTTCGCGCCGCCGAAGCGGAGGCTCATCGCCGCCGTCGAGAGCAACCAGGAGTAAGCGAGGCTGAAGCAGAAGCTCATCGCCGCCGCCGAGAAGACCCTGCCGTTCGCACCGCCGAAGCAGAAGCTCATCGCCGTCGCAGAGAAGACTCTACCGTTCGCGCGGCCGAGGCCGAGGCCAAACGCAAACAAAGGCTCGCAAACAGTCAGGGTGCAACAAATGCTTTCCGGCGACAGTTTACAGACAATCCGTTTGGAAGTGTGTGTTCAGTGTGTGATCGGCTCTGGTTCCAAAATGACGTGAAACCGCTTCCGGATACGTGCCGCGAGAATCTCCGGTAAAAAAAAATTCTGTGATAGCGCATACATGTGTTGCTCGATTTCTTTGCCTCAATCTATCCAAAAGGTGAAACAGCTTATTTGCTGCGCTCAAATTTCGCATTAGGAAGTAACGTAATCGTCGGTAATTTTTTGTCTTTTCTTTTTCTTGTTTATCCAGCGCTTGTGGTGTCTCTCGCACCGACAATGTTTGTTGCCATCTCGAACGTGTGTCACCGTGCAAGCAACCGTTAGGTGTAATTAAGTACTGTGGGGCTGAAGCCGATGGGCGTACATTTCTGCATGAATATGCGAGAACCGTCTTCAGTTTTCTTATTTGTAAGCACAGTTCGCCCGACTGGCGTACAAGCTGCATTTTGTTTGCATCACTGCCCATTATTCTCCTCAGGAACTCTTGTTCTCGCATTATTGCAGCCATCGTGTGCATCGCCGTGTAGTTATGTCAGTATTAAAATTATTATACCAAAAAAAAAAACGTTTGATTAGGAGTACACGAGCCTATTTCTGTTCGAGTGCAAAAATGGCAAAATAGTTCAGCTAAATTGAATAAGTTTCTTCAACGTAAATGACTGAAAATGACCGCGCAGAGCTGCTCAACCCTAGCCTTTTCTGCTCAACGTGAAGAAATGAACCGGTTGCACTTTTTTCTCCCGTGTGTTTCTGCCACCTACATAATTCAGTGAGAGTAATTCTATATGGACCGTGTCACGCATGCATCCCGCTTCGATCGAATGCACCGCGTCGACCGTCCGCGCGCTGTGTATTGTTATGGTTGACCTGTCAAGTGTGAGAGACATTCGGGCGTACGTTCCCATGGCAAGATTTGCCGCGTCCCGGAAAACGCTGTTACGACAAGCCTGGACATCGACCTGTCAAGTGTGAGAAACGTTCAAGCGGGCGTCCCCATGTCGACATAGTTGACCTCTTCCCCGAAAAAGCGTCCCACCTTTATTCCCTGAGTAGACACAAAGGAAAGCACGAAGGGCAGAAAATCCGAAAGGCAGGAGCTCGTCGACGGCAGAACCTGACGAAAGCACTAATACCTCCACAGGCTCCTCAAGACGACGTAGACGACCAGAAGAGGTTATATTTAAGGCCATCCTAGCCCCCGTGTTAATCAGAACCGATCGAGGCTCGGATGAGAGTCACAACCATGTACCAATGAAGTGAATACAATCTTTTCTACTTTTTTCATAATCACGATCGCCCGGCTTCGTCGTGGTTTCCTGATTATTGCGGTGAAGACGGATCTCACGCGGTCGAGATCGTACCAGTATCTACTTTGTCCGATGCTTAATTTAATCCTAGGAGCGGAAAGCAAGGAAATACGGCTACGAGCATAACGATTGCAGTTAGACGACTTTGCCTCATACGAAACTCAACATCTGTGTGCTGGTGAGCTCTCTTCATAGGACAACGCGTGATGCTGAACTAGACACTTGCAAATGTTTAAGCGGCGACTCAAGTGCACTCACGGGAATAAAAATGCATATAGGAGCTAGGGCCGGAGTGCTGTGATTGCAGACGCGCCTTTGGGAGTTCGTATGCCTTTTTGCGACAAAAGCTCACCAGAAAGCTAGACTTTGTCATTGTCTAGCTGTACTGCTGGAAATCGAGGAATGTTTTAAGCAGATGTAAGTGCAATTTTTGCTAGTCTGCAAGGGAAGTGAGATTTCACGAGTTCCGCGCCAGGTTAACTATTATGCACAGTGCTATCTCACCCTTGAGCCTGCGGCAAAGAATACAAAGATAATTTAGTCATTAACGGGCTATAAGCAGCGGTAAACCGCTAGGCTCCACATCTAACGCCTAAAATAAAAGGGACATATACATGCGCCTTGCCATGTAGCAAAAAGCGTCGTATAAATGTGAACATTTAGCCCTGTGCATTAGGCTCGACCACCAAGCGCCCGAGAAATGCGGGAAAGCCAAATTTTCTAAAGTGGTCCTTTCTGCTCACGTGGGATGTAGAGTGGAGCAGCACGGCGCATCACCCGCAGGAACTCTCCGTCAGGTTCCGCGCACGCACGCCATGCACATACTATAATAAACTTTCCAGTTCTATTATTGTCCAAAGGTGCCAGAGTCTAAGAGCGCATATGAATTTCTGGTGCGTATAACTGGCCGACTGTTTTTAAGGGTGATGAAACACCAGACTAACAAATAATACTCTAAATAAGAGTAATTTTTTTATGAATAGAGAGCATAGCGTGCTTTAAGAAACTTTACCTCGGCGCCAACTCTGATGCCGCCTACTTAAATACTTGTAAAGCGCAGAGATGCTTTTATGATATAGCCTCCTGACTGTTGACGCGTCATGTGCAAATCAGTGAAAAAATACGCGCAGAACGAAAGTACACATTACGAGAAAAATGAAAATATGTGTCAAAAGTGAACCCCAGCAACCCGACACTCCTCGTCGTTACTGAAGACCCATTTCTGCGTAAGTAGTCACAAAGTAATGACCAATCCTTCTGCATACGTCTACCTACCCCCAGTGGCTAGCGAAGAGTCGTCGAGAAAGATCACGACTCCTTTGTGACTCAAGAAAGATTAAAACGCAAGAATTTAGATAATTTCTCATCGCTTTATGTATCCTTGCTTTTGTCTTAATTATACAGACCCTAGGTTTTTATGTCCTGTTTGTAATGCAATGTCGATAGCTGGTCCTTAACCAGCTATCGCTTAACCGTGCGAGATACGAGTTGACATGGTAAAGGAAAATCAACATTTAGAGTTTGAAGTCATCACAGATCATTACAATGGTCATGTCTTGCAATAACTTCGAACTCTAAATGTTCATTTTCCTAGACCATGTCTGCTCATACCTCACGCGGCTAAGCGATATGTCTGGCTTCCTGTGCAAACGAAGAGCTGGATTCGTCACCACTGGCTTCTGACCATACATAAATCTAAAAAATAAAATAAAGAGAGAGAAAGGCTTGGCTACTAAACGGAGCACAGCAACGCGATACCAAGACACGCTAATAGACGCGCTCAACAACGCCGCCTGTAAATATACTTCTGTGCCATAAGATCAAATTCTGGGGTTTTACGCGACAAAAGTAATATCTTATTATGAGGCACCCCGTAATGGGAGACTGTGGATCAGTTTTGGCTACCTAGGTTCCTTCAACGTGCACACAATTCCCGGTGTACAGAGCGTTTTATTTCATTCCGCCTCATCAGAATTAATGTGGCCGCCACGACCGGGATCGAACCCGCAACCTCGAGCTCAGCAGCGCAATGCCACAGCCACTGGGCTAGCGCGGCGAGTTGCGTTCCGCGACTAGAAAGAAACACGAGCGCGCACAACACTGACCTTTTGAGCCCCCTTAGAAATTTATGAACAAAAAATTTCAGTTTCACCCGAAAGGCGAAGCCTTGATAGCCATTAGCAACGTATTAGCTAGACAACTGCACAGAGCAAGGTTCGTAGTTTTATCGGCTGTATAAATTGCAGTGAAAATTGGATTACGAACTAAATGAAGAGCGCAAACAGAGGGGGACCGAACGCTTCTGCTGCGTCTTCCTTCAACGCGTCTCCGACACTTCAGATTACGCGACCTCGGCTCACCCAACCTTTGCACCGGTGGAAGATTACCTCCAAGATAGGGCGAGGGTGGCGCCATACCGGGCTAGAGGAGGAGAAGCGGGCTCACCTGCCCTCTCTGTCTGGTTTGCGCTGGCACCTCCAACATGTGGAATTCATCACCATCCGTTACAGTTCACCACCAAACGCTTCCCCTCGCACCTACAGCAAACGACGCGCGGTAGCGTCTTATCGCACTAGGACTTTATACATAACCTCCCGGCAACGCCGACGGCTAAAATTCGCCGGGAGTGCCCAACATATGTAATTGCTATCGCAATAAAAGTGATAATTTTATGAAGAACCAACCCCATTTGCTTTCCGAGAATGCGTTTCGCATGCTCTGGAGTTGTTTATTTGTGGCACTACGTCGCATTATGTGTAATGGGTGGCGCTTCCCTTATCCCCATGCCTTAACCCGTACTTGGGAGCCCACTGTTACTTCGAATGTCACTTCCACAATGACTATAGTTTAGAAGTTTAGAGTGTCTCAAACGACAGCCACCTCGACCCCAGGCGCAGCGTCTCAATATGCTGTCACGTGGAAAGAATGCGAGAATGCTCCGTTGTCCATCATGCGACCGTGCGCTATACCGCATGGCACCATCGGGACCACCAATACCACCGATAGCGCTACCACCGGTACCGCCGCACGGTGGTACTAGATATACCGCCCTGCAGTTTTTACCGCAGTATTTTAGACTGTGTAATCTTCGTCATCGGCCCACAAAAACGGCGAGACTCACAAGAAAATCGTGGTTATTTCCCAAAGCTTTAATAATATTCCTACCCATGCATACCGGCTCTGTATCAGTGGCGGAGCCGTGCAAATAGCTTAAATCGAAAGACTTTCTGACAGCTGTTCAGCACCCTTTTCACGGCGATCCATGTGGCCGTCGCCACGTTTGATCCATGTGATGACGCGTCTATTCCTTGCCTTAGCTGCCTTGTTCCCTCCGTGTTTACAATGGATGTGCATGATGCCGGTGCGGCTCAGAAAACCTCTGTTTTGGCAGATATTGTAGACGGTGATTGGGGGAACGACACGAAACTTCGGCCAAAGCTTTAAAGAACATGTAAGCGCTTTCGGAGCTCCTTACGCCTTGTTAAAGGGACCCTGAAACGATTTTGACGATTTTCTACAAACGTACTGAGTCGTTAGAGTAGATCCTTCTGATCATTAATTGGCACATCTAAGTGCTCTGCACAAAGCGTGTAATTTATTATAAGGTTTTAAAAATGCCCATCGCTGCCGATCGCGGCACACTGCTCGGCGGAATTTTAGGCCACCCCTACCCATATGACCGAAATCACCCATATGACGTCAATAGAGCGAGCTATCCGATTGGCTGACCAGGGCGCGTGATTGATAATTTTTCCAACTTTATGGTAAACAAATGATGTTCGTAATAGTTGGAATGTTAGTTAATTTGTTTTTATAAAAAGAAAGTAACATAAAGAGAATGCACAAGAACAACATTTCAGTACACTTAAGCACTTCCAGCACACAGCAAGTGTCGTCTGCTTGTGTTACAACGTGTTTGACGAGAGCTCCGCCGTCAGTGTCGGTTTGTCGTTTCGCGAGCGCTATGATTCGGCTTTGTTGAGTTGTGCACTGCAAACGTAGCGACTGGCAAAATGTCAAGCCGCGACATCGTGTCCCTCTGCAAGCCAGTAGACGAGCGGACTGGCCGCAGCGCATCGGACTGCCGCTATCCGATCGGCGCCATGATTTGTGCGATTGCGGCCGTCACTTTACACCGGAAGACTACTAACGCAATAGCGTTTCGCGAGTCCGGTATTAGGGTAAACGCAAGCGCAAGGGGACAGGGCCTGGCCGTGTCCCCTTGCGTGTCGTTTCAGGGAATGAACAGAAGCGCAAATGTGGACTTTAATGTGGTCTGCACGGTGCAGCCACCTGGTGGCATAGAGGTCAACTACACACAGTAGCAGTAACAAAATGTATTCTGCTTTGCTGCTGGTGTAAATTTTTCGCAGGAGTGTAATCGTTAACACGTTGTTTTTGTAAATGTTTAAAATGTTTTACACTTGGTTTGAGCAATATTAGCTCTTTCTTTAGCTGTTTAAGCTCTGCGCTAACAGGTGGCTGGACCGTGGAGACCGATCAGGCAGCTCACATACGTCTACGCTAAAGTTCCTTCATCAGCTTGAGTTTATGCCTCCACTGTTCCGTCGAAATGTTCA
The DNA here is from genome assembly GCF_050947875.1 of Dermacentor variabilis. NCBI lineage: Eukaryota > Metazoa > Arthropoda > Arachnida > Ixodida > Ixodidae > Dermacentor > Dermacentor variabilis. The sequence goes on along the minus strand of NC_134568.1, from coordinate 15,980,044 downwards.
GCTAGTGTGCGATTACGGGAATGCCAGACACGTTCGGTGCTACGACAGAATCCTCGCATTGTTGCTGCTTCGATAGCTCTCGCTTGGGGTCAACAGCCAAGCGGCTAGCGGAGAGGTTTCGCACGGGTGGGGGGCAGGCTCCAAAACAACCGGAAGTGGACGATGTGACGTCGCATGGCGACGCAGAACCAGTGAAGGCGGAGCTTAGCCCTGATCGCTCGGCGAACGAGTTGAGGAGGAAAAGCATGGCTAGGGAGGAGGGTAACTTGTAATCGCTTGTAGCTCCATTAATACATAATGCTTCACTTAAATTGTAGTGCGAATGTTCTACTTAAGTGTTACCCTACGCGTCTACAAAATTTGTCCAAAGCGTTTCAGGGGCCTTTTAAAATAGCGCAAACACTGTCGGTGCTTGTACTGAAAGATGTATTCCAAGGTGCCCAAATTTTCCGCTTATGAATTAAATCAGAATCGGTGTATTTTGTTCTTCGTTCTTCATTTGGCAAACACTTTGAACAAGCGGCTTGTCTTGTTTCTGACTCTGTAACCGTCCTCGGTGCGGCACTATCGGCTTGTTTCTTTTTTTTGCCTAGTCGCTCGCGGGTGTGCTCAGCTGCAATAGCTTTGTTCTCGCTGCGCACAAGGTTTGTAATGTCGATTTTTCGTACTTTTTTAATAACTTGTAGCAAAGACGTATTATTGATAGTCACTCGATTACTCAGTGAAGCGTCACGAGTCGTTCAGCTTCGAATATTTGTGTGATTTCGCTGTAGGTGCCGTCACCTATGCTTCGGCGCACTGATTCAACAGTGCACCCATTCACTTATTTTTGTTACATTGGTGATAGAGTGGGCATAAGTGGGAGTGGGGGTTTGGGTGGATATGCGTAGATAGCATGCGAGGAAGCGGCACTAGTTGCTTTGTCACTCTGTAACGAGCTGTACTCACTTTTGCCGACGTTCCGGGCTTGAAGTTCTTTCTCCAGAGGTTAGAGATACAACGCTGGCGGATAAGTGAACTTGTTTAATTCTCGAGAAAAGCCGTGCATTGCAAAGGGCCAGCAATGCAGGCAGTCCTTGTGTAGCAGCAGTCCATAAACTTGATCACACAGATTCATTCCATTCCTTAATATGGCAGTCACTATTTTTGCAGCCAACTACTGTACATAGTATCTTCTCTCTACTGTTCAACATTTTGCAGCATGAATGGAGCACAGTGCGCTAGCAAACGATTATTTGCATTTCCGACAGCTGCTGATCGCACAGTCGCAGGCCCGAAGGGGTAATGGTTTCGTATTCATGTGCATTTACTGAGGCAACGTGTGGCGCTCCGCCGACAGCGCCATCTCGCTGATTTAGAACAATGTGCTCCCCAAAAAAGAAAATAACCTTTCTTTTTTACATCAGAATGCCGCGGCGACACCTACTGCAGCCAAAGAGCCACAAATCAGCTTGACAAAGAAATGTAATAGAATGGCAACTGAACGCCCTAAACCAGCGGAGAACAATCTTCCTAGAAAATGTGAGCCTAAATCTCTACCAAACCACTCCGCCCACAGTTGGTGACAGTGGCACATAGACGCAAGAACTTGTGGAGGAAATGCACGCGCTCTCGCAGCTTCAGGTACACAAGATTATTCCATAACATGGGCATCTTTATAGTTCTACCTCACATCACTGCAAACTGCACTTGGCAGTGATCAAGTGAAGCTGCACGTTCTTGTTAAGCAAATTAATCGCAAATCCAACATGCCTTTCTCACACCTTGAGCATGCTTCGAAAGCTCAACGGTAGATATTTCAAACGCATATAAATGTGGACAAGCAAATTTTGCTTTAAGTGAACATAGCGGGTAACTTAACACACATGCTTAAATTTATGGCTGTTTCATTCATGAATGTTATTTCCGTGATGCAAAATTATCTTAAGTAAAACAATTTTTGGAGCGCAGCTCTTAGGCACCCGTTCCAGCGTTGAGCTTTGGCGTGCCTTGGTGTTGTTCCTCGGCGTAACCGAACGAGCGAGCAGCGCAGCAGAAGATCAAAGAAAGGAGAATGAGGAGGAAATTGGAGGAGGAGGTTACAGTGAGAGCATGAGGCGGAAAGTGGAGGAGGCGAGCATGGCGAAAGTTTGAGGATGAAAGCAGAGTGCCACATGAGACTACAACATGGCGCCATATTACTTGTAATCTGATTGTACGCACGACATGAATTGTGTAGTACTTTCTGGAAGACACGCGATGACACCGGGGCCTTCGACGAGTCATGTACAAAAGCCGACGTGCTTGACCCGCAGATCAGATTTTCGACGATCGCCGACTCTGCTCGCCGCCATCGCTGTGCTCAAGTGCTACTTGTTTTGCAATGCTTCGCTTCGTTTCCAACTTGCCGCATCAGACAGAGTTTCCGCGCCCGCCAGTATATCGCCAAATGAAAACAAGTATAGAGCCACGCTCAAATTTTCCATTAGGGAGTATCATAATCAATGGTGAATTTTTAAGGGGAAAGCCTTAGGTGACTCATGGGTCGAAGGATTGACCGTCCGGCGTTATGGCACCAAAATTCAATGGCAAGAAATTGGTGACTTGAACCCACGACCTTTGGTGGGAGTCGAACCCTCGACCTTTGGTGGGACCAAAATTCAATGGCACCAAAACTGATGGTGCCACCATTGATGGTCGAACGCACAACCTTCGGTGCTAATGAAGGCCAAGGTAATTAAAACAGTTAAGGCACTCATACCCAGGGCCTTTGGTAGGAGAAAACAAGAAATAAGAAGTAACAATGCATTCAAATGAGAATGAAAATTTAATTAATGTCTCGTGAGTGAGCAGCCTTTCGCCTTCACTCTCTTTACTGTATGTTAACTGAGTGTCAACTTTTTATTCAATGCGAAGAAACAAGACCGAAACTAAGGCTCATGCTATGTAGATCAATAATGACCCAGGGGCAAAACCATAAAAAGTGTGGCGCCTTCTTGCAATATATAAGCATACTGTATTTTTTATTTACATAATGTAAAAGCAAGGGAAGGAAAATAAAGAAAGAGATGAGGGGGGGGGGGGTGTTGCTTGCTATACATTTCCTAGACAAGCAAGTTGCAATGTTTTCGCAGTGCTTTTCTTCTGCACAGCGCAGTTGATGATTCGGTCGAGTACCAGGAATGAGAAGCTCTTCAACGACACGGAGGCCTGGTGGGGAGCAACAGTGCCCCCAAGTTTTAAGCACGCCCTTGTCCCATCTTTCTCTGTGTGCATAATTTTTAGCACTGATTTTTCCTCAACAGTTATGGTTAACACGATCCGGAATGAGGTAGAGGAAAGCCTTGTGTAGGGCCACAATATTCTTCCTGCTACAGATGCCGGGCAGCACCTTTCTCCTACTTTTCTTTCCGAAAGCGGCGCTCTTCTTGCATACATTTGGCACAAACAGTGTGGTCTTAAACATTGGATTCAAGGGAGGGGAGTTCTACTGCCGAAATTCATTGCCTCTCTGTCCAGTAAACCTCATATATGCTCGCAAACTTCATATATTTCTGCAAGCAGCACGGTCAGGCTTTGCATCTCTTATCTACGGAGGATCACATCAGTGGTGCACTTTGTGTGTGCAACTGGTGACAGGCACAAAGCAAGGGCTGGTTGTTCTCCAGAGAAATGCAAGTCATCAGTCTTTCAACAAAATGGAAAATGTGTGGTTGCTTCAGACAGCATTTTGTGTGCTTGTAAATTTGTCCTTCAATAAGACTTTTCTTTTTCCCCAGTACTGTAATCGCTATGTGCCTGACCTAGGCATATGTGCCTGGAGGAAGGAGCGACTTGGATAAACTTGCAAGTTCACTTCATGAATGCCTTGACACTGGTCGAGAACGAAACTAAGGCCCCTGAAAATTTCTACAATGTTACTAGACACAATAGACCATCAGCTTGCACCTCTTGAAATGCGCTCTCTTAATGGTCAGCTTGCCCTCTTCATGCTCACTAGCCGGCGTGTCCTCAGCATGGGAGGTAAAATGTCTGTAAATTGTCCAAATATTCCCTATTATAAGTACTGTAATTATTGTAAATAGGCCATCTGTACTTTCTTGGTCCCCACTCTGTGCTCTCTCCAATTAAGTTCTCTCTTAATTGCACCATTGTCCTTCCTGGCCAATGTTCAGGGGTCAGCCATTGCCAGTGCAGCTAGCAAAACCCTTTCTTTCGTCCAACGAGCACAAATGCAGTCACTTTTTGCACAATCAGACGCGAGCTGATGTGGATGCGCAGCAAGCTGCACCTTTTACATATTTGTGCTTGGCGCAAAGGCAAAGACGTTTGGTGCGTGTGCGTGAGAGAGGGGATCGCCCCAATGGCACTCACCCCCTACCTTCAGGCAGCCACTAGCCCTCTTTCTGAGCCCACTTCCTGAAACTTTCTGTTCCGTGGAAAAGACTGGAGCAAGGGGTGGGGGGGGATGCTCAGCCCCCTCGCACAAAGGGTAATACATTTGTACGAAGGATAATACGCTTACATAGCGAATGAGTAACACCACAAAGATGAGATATGGCTGGAGGTGACAAAACACACAAGCCTCCTTTGCCCGCGTTTGAATCTTGCGGTATTACTCTGTCGTTATCTACCAACAAGCCGAAACTGTTCTCATCAGCTACATTTGCTGATTCTCTGTTCTTACAACTTCGTTGGCACAACATTAGAAAGACAGATGAACACAGGAAGATGAAGATTTGAAATGATGAGGTGTGATAGAACAAGGAACATTGCTCAAGCCAACATTTCGACATGGGGAAGGAGATAAGTTGGCTTGTCGAAACGTTGGCTCGAATGACATTCCTTGTTCTACCATTACTTACCATTAAAAGGAAGCATTATTGCTCTTGAAGTATTATGCAGTATGGGAAAGAATTACAGGGTGAAATGTTAGCTTGAAAGCTGTCATGTATATTAATGCTAGAGCAAGAAACAGGCAGGAAAACTACAATAAAACGTAAAAGGTGCGTTATTTCTTGCTACCCAACTGGCCAGCTTCATTAACATTTTGCTCTTTCTTCCGTTAACAGCTGTGGCAATATGTTAACTTAATTAGCTTGGTGATTTACTGATGTCAAGAGATATTGAACTTGAAATCATGCATCATAACATTACACTGCAGACTGAGGCAAAATACAGTGACATTTTAAAATGGGGGTTTGCAGTTGATTAGCAGATCGCTGGTGATTTACTGATGTCAAGAGATGTTGAACTTGAAATCATGCAGCATAACGTTAGTGCATACTGAGGCAAAATACAGTGGCATTTTAAAATGGGGGCTTGCAGTTGATTAGCAGATCACTTGATGGCATGAGCCTCGGTCCCAACTAAGCTTACATGCACAGCTCGGCTACACATTGCTTTTCGTCTTGTGCATAAACATAAAGGCGGTTTTGTTTTTGTCGGGGCTCTAGTTGTGTTGTAGGCCCTAACCATTTACAGTATACCTTTATCTGTATTGGTAATTGTTACATAAAAATCTGCTCCACTTTTTTTGTTGTAAGTCGTGACATTGCAGGACTACTTTGTTACAGGTACAGACTGGCGGCCCCTGCCCCCCCTTACCACGCCATCCAGACAACGTCCACTAGAGAGTTGGCAGCCTTAGGGATGAGACCAAGCAGGTCGACAGCAGATATCAACCTGCTTGTAAATGCATGTAATCCAGCAACATCTGCTTGACTGAAGCAGGTTGGAACCACTCAGCGGTAAGGAATTAACGTGGAAGCAGTTTAGAATCCTCGAATTGATGCAAGAATGCTGAAGTCCATGCATTTTGTCTCTGCTGCCAAGAGGCTCTGTGGATTAGATGAAACACGGTGCAAATTTCGAGACTGGTGGGAGATCACTTGAAGAATTTTTTCTCGCTTAAAACAAAGGTTTTGATAAATCTTTATTAGTTTAGAAGCAATACATGCTCTCAGACACTGTATTCAGCACACTTCTACTAGGACTGCCTCAATGATAAATATGTGGACAAACATATGTCAAAATAGAATTTTTTGCAAGTTCAGCCTCATCTATGTGCACTGCTCCACAACATATGTTTCTGAAAACATTTTTGCAGACTGTACATGTCCTGTGCACTTGGAATGCATAAATTTCCAGCTTCTGCTGAAAGCCAGTTCTCTGAAGAAAAAAAAAAAAGTAATAGACCATGTTGCCCATTTTTAACAGCCCATAATAAATTGAGCAATGGCTAATAATCAATTACACACAATTTTTCTGAGAAACACTTGTTTTGCTCTCATATTTAAAAAAAAAAATTTTTGGCCCTGCCTTTTAAGACGCGTAGTTGGTGCCTTACAACAAAGATCACAAGGTGCTTATGTCAGCAAATAGGAAATATTTATTCATAGGAAATATTTTGGGAAATGACCTTTTGTGTTACATATTGAAGGGCCTCCAATTTTTCAAAAAGAAATCGCAAGTGGTCAAGTGCCAGGTTAGAACAGTTGGCACAGAATAACCTACTCAGAGAAATGGGGCATCCTGAGGGCCTAGTAAATGCACAAATGACATTATGTTGAGGTGCAATTATTAATGCAGGCAAGACAAAAGGATAAACATATCCAATAAGCCGTTCCACACAATTATTTACACCCTTTTCACATTTCTTTTTTACAAAAAGTGTGGCGATGTGTGTCTGTCTTCATTATCTGCTATGTGCAGGTGGTAAGCTTCAAATTTGTCCCATGGTTAATAATATTTTGGTGCTTATAGATATGGACTTGCGTTTCTCAGGTTGCCTCAAACTTTTACTCAAGCTGTGCCACACACTCGTGACAGGCGCCTTGGAAATAATGCATGACCAGACTCCAGGCGCGGATGTCGAATGAGTCTTGGGATCAAGGCAACCTGTGGTGCCCCAGTGTGTAATCTTTACATGTTTCACCTCTACATGTTTAACTTATTTTCGCAGCTGTACCTTGGCCTCCATCTATCCAAAAGCATCACTAGCTGTGACCACCCACTGAACCATTAGCAAATACTGGGGTGTAGTCTTCCCTGGGATTGACATTGTATTTGTCTCTTAGGATTCTTAGCATGTACTCCTGATAATATAAGTTATATGTGAACTTAATGTCCAGTTTTTAATAGTTCCTTTGTTTTATGATACTTCAACTTTTAACTTTACTTCACATCCATAAAAGGTACAGATGACAGGGGCACAGACAGAAAGCCAGAAATTCAGCTTGACATCATCTTCTGCTATCAAAATTTATATCTATCTTTATGCCCAATTTTTCATAGTTCTTTTGTATTTGTGTACATAATTACTAGGTTCTTAATACTTGTAATGCATCAAGCTAAAATGCCGACTTACGACACTTTTTTTTTTCCTTTAATATTGTACACCACTGTAAAAGGTTCAAGAAATGTAACTTGACAAGGGCTGTGGGGCAGGATAAATTTAGGAGCAAAATGGAGTATTACTTCATGTGCCCTTCATCTGTAAAAAAGCAAGAATATCGGCGCACAAAAAAGAAAATAATAAAGTAGACAAATCTGGGTGCCTACCATAAGTGTGGTAGTAATGCAGCTTCTTTTCAGTGCAATGATACCAGTGGCACTGGTACATAAGGTTTGCCATGCTGGCGAATGCCAGAGACATCGTAGGTTTCATGCACACATTGGTGGTCATGGTATAACCTTATGAGTATTGCATTTCTTGAACACAAAGGTTGCCAACAGTGCTTTGAATGGCAAAGATATCTTCTAATATGTCCATATATCCATACATTATCTTTTTTGGATGACACAGTGTAGTATAGTGTCGCCCCCTGTCAGATCTCTGTGTCATCGTACATGTGTGTTTTGTAGTTATTTAGCTAGATGGCGCACCCCCCTTCTGTCATGTGACGAGCTTGGGCCAATCTGGAGGTGTCATCTAGCGTGTGAAGCCTTTATAAGTAATAAACGGCCGTGGGTCGGCCGAGTCTTTGTTCCGGTTTTCATCGGGAGCAGTTTGCTCCGTGTCTCCTTCCTGCGCCGGCGCTAGCCGCGCGTTCGCCCGGTCGGGGCCCCCCGCTTGCCTGCCGCTGCCGACACAACACACAGCACTGACAGGTGACAGTATGAAGGTCTTTCAGGTTTAAATATGGGCCTCGGAGCCTGGGTTGGTCTCCTCCTACATTGAAGATTCTAGGTCAGAGTCCATGTACAAAAGGGAAGTTAATTTAAATGGGTAACATAAACGTCAATAGATTTTGTTTGTGACACTGATATGACAATCAGCAAGGTTCTTTGTGCATTTATTTTCAAATTTGTGAGGATATACTTCATGTCCCTGGTTTCATCAATGTGAAAACAAATATTTGTTTATTGTCACACTAACGTTGATAGCACCCATTTGCATGCAGTTTCCTTACAGGCTAAATATTCGGCATATTAATAGGGTGTTTCAGGTTTTGGGCGCTCAATGTTCAAGGTACATAAACTGTGGCATTAAAAAGAATACAAAGGAATGCAAGAAGGCATGGGGCTTTGTAGGCAAAGACGCTTGGGTGTGCTATTTCTAAAACTCCTTGTGGTCTTCATCAAGGCATTTTCTAATGCTTTGGTAGAGAATGTTATTAGCCACTTAATATTTAATGTACAGAAGGGGTTCTTTGCTATAATGACCTACAATATAGTGCACAAAACTGAAGGCAATTATTGTCGAGGTGACTCTGGGCTGTCTTCCTCTGGGCTACTGTTAAACGCTGTGAATTTCCCTGTGCTCACCAGAAGTGCAGTACTAAAACTTTTGTGAATGTGCCAGTTATTCATCACACTAACAGAAAAAAGAGACATTTCTCTGAAATGCACAATAGACTATCACTCTGTTCAACATTTACATTTTGCCTTCATATCTTTCGTTTTACTTTTTTCACTGGGTGTTTTGCCGATGACTGCCTCTAATTACTGAACATTACTGCTTCAAAACAGTGCAACAATTTTTGCCAACAAAAATTTATGGCAGCGGCAGGTGCTGGTATTACAGTATTCAAAAATTTCTGCTTTGTAAAAACTCATGGACTAGCACTAGTTCTGAGATACACATCCCCAAAATTAGTGATGGAATAGATTTCTCTTTCACAGAGAATTGTCCCACCCACCCTAAAGAAACAACACTCAGATGTGCATTGCTGCAAACACTTGTGCTGTGTACTGCGTTGCAACTCCACTAGTAGCCCAATGCCAGTGCAGTGTCGAAAATGTGCACAGCGCAAGACTCCAACTTCATTTTAAAACAGAAAGCGGCTATGCTTTTGTCCTGACTGCACCGTAAACCATGTAGACGCCGCCTTTGGAAAATTTTGGAAAAACCCTTGCATCATACTTGGGTGACACTTCAAAAACATCACGTTACTGACGAAGTCTTCTTGCAGTGTCGGCCCTCACTTGCTGCTGCCTGACTGGAGATGGATTGTGTTAGGATACTTTTTCTATTTTTTGTACCTTTCTTAATTGATTCGAATGAAGTCATGTGTAAATGAATAGAATCAAATAAACAAACCTTAACATCTAGTACGGCTCCTTGAGCATTTTACGGCTGTGTCTTGACATCAATTTCGAAACACACCCGCCGTGTTTGCTTAGTGGCTATGGTGTTGGGCTGCTAAGCACGAGATTGCGGAATCAAATCCCGGCCATGGCGGCCACATTTCGATAAGGACGAAACGCAAAAACACCCGTGCACTTAGATATAGGTTCACGTTAAAGAACCCCAGGTGGTCCAAATTATTCCGGAGTCCCCAGCTGCGGCATGCCTCATAATAATATTGTGGTTTTGAAATGTAAAACCTTTTAATTTAATTTCTTTTGTTTAAGGTGTGGTCACACTGGGTCGATACGACACCGACAAGATGCTGACACCAATGATTGGCAGAGTATTCAGCCCAGTGAGTCGCTGAGACCATTTTATCTTACCAGGTCGACGACGACACAACCGACAAAATCAGCTTGCCAACCATCATTCGACTGAACCCCGTGCGATTGGCTGTCGAACTGACAGCATGATAGCCCCAGTGCCTTTGCTTGTGTATATAATTAATTGTGTGCAAAAGGAGTCAAAGCATGCTTTCGAAGTTGAAATGTACAAGCTTCAGCCCTCTCAAGCTATGCATATGAAATTTGAGCCAATTCTGGTTCTATTCAGCGAAGGTTAGGCCTGGTGCCGTCGAGTTCATGCATGGACCTGAACTTAAACATAAGCAGTTAGGATGAAGGTAACTGCTTTTATAGTTCAGTTCTAGCATTAGCGATTTCATATTAAATACTTTTTACTTCGCATGTAGCGTACACAAGAAGTGCGGGAAGCGGCGACAGTGCTGCGCCAACATCTGTACGTCACTGTTCCCAAAGGCTGCTGGTTGCATTCATTGCACAACGGGTAGGTCTGTAAGTGTTGTTATGCCGACACATTTCTTAATTCCAGAGAAGCGCTGTTTAACTCTGCATCAAACACAAAACAAGAGCATTTGGGACAGCAGCATAAAGAACCGCCTCGCTTAGTTACCTACGGTGTCAGCAATAGCAACTATGTACACAGTCTATAAATGATCACTTACACAAGTGCAGTTTTCTCTAATAATACTTTATGCCACATGCAAACTGTAAGTATGATGAAGCTAAACAAAAGCGAAAATCAGTAATAACACCCATAATATATGTATCTGGATCACAGCTGCTATTTTTTAAGTGACTCGGCTGCTCATATTGACTCGTCTCAGAGTGGAATGCCGCTCATATGCACAGATATGTATTTTTTGCTACATTGACATTATTTCATACCAGCAATGCTTAGTTTCCACAATATTTGAAGCCAACAATGGTGTGCGGCTGTAGCTGTTGACGTAAACAAATGCCCCACTTTGGTAAATCCAAAGCGCAAGGTTGCCCTTGAACACTTCTTGACTATGCGAAATGTCTAAAGAATGTGTAAAAGTAACCCAAAATGCCAGGTGAAAATGCAAAAACCAGCGTCAACAAACTCCAAGGCAGTTGTGTCAGCAGAAGGAACTCGGTATGCCTTTATCGGCCACACTGTTAGCACAACAGTGCACTCTGGCCTGCTCACACAGTAGTCATTGAGTGCTACATGGCTTCCGGGAACGACATGCTGCCCTGGAGAAGTCATTGACAGTTGATTGTGATCCACGAAACACACAACCAACATGCACTCAACATGGGTACAGGTACACAAGTCAAGCGGCGAAAGCCCCACCGCCCTTCCAGAATGTTTCCAGCAGCATGCGGCGGCGGGCAGCACAGCAAAATGAAAAAGGCAGATTATCATACAGTTATAGTCTCTATGACTCTTGTAAATATTGGTCATTATGTCAGCCTACTATTCTTGGTTAATAGGGATATTCATCACAGAAAGAGCTAATACTGTACATTGCATTTAATAATAAAGGTAATGGTAATTGATATATTACAGTGAAATCTGTATATGAATAACCTTCCGTAGTTTTTTTGGCGTCCGGCAACAGAAACAGACTTGGCGATTTCTAAAAAGAGCCATATAGAATGGGTTTCATTGTTTGCTTTGCATGTGGTTATGTACGGGTGCAGTGTGGCAGTGCAGGCATCAAAATGCGGAATAGATTAGAATGCTCGCCGTGAAAAATACAACGTGACATCAAGGTTATTGCAGTATATAAGCAGGAGGTATCGGGGGCTAAAAAGAGCTGCGTTATTGGTGGGGCGGACACGTATAGTTCGGACACCCGAAGAACAATATGCATATGAGGAGCGCCGGAGGGAACAGCAACGAGAATGTAAATGGCGCTGGCACGAAACAACCACTGACAAAGAATGTTGCTGGGATGCTGAACGAACAAATAACAACCATTCTACTCTGTGAAGATGGAATGGCAGCAAAAGCTGACGAAAAGCAAAGTGCTTTCGCTGCCATTCCATCTTCACAGGGTGGAATGGTTGTCACTTTTTCATTTTCAGCCTTTGTTCTGTACCATAGCTGTTACTTCAAATCTGAAATTATGTACCCGCTTCCTTATGTTAGCAAATTTCAACTAAATCCGCTGGCAAAATACAGTTAACAGGCCTGATAATTAGACTATTTGGTAATTATTAATTATAATGATAGTGAAGGAAACAGGATTGGTACTAACTCACAACTGTGCCCCTCTACAGCGATACAGCTGTACAGTTAGGAATGGCCGGACGGGGTTGCAACGTGCCAGCTTTCAGCCTGCTGCACGTGTTCCTATCCAACCGGACGGGGCGCCATTCAGAGAACTGCGAATAAACCGGCAGCCACGAGGCACGGGGTCAGCTCAGGAATGTGTGTACTCGGCTGCGCCACCCGAGACAAAGCAGAGTTCTACGAAGCCCTCTGACGTCGGCTCCGGACCTTTACACCTGTGTGTGTGTGCAACACGCGTATGTGAGCTCGCCTCCTCCGAAAGGGCGGGTCATCTTCGGTGACATCGAGCGGTGACGTCGAACGATGACTGGACGAACGTTTCCATTCGCTTGGACTCAAGGGGGGATCAAGTGCTTATAAGCAGCGTTTGCCGGCTGCTAGAGCGTGCTCGTCGTCGGGAGCTGAGTGCTCGTTGTCATGCTAGAAATGTACTAGTGAGCTGTGTGCTCGTAAGCTGTTTGCTGTATGTTAGTCTTGCGGGCTCCATATGGGAGTCACGCTAGACTGTCGATGTATGTCTTGCTAGAAATGTAAATACTGCAAATAAACCCTGCTCTCCCAAGTTCATCTCTACAGCTATGACTGCCAAATCTAATGACTGAATGGCAGCGGTGAGATCGGCCTACGGCTCGTAAATTGGCCTACGACTGGGAGACAGCAACGGCAGCTGACGGACGTTGGCACATGGTGACCGACCAGCATCCTGATCAAGTTGGAGGCGACTTGGGATTGACCACCTCTTGCAACTGACTGGATACGGCGGAGAAGGACTGGTGATATGGTGCTGCTTCAGTGGGTAATCGTTTGGTTTTGGCTGTAAGATTTACCAGGCTTCAATTTCTCTGGGTTTTTGAATTTGATTCGCTGGGATCTGTTACTTGTATTTTGATTTGCGTGAGTATCGCAACAAGTATTATGTGACAGCAGAGCCAAAGCTTAAAAGTAACGACCATGGTCCTCATGTGTTTGACGAGAGCTGACCTGTTGTGGTTGTGTGAAGAGATCGAGGTAGACGTAGAGGAGGACTTGACGGAAGCAGAAATTCGGAAAACTATTCTCGCAAGTAGCAATGATTTGAAACTAATCGAAAATCTAGGTAAGCGAATTCTAAGAAAAAGACAAGAACAGGAATCAATTAAGCAAGAATGCCAAGAGCGCGAGCAAAAACGCCAAGAGCGTGAGCAAAAACGGCAGGAGGTTGAAAAAGAAATTGCAGCAGTAAAGAAACAGATACAGGATTTGCAGCAGCTAAATGCAGGAAGTCAACAGCGGCTTGAGAAATCTGTAGGCTGGACGCAACGAAAGTGTAAGGAAGCGGATTGCAGATTTTCGTCGAAAGCCGAGAAAAGTAGTAGTACCTGTGAGAGTAGCAGCACGTTCACAGGTGAGCTCGAAGTGCTAGCAGCTGACGAAGCCTTAGTGGCTACAGAGGCCGTTAAAGGCCAGAGTGAGAGCGACGAGGTGCTGTGCCAACAGAGGACTGTAGAGACAGCTAGGCCAGCTGCGAGCAAATTGGCACAGTTACCGCGCGTGTGCGTCGCATCTCATGGTAGCGAGGTCGTTAGCGAGGTACAGAATACTACGGACTTGACAGACACGAGCACCCATGTCGAGTCAGATGTGCGTGCCGAAGTGATGTGCGAGCTGGACGATGCAGTTGAGAGTAGTTCTCAGGATGGCGAGCTCCGTAGCTCAAGAGAAGACAACTGCATTGTTCAGGGATCGGTGCGGCTCTCCGCCAGTCTAGTTAGTCAAGAGAGGGGTGATTTAGTTATTAATCACTCAGACTGTGCGGGTAAGAGACCGATCTGGGCCGACGAAATGTGTAACGGCCAGCACGAGGCGCGAGAAGACAGCATGAAAGGAAATGCAAAGAGAAAGCGCCGTAAAAAGAAGCAGGGTAAAGACTGAAAGACGGTGACTAATGTAGCGCCGCCAAAGACGGCGAGAGACCCAAAAGGGCAGGGCGCGAGAAAAAGAAAAGTGCGGTCGTCGTTGACAACGTGGGCACATGAAAAACGTTCGGGCCACTGGTCAAAAAGTGACCGAGAAGCATGTTCTGCATGGACGCGGACACAGGGCACGGGGCAGCTACATTCCTTGTCGGTCTGTCGTTCTTTCCGAAGCTCAGCCTGCAGTACGAAGAAGCGCAAGGTGGCAAGACGAGACCAGGTGGGGAGTAGCGACGCGGTCAATCGAGGTCATGATGAAAGCGGGGCGCCAGGACGCAAATTGGCAGGGGACCGTAACGTCTTGGGGGAGCTGATAGTGAGTCAGCCCTTTTGTTGTTCCCCGGTAGCCAGAGTAGCTTTCGGACCACGACCGCCTCGAGTACGGCACAAAAGTATGAGTCAGTCAAAACGCTTGGAACGGGAGGCCAAGAGAGCTTCCGTAAAAGTGAAAGGTGTTATTTTGTTTTAATTTTGAGCACTTGAAAATTTCGCGTTTTAAGTTTCTTTCAATATGTAAAGGTATGAGCTTTGTTTATGTTTTGTTTGAGAAGCTCGAGATTTGAAAGACGCGTTTTAAGTAAACATGTAGTTTCGCGAGGTGTTCATTAATAAGTAGATAGGCTTACTTTTTTTTGTGTGTGAGTAACCTGAGTGTCAAGGTTATCATTGGGAGACCTATCGTAACGCGCGTGTGTGTTATTTAACCTTCTTTTTTTGTGTTTTTTTATTTTCTAAGGTTAAGCGCGTAGGTATTCAGTAAGTGCATCATTTGCACTGAGAAGAGCTCTTAGGTCCATTAGCGCGTGTCCTGTGTGGACAGAAGGAAGCAGATTTATGACTGGGTTGCTCGTGTGTGTCGAGGGCAGCCGTATTCTACTTCTCTAGTATGCGTGCGTAGAGCTAGTTAGTAAAAGACACATTTGTTCAAAGGTTCCTCTGTGTTGCGTAAGTTACGCAAGTTTGGTTGTTTGTTTAAGGAACGTGTCCTGTGTGGGTTAAAGGAACAAATGTGAGTAAGCGTCGTACGTACGCGTTTTGAATAGAGACCACAAAGCTAGCGCGATTGTATTTACGTACCTGTGGAGTTGGCCAGACGGTTCAGTGGCAGCAGTACATGAGATAAGTACGCCACTGTGATAGGATAAGAACAGGCTGTTCGCGAAGTTAGGCTGCTTAAGTTATGTTCGGGTATTGGTGTTTGAGAGCCTTCGGTTCAGTTCTGCGTAAACCTTTGCTTTTGTGCAGCGCGACGGTCGGGTTTCGTCAAACTCAAGAGGAACGTGAACACTCGCTTTGGCGGCACAAAATTTTGGGGCAAAATTTGGGATTCCCAGTTGAGTGACTTGCATTGAAATTGTGATAGGAGGCCTGGTGGGTTAACAGCTAATTCCGGGCGTTTGAACGCTGAGCGGTATTGTGTTGCCGGGTCGACTCTTCTGTGCCAGTTGTTGTGAGATGGTTGAAGGCATTCCAAATACGCAGGGGTTGCAGAGAGCAAAGCCGTCGTCTTGCTCGCCAGCCATTCTCTTCCTGCCCAGCGGTTGCCAGCACTGGCCAGGCGAGATTTTCCGGGCCATGGAGGAGCTGTTAGGAATGGCCGGACGGGGTAGCAACGTGCCAGCTTTCAGCCCGCTGCACGTGTTCCTATCCAACCGGACGGGGCGCCCTTCAGAGAACTGCGAATAAACCGGCAGCCACGAGGCGCAGGGTCAGCTCAGGAATGTGTGTACTCGGCTGCGCCACCCGGGACAAAGCAGAGTTCTACGAAGCCCTCTGATGTCGGCTCCGGACCTTTACACCTGTGTGTGTGTGCAACACGAGTATGTGAGCTCGCCTCCTCCGAAAGGGCGGGTCATCTTCGGTGACATCGAGCGGTGACGTCGAACGATGACTGGACGAACGTTTCCATTCGCTTGGACTCAAGGGGGGATCAAGTGCTTATAAGCAGCGTTTGCCGGCTGCTAGAGCGTGCTCGTCGTCGGGAGCTGAGTGCTCGTTGTCATGCTAGAAATGTACTCGTGAGCTGTGTGCTTGTAAGCTGTTTGCTGTATGTGTCGTCTTGCAGGCTCCATATGGGAGTCACGCTAGACTGTCGATGTATGTCCTGTTCGAAATGTAAAAACTGCCAGTAAATCATGCTCGCCTAGCTCCTGTCGATGACACCAAGCTCCATCCCTACGACTACGACCGCTCCAAATCCCAATAGTACCATAAAATGTGCATTCGCTCAGAAGAGCTCAAAGCCACATAAGAAAGAATAATAGCCACCCAAGGCTTTTACTTGTTGCGTGCCATATTGTAAGAGCAGATCATTCGCCAGCTGTAATTTATCCTCAGTAAATACATAAGTTATCTGAGGCATCACATTTGTTTGTTGCGAGTACGAAGTTTTTGTGATACTGCTTGTTTTTGTTTTCTTTGTGAGCATGAGTGACGTACTTGCCTCAATGTGTATTCTAATAACTGTTTCATCACAGAGGGTTACGGAAGTTGATTGACACATAACTGTCCCAGTTGCAAATATAGTAGGCTTTGAGTTTTAATTATTTTGTCTTTGGTGTGTTTATCTTCCAAGTAGCTTTGCAGTACATTGAAACACATCCACCCCAATTGACAGTGGGCACCCAAATTAAGAATATCTGTTCTTGCTTTTTACCTTCCTCTGCTGTTTTCTTAACCTAGCATTGGCCTATCTGTACCTGCAAAAAAATTAGCGAAGTGGGCTAAGCAAAAGGTGGATGAGAGGATAAAGAAACAAAGTGAAAAGATAAGTGCTGTTACCCAGTATATCTACAGGTCTGTTTCAATATGAAAAAAATGTAACGTCCCACTATGGAGTGAGAGTTTTCAGCACCAAATGAACTTGGTAGCATCTTCGCTAAATTAAAAATTAAATTATGGGGTTTTACGTGCCAAAACCACTTTCTGATGAGGCACGCCGTAGTGGGGGACTCCGGAAATTTCGACCACCTGGGGTTCTTTAACGTGCACCTAAATCTAAGTACACGGGTGTTTTCGCATTTCGCTCCCATCGAAATGCAGCCGCCGTGGCCGGGATTCGATCCCGCAACCTCGTGCTCAGCAGCCTAACACCATAGCCACTGAGCAACCACGGCGGGTGGCATCTTTGCTAGAGAATACAACAAAGCAAAAAGCCAGTCAGAATATAAGTGACAGTGCAGAGCGTGTCACAGAAACAGTTTTATTTCATGCACCACTAATGTAGCTAATCATCTGCTCCTGTAGTGTGGGAATGCATACATTGGGTAGACAGGCCTTTATGTCAATGTTACCTTAAAGGGCCCCTCATCAGGTCCCGTAGAAAATTTTGGTCATGCGCTGGAAGTTGTTACGTGTCCTGTAGGGAGCGTTCTGCCGCAAAATGTTTTCAAATCGGCTCATTAATAGCTGAGGTAGAAATATTTCAGTGCAGCGAACTCATGATTTCTGCAGGCGAGCTCCACTGCCAAGTGAGACACTCTCTCCACTCGCCCCATCTAGCTTCCGCAAGCAAAATTCCTTCCCTGCATTCTCCCATACCGAACGTCGAGGATCGCGTGAAGTGTATGTCACGGGCCCCACCTTCATTTTCTTTATCGTTTTTTTTTCAGCGCTGCGCACTTTCGCTGATGTCATAGCGCGCGAGCTGTTGTGATGCACATCCATTCTTGTTAAAAAATTGGAAGACGCTTAAGCTTCGCCTTCAAGAGTGGAACGCGACAGCGTTCCCGTCGACCCGCCAAGGGGTGCAAGACAATGGGCTACGGCGCAGCGACTACGCGCCCCGCATCGGACGCGGTGAGCGTCCAGCAACGCAACGTTCGGCGCGACAACGAAATGTGCGCCTGAGCAAGCGACGCACGCCTGAGCCTTAGAAACAGCTCGTTTCTAAGGCAACACTGCGTTCACTAGAGGCGCTTTTGTACCGCTTTGAAGCATCGAACTCGTGGCTTAGTGGTAACGTCTCCGTCTCACACTCCGGAGACCCTGGTTCGATTCCCACCCAGCCCATCTTGGAAGTTGCTTTTTATTTATGAAGTGCCTGCCGTGATTTATCGCTCACGGCCAACGCCGCGGACGCCGACACCGACGACACCGGCTTTTCTGCGACACGAGCTCCTTAACACTATCGCGTTAATAGGCAGTGAGAGGCATGGCTTGCGGACGAGGGAAAGGAGAGCTAAGTGGCTCTCCTGGATCAAGCCCAGCGAGCCGCTCGCGCCAGTGGAGCCCTGGACTAAGGGCCCAAACCATGCTGGCCTACTTTTCTTTTTGAAAAATAATGTTTCTTTCCTTCCTTGCTTCCTTCGTGCAGCGCACGATTTTGCGCACTGTGCACGAGGACACCTGACTAGTGGTATAAGTCTATGCTAAACAAATACTGAGGCTACTGAACATTGAGGAACACAAGTAGATCACAGAGCCTGATCCCGCGCTGGAACATGGTAGAAAATGACATAGTTTTGGTGTCTGTGCACGTGACTGCACGATGTGGGAACAAGCAGACGAAACGGAAGTACATCTCTCTTGCTGCGGTGTGAAGTAAAACAAAAACACGAAGATATTCGGTTTGTGTGTTTTATTACTTCTCTAAGCTTTAATTCGTCTATTCTAGCAACATATTACACAAACAACATATGTTGCCTTGAATAATTCTTAAAGTCACATGTCACCACGAGCGACGTCACAGCACGAACACAATAGCCACACTAGCATGTGCACGTCGTCCTCCGGCTTGGAGCACGGTGGCCGCAAGGAGAAGGGAAAACATCATTGGTTTGAAATTTCAGGCCTTTCCACGATGCGAAGCAATGTAATACTTTGCAAACACGATCGTTATCACACATTGTATGCTCTGCACGTGTCAGCTCAAGATGGCCAGACCTGGTGAGGGGCCCTTTAAAAGGGAACTGAAGCACTTTTATAAAAACATGACTTTTAAGCTTGTAATCAGTTTTTTACCTGCTGAATTCGAAAATAGACCTGAACGTTCTTAAAAGTGTACGCAAATACTGTATAATCTCGAGTAAGGGCATCAGTTACCACAGAAGGTGAGGTGTCGACTGTTACACATAATTGGAAACTTGAGCTGGTATGTATACACTGCCACGCTGTGATATGTTTTGTATGTGCAAATAAAAACCGAGGGCACATGCTTTAGTGAATAATTGGAGGGTTCTAATCAGTTATCAAATTCAATATTACAGCGTTTGGCTCCAGTACGACATGCGCTTTGTGACGGCTGCATGATGTGCCAAGCAGAGCAATGTATTCGTGGTCTATAAAGTGTGTAGAGATGGAAGCAGGTCCTTTCTTCATTCTTTCAAAGAGGTGGACAAGGTACAGTTCAAGGTGCAGGGACTTAGTCAGACACAATGCCATTGCAGTTCGTATCTGACATTAGTACAATGACAGGCATAAACTTCAGTGGGGTAGAAACTTAGGCCGGTTGGTGTCAGATACTTCAAATTCTGTAGGAACAGCCCTTAGAAGAAGCACATAGAAAAGAGCGACACAAATGTTGCGCTGACTAGCATATGTATGGGTTTATTGCTTCTTACTTTGAACGTTGTACATTTGGAAACAAACAGGAGTAGAGAACACTTACCAAAAGATGCTGTCAGCAGAAAGTTGGTTCTATTCAATTTCAGTCCATGGAAGAAAAGAGCCAGAAAGTACAATAATAATGAATAATATTGTATCAATTATAAATTGACAATAATTCCAGCTCTACTGAAGCAATAGTGCACAGGCTGGTGCCAGCTACCATTGCAGTTCGATTAGCGAATTTTTTAACCACTTTTCACTAATGAAGGTTCTAAAGTCCTTGTGGAGATTACATCGAAAGGGAACTTTGTACTTACAAAACTAAGTGCAACCTTATGCCTAATAAACACACACAAAAAAAAACAAAGACAGTTGTGTTAAATGTACCAAAGGAGTTGTGTATGGTGTTCCTCTTTCCTGTGGACTGAAATATGCAAAGCACACTGGGAAATGCCTAAATTTCATACTAAAATAACACTATTTCATGATGCACAAGGGTAGGGAGGGCTTTCTTGCCCTACAACGCAATCAATATCGCTGCGCTCCACGATTTCAAAGCATGCAAGTGATTGAACAAGGGTGATAGCTGGAGTTCTTTTTTTTCTAAAAGAGCCAAATCCAGAAATCGAAACTGGGCTAAATTTGACGGAAACGTAAAGTACACCCGGGTGTCTTTTATTTTAAAAATAATTGTAATCAAAACAGGTCAATTCCTGATTGTAATATGGACTCAAGAAACAGTTTTGAATAAAAAATGAGCCATGTGCTGCACCTGCTTGAATCAAAGTAAGCCAGATACATTCAAACAGCGCTGCGTGAACACCTCGTGACCAAAACAACCAACATGGCCACATGCAGTCTGCTTCACATGTGCTAGTTGCTTTGTTATCGTGCTTTTGGTCAAAGACAGTACACTTAAAATAGAAGACAACAGAAATGAAGAGACTGGGGATCGATCTATTCCTAGAAGAAGTGATTGCAGACGGCGCTGCCTAAAGCAAGCACAGTAGAAGCAACTTCCCAAGTACGTGCACAAGAAAAAAAATTTTAAATGTGCTCTCGTGTCGGCAAGCTGAACGAAAAGCTTCAGACAAATTCCAAATGTTTCCGAAGGCCCAGCGTCATGCCTTCATTTTGATGTATTGTTCACCAGGACCTGTCGAGCGTCGAAGGTCAAGCGAGAACTCGTCCTCCCGCCAAGGACTATCGGCGATATAAACGGTACGTCTTCAGGACACAAGTGTTGTTCCTGTATGTCGGGGTTAGTTTTCGGCTGTTCTTGTGGTGGGCCTCAGTACGGTGACACAATTGCTGAAGCACAAGCATGATAAGGGAGAGACCAAGCCTGAAAGGCGACGAGGGGACTGTAAGGTAAAGCAGTATTGACAGAAGCATGAAACCATAGTCGGATTCATCAAGAGCCTTCGAGCGAGAGAGCCTCATTACTCTCGAGTTAAAACAAAAAAGCTTTACCTGCCGTCAGAGCTCAAAAGCATTAGGAATCTTTGGCGCATATACAACAGTCAAGCTCCAGTGGATGCGCTTGTTAGGTACAGCTTTTTTCATTGCATTTTCCGGACAAAATTCAACCTTTCCTTTGGAACGCCAAGGACGGATGCCTGCTCGGTTTGCCTGAGGAATGCACATTGCATAATAAGATGTTGATGATGCTTCAAAAAAATAGGAAGCAATGGCAGAGCAGCGTGCGCACAAATCAATATATAAAGCCTTCTGTGCTCTCCTGAGGGAAAGAGGGCCAGATTTAATGACTCTTTCCTTTGACTGCCAACAAAATCAAACAATGCCTAAGCTTCCTAACCAACAAACTTTTTACTGCAGACAGTTGTACCAGTACCACTTGTGCATAGTCTGTAACCAGCCAGATGGCATAATGCCCAAAAACGCAGTTTACTGCTACACATGGAGTGAAGACGAGAGTGCAAAAGGAAGCGATCAAGTGACGAGCGCACTGCACAACACCTTGCGAAGTGCCAGATACGAAGGAATTAGGAGGTCTGTTTGGTGGCCGATGGCTGTGCGGGCCAAAACAAGAATTCTATTATGATCTGTATGATTCTGTTGTGGCTGCAAAATGAAACTCCAGCAGCAGTTTTGAAAGTTACTCTCATGTTCCCAGTGACAGGTTATAGTTTCTTGCCACCTAACAGAGTCTTTGGTAGTATTGAGCAAGGCATCAGAAGAACTATTGAACCCAGGCGCCTACAAAAAGATATTTACAGAGCATGGCATGGTCTTAAGAGTTAGGAAAACACTGGGATGTTTACGACTGGAAGTCCTGTGCCACTGATGTATTGAAGTCCACATCAAGCCTGCCTTTCAAGATTAGCGCTGTTAAAGTGTTCCATATTGAGTGGAGCAAGAGTCGAAAAGGCCCAAAAATTTGAGCAGAACCACATTACAGATTTTCAATGTCTAATTTTGTTTCAGAACTTAAGTGCGGAAAGAAGGTGTCAGGTGCACAAGAAAAGCAGAGTTTGTATAAAAACCAGCTAAACCCCTTCCAAGGTGAAAGACGTCACGAGTTTTCTGCCTAAACACTTTGGGGAAGCGTGGTAGCAGCGTGAAGAGCTGAAGTATTTTGTAGAGGCTTTCAACAGACGCGAAGAAGAGGAAAACGCAGCCAACAGTCCAGAAGAGTGCGCCTGTTACCAGGAAGAAACACCCGCTATCCACATCTAGTCATGGCCATTACGCCCATGCAACAGAGGATGCAACAGATGAAGACAGATTGGTGATGTTAAGTTTGTCGCAAAGTATTGTGATATTGCTCATGTGCTGATATTTAGACATTTTTTTTATAGCCAATGCAAGCACAAATGGAACAGTTCAATCAATATGAGCCGATTACTGTGTTACATATATATAAGAGCCAAATTCAAATTTTACTCCTGAATTACGGTGACAGTAGGCTATACATATTTCAAGTGCAATATAGCTTCGAGGTATTTTGGTGACATGAGCGCACAGACAAAAAATTGTTGCAGCAAGCTCGACCATATTGCCAGTAGCAAACAACTGCATTTTTCTCAGGTCCGTTTAATGTGGACTTCATCCTTCTAGAACAAAAAAACCCGCCTCAGTTAAAGTGGCAGTGATAGCTATGAGTGGCTGTGTCACTAAGAGCTTGGTTGCTTTCTGTGAAAAAGAAATACCATGTCTTGAATGTGCAGTGAATGGTGCACTCTGCTAATGTTCACTGGTTTTTCTAAAAGGCTGGGAAGTGTTCTATGTTCTTTATTATTTTGCTTTTTATGGCTTTTCTTAAATTCTGTTTTTGCAAGGTGGCGATGTGGCAGTTTGTTTGGAACTCGCACGTGTGTGTGTGTGTGTGTTTGCATGTGTGCGTGTGCGCGCGCGCACGCCCTCGGCGTAGAAAACACGTTTGGCAACTGTGGGCAGAGGGGCAAATCAACATGGCGTTGTTGAAATAAACATGTTCATGCCGTCGTTCTGTGGAGTCAGATTCATTACAACTGAGGCTGAGTGGTGAACCAGGATACACCAGAAGCACACAAGTAGTCAACAAGTGGCAATGAGGATGGGATCAAGACAGAATGTATGCACAACACCCGCCAACCAAGCCAGACTACTCGGCGTGAGACACAAGAGGCTGCTCCGGTGCACAAGTGGCGTGGTGCAACCAGGGAGCGCACAGCCATTTACTCAAATGTTCCATGCTATTTTGCCAATGTTCCATGAAATGTTTCAAATGCCATTGTTCACTGCACCTCCGCAATTCGATTCGAATGTGGATACATCGAAAAATGACTTCAAGCATCTAGAATCATACTTCAATGCAAATGGAATTACTGAAGAGACTTACAAGCGCACAATTCTCATAACATGCCTCAGCCCGAAGGTATATGGTCATCTTCGAAGTCAGTTGCCGTTGAAAAAGTTGCAGGACGAACCTTATGACGCCATCATTGCACTGCTCAAGCAGCACTTGAATCCGGCACTGTCCGAAATATATGACACGTATTGTTTTCAAACCTGTGTACAGAAGACCGGCGAGAAGGTAGGCGAACACCTGGCAGAACTTCGCAAGATCGCATACAACTATGGCTTTGGTAGTGCATTGGAATGAAACCTGGGTGACAGACTAGTCATTAGGTTACGAGAAAAGAAGGTCCCACGGGTGCTCCTCGCAAAGCCAAAGTCCCTTAACCTTCAAGAAGCAGTGGATACCGCCATGTCTGCAGAATTGGCGATACAAAACATTGAGCGTATACCCCACGTGAACGCTTCGGGATTGGTGAATGAAGTCAACACCATAGCCTTCAAGAAGAAAACAAATCCACAATTCGGCACGCCAAGGCAAAAACACCACGGCCGTGCATTCGCTGTGGTGACTGCTTGCACGATGCTTCTAAGTGTTCGCATGAAATGTCGACGTGCTACAATTGTCACAACAAGGGCATTTCACCACAATGTGTTTCAGTGGTGGAAAAGTGAAAAAGCCAACGAAGTTGCACGCTAACATTGTGAGTGCAACTCACAATGTTAGAACTTGACTGCAGTCAAGTTCTGGACATTTTCACAGTAACAACCGAAGGTACTGCGGTCAAACCGGTCTACAAGACAGCGAAATGGGGACCAATGGATCTTGAAATGCAGATGGGCACGGGTTCCCCAGTCTGCATAGTTCCCAAAGAAACGTATCATTTCCATGCCAAGCAGTGGCCAGCCCTGAAGCCCACAAACAGGGAGCTCCATTGCTACTTGGGAAAGCTACCAGTTAGTGGGGTGTTTCCCATGACAACACAGCACCAGAACTACTAGGCAACTGCTAAACTGTGTGTTGTGCAATGCCCCGGACCCACACTGTGTGGTAGAGACGTGATACAAAAGCTTCATCTGCTGCCCAAACAGGAGGTAGGCACAATCCTGGTACCGGACAATAAAATCTTCCATATTTACACGATTGTAAGTCAACTCGAACGTAAGTCGATCCCCCCATATCGCGTGTGACAGGAAAAAAGAAAAGCATACCCGAGGGCGCATTCAACAACGAAAATTTATTGGTAGCTGGCATGGTTACTGGACTACTCATCTTCACTTGTGCCATTGTCCTCACTAGTTCTGCCATCATCATCGCTGCTACGGTCCCACAGTGCGTCGTCGTCCAGCGAAATTCCACATTTGGCAAACGACCGCACCACGACATTTTGTGGAACAGCAGCCCACACCGAATGCACCCAACTACACGCAGCCATCAGGGAGGCTCTTTTGACAGGTCCCTTTGGCGTAAGCTCATGGTCTTCTGCCACCAGCCACTCGTACTCACGGCAGAGCAGGTCCTTAAAAGGCGAAGATCCAGGCTTGTTTTATGACCATGTCGCACTTCACTGGCAGGGACCGATCACACGTTTCAGCGAGGTACGCCACAAGCTTGGCCTATAGCTCCAGAAAGCATCCCGAATTTGGCCCGTGGGAAATTCTTTGCTTGCCGTCACAAGTGAAAATTTTGCTTCGCTGCAGTCGCCACTCTCGCACCGCCCGTTCAGAAGCATTGAACTTTCGGCCTGCTACGCAGTGATTTGTTTCTTCGGTGTAAAGGACAGCAGCCCTCTTGAACACTGCTGTGAATGAGCGCCGTATGTTTAATGGGCCTGGAGCACTCATGATGACTGAGGAAGCATGGAAGCAGCACGTAGCCGACAGTCGAGTCGAATTGTCAAACTAAGAACTACAGGGAAAAAGAAACACGTGAGCGGTGTCTGCTCTTCCATGAACTATTGATACTCCCTGCAAGTGCCGCCATTCTGGGAGTGCCGCCGCGAATGGAACAGCGGCACTTCCATCACCTATCGACACCCCCCCATAAGTGTTGTCATTGGTTGTGTGTGCTGTAAAACTCTGAAAAATGTTGAAAAACCCTTCCGAAAAGCGAACAAAAGCGCGGGATAGCGAAAACTACGGGTAGGGCCATAGAGCAAACATAAAATTGTAACTACGTTGTAGCTCCCCTGATATCTCGTTGGTTTCGCTTTTTTGGCAGTGCCATGTTTTGGTTTCGATTGTAAGTCAACCCCCCACTTCAGATTTTCAACTTTTAAAAAATGGGTCGACTTACAATCGTGTAAATACGGTAAGTGTCACAGAACAGCTGAAAGAAAAGTTCAAAGACTTTTTTGAACCAGGAACAGGACTGGTGAAGGGACCTCCTGCCAGCAGTGCTATTAAGAAAGATGCAACTCGAAGATATCTGAAAGCCTGTTCACTACCATATGCACTGTGCGAAAAAGTGGGTATGGAACTGGACAGAATGTGTCAGCAAGGAATCCCGTCTCCTGTTAGCCACAGCTATTGGGCAACACCAATCGTCCCAGAGGTAAAGTCAGATGGAACCTTGAG
Source organism: Dermacentor variabilis (assembly GCF_050947875.1). Classification (NCBI taxonomy): domain Eukaryota; kingdom Metazoa; phylum Arthropoda; class Arachnida; order Ixodida; family Ixodidae; genus Dermacentor; species Dermacentor variabilis. The sequence goes on along the minus strand of NC_134568.1, from coordinate 15,953,989 downwards.
AATATGTGGGGACTTCCAGGTCACAATCAACCCTGGTTGTGATGTCGACCAGTATCCGCTCCCAAAAATAGATGCCATCTTCGCCTCTCTCAAGAATGGCTACTGGTTTTCAAGGTCGGCCCTATGGAAAGCCCACTGCCACATGCCAATGGATGAACAAGTGAAGCAAGTTGTGGTACTGAACACCCGCAAAGGCTTACTTGCGTATACAGTAAAACGTCGTTAAACCATGCCCGCTTAAACAGTGGTTTCGTTTTAAAAGTAGTAAAGTCAAATCCCCGACACAGCGGCCATTGAACATTATGTGTTTTGTATCTGCATAAACCATATCAGCTTATTGCGTACATATCGGTTAGCATGTAGTGTTTCCACTTTTCGTCGCGCAAACAAGGCGGTGAGTCGTCATCATCAGGTTGCCCAGCTGAACAATGAGCCTCAGAGATTGGAACCATGTATCAGAACAACGACCTCCAAGCGCCCTGTGCGTTTGTGCGTGAAGCCACATTAACATCAACATCATTTCGGCGCCGTTCCAGAGAGCGTTGTGACGTCGTGCAAATAAGGACTCGCGTCATGTCGAAGCTCAGATAAAGAAAAGACGCCGGGTGCTCAGCACAGAAGAAAAATTAGGCATCGTTTGTGCTATCGAACGTGACACGAAGAAGCTGGCGCTGGCATGTGACAAGGATCTACTGTTGACTACGGAGTGTGGCATTTGGGATGCGAAGTTGCTCGGCAGCGCTGCTGCCACCGCGAAGAGATGTCGGCTACGAGGTTTGACTTTTCGCCATCGTTGCCTCTGTTGCCGAAGTGTCACCTAGTGACAGCGATTAGGACGACACGGAAAGCGACAGCACTGGCGATTCAAGCCTGACAGTGGCAGAAGCTGCGCGTTAAGTCAGCCTCATGAATGCAATCGTCACGATGAGAACAGCACCCCGCAATGAAAAAGGCGCCCCGCAACATTTGCAGTGCGACCGCGCCCGTGCACGGAGACTATGCAACGCCAATGAGGAATATGTCATGCGTGTTTTTTTGAGAAGAGGGTGCTGGCCGAAAAGCTGGCTCGCAGCTTCAGTAAGTTTGAGGCCGTCGCGGCATCAAACAAAAATGACACTTTTGTCGTGCGAAGTGAATAAATACTGCATGTTTTTTTTTTCTTTCATCGCACTCCCTCTGAGTTGCGTTTTTGACAGGTAAGAGGCCATCTCATGCTATAATGGTTAAGCAGTACAGTCGACTCCCGATAATTCGAAGCCGCTTAATTGGAATTTTCGGTTAATTAGAAGTGAAGTGCTGGTCCCGTCAGTTTTGCATGTAATCCTATAGAAGAAATCGCTCGATAATTCGAAGTCCTCATCCAGTAATGTTGTTTAATTGGAAGTTAATTTTCAGCCGGGATCCTCGAGGTGACCGTCATTCTTCGGCAGAATGTGCAATTTTTCAAGTGTTGCAACAGTTCCGTGCTCCGCGTTGGTGTCATCGCCACCGCAGCCGCCCACAACGCCATCCTTTTTGGAGCGGCGCGATTATTCATTGCTACGGCTGCCGTGGCCTCCGCGATCAACTCCGGCGGGAGGCCAAGCGGCTCCCGCCGGAGGCCACGCGCGGCTGCCGCGCGTGGCCGGAGCTGATCGCGGAGGCCACGCGGGTGCCATAGGTGCACGCAGCGCTGCATACTGGCAGTGGCGAGATTGTGCGAGATTAGTTTTGCAGCGTGCGCAGCGTTACGTCGAGGCGTGTGTTGGTCGAGCGCCTTTGTGCGGGAAGCTCGTAGGCTAGGTTGTTCCACGAGTGATTCGGAATTGACTGTACCTAGTCGCGCAGTTTATAGCCATGGCAAACCGTGGCTCTTATCGCACGCTCGACCTGGCAACGAAAGTCGAGGTTTTGAAGGAAGTTGAGAAGGGAGGTGCCGCCAAACAAGACATAGCGCGGAAGTACGGGATCAAGCCGAACACGCTCTCTAACTACATCAAGAACAAGCGCACAATAATGGATGCATTTGAGAACGACAAGTTCAAGACTTCTCGGAAGGGAATGCGCACCGGCGCTTACCCAGAGTTGGAGAAGGCTCTGCTGGTTTGGATTAGGGAGGCCAGGAGCAACAAACTTCCTCTCAGCAGAGACATCGTTGCGATGAAAGCCCAAACGCTTGCAGCAATGTTGAGGATCGAGGACTTCGTTTCGTCAGATGGATGGCTGACGCGCTTTAAAGATGGCCATGACCTGGTTTTCAAGAGCGTGTGTGGTGAAAAGGCGTCCGTTAACCAGGAAACATGCACCACGTGGAAGGATGGAAAGCTGCGTGAATATCTCGCCGAATACAGACCGGAAGACATCTTCAATGCAGATGAGACTGCACTCTTCTATCGGCTTCTACCAGAGAAGACCCTGACATTCAAGGACGACGACTGTGCTGGGGGCAAACGCAGCAGGGAGAGAGCATCGGTGGTGATCACGGCAAACCTGACTGGCACGGAACGATGTCGGTTACTTGTGATCGGGAAAGCCGCGAAGCCGAGATGTTTTAAAGGCATGAAGACGCTGCCTGTGGACTATGAGGCGGACAAAAAAGCGTGGATGACGGCCGAAATCTTCAAGAGCTGGATAAGCAAATTGGACCGCAAGTTTGCTGCTTCGCACCGCAAGGTGTTGTTCCTTGTCGATCACTGCAGTGCTCACGTGAATGTGCCAGCCTTGAGTGCAATACGCCTCGCATTTTTGCCTGCAAACACAACGGCTGTTTTGCAGCCAATGGACCAAGGCATCATCAAGAATGTTAAAGTCCTGTACAGGTGGCACCTCCTCGAGCGCATGATTTTGTGTATGGATAGCTCCACAAAGTACGAGGTGAGCCTGCTTAGTGCCATCCACATGTTGGCGCGAGCATGGGATCGTGTGAAGCAAGAAACAATCGCAAACTGCTTCAGGGCTTGCGGTTTTGTGGCAGCTTCTTCGGAGGATGCCTCTGAAATTTCAGCAGAGGAAGCGTCAACAAGCGAGCTTGACGGCACTGATTTTGGTGATGCTCTCGGGGACGTCAATTTTGAAGATTGCGTCGCCGTAGACAAGGCAGTCGAAACGTGCGGTGCGATGACGGATAGCGAAATTGTAGAGATTATTCGGCCCCAGGAAGCGACCCAGGAAAGCGATGATGACGTTGAAGGCGAGCCGCAACCTAAGGCTGCCGATGTAGCTGCGGGCCTTGTTCTTGCGGAGCGCTTCTTTGCCGCTGAAGGTAACGCGGAAGAAGCGTTCCGCCACATCTACAGCCTGCAGAACTTGCTTTCAGCAGCGCGATTCGGCAAGAAGAAGCAAAGCAAGATGACCGACTATTTTTCTTAGAGAAAATACTCGATTTCGCCACAAATAAAGTGCTGTTTTTTGTGTTTTGTGCTTAATTGGAAGTTCGTTTAATTCGAAGTTTTTTGCGGTCCCCATGAACTTTGTATTAACGGGAGTCGACTGTACTGCCATTCAGTACGTACTTTTTCCGAGCTCCGGCCAACTATGGTTTAACGAGGTTTCACTGTAACAGACTGCCATATGGCATTGCATCAGCTCCTGCCATATTCCAAAGGAAGATGGAAGAACTTCTGAAAAACATTCCAGGCACTCAAGTCTTTTCAGATGATCTGCTGATCACAGAATAAAAGAATAGCTATCGGAAAATGGTGAAGAGGGTACTGGAAATTTTTCGAGAGAATGGTATCCGGTTGCGGAAAGAAAAGTGTGTGTTCAGAGCACAAGAAGTGACCTACCTGCAATAAAAAATTGACTGACATGGATTGCATCCAGCGGAAAAGAAACCGGACACTATCATGAGAGCACCAGCACACAGAAATATCCAGGAACTCGGATCGTTCCTGGGCCTGACCCCCATTACTGAAGCCTTCTGCTTAGCATGTCATGTCTCCTGGCATCCCTGTACTGTTTGCTACAGAAAGACAGCAAATGGCTGTGGGCAGGTGAAGAGAAGACAGTGTTTGTAGCTGTAAGAAGGCTCTGATAAATTCAAATTTGCTTGTTCACTTAGACCCCATGAAGGAACTATGGCTAGAATGTGATGCCTCGCAAGAGGGAATTGGTGCTGTGCTTTCTCACGTGTTTGATGGTATTGACCGACCAATAGCGTTCAGATGCTGCACCCTCACAAAGACAGATAATTATTTTCAGTTGTAAAGGTAATCCCTGGCCCTCGTGTTTGCAGTGGCGACATTCCGCGACTACTGTATTTATTTGAATATAGGTCTACTGTTTTTTTTTTCTTCTTTAGAAAATGTTGCCCAAAATAAGATAACTGCCTATATTCGTGAACAAAGCTAGAAAATGTACAAACAAATGGAGTTGCTCCGACCTGCCCACCGTAAAGCCAGTTTCGAGATCAGCGAGACTGCCTTTAAGAAGTTATGTATATCCAACGCACGCGACGGCATCAAGAACGGCGCCATTTGGCGTGCCGAGGACGTCCGTGAAGCATCTGATAAGGATGATTTCTCTGGAAGTATCGATGGAGATGCTACTTGCTGCATCTACTAGCGAGATGTAGTAGCCGAGCTCACGGTAGGTAAAGGTGTGTCACATTTAAAGTTTTTCGTTTGTTTGAAAAGAAATGTGCCAGCCCATACTTTAAATATTACTGTTTATTTCTCGGCAAGTTGAATAGATCGAGGTCTTCAAGTAAACACGGTACATGTTATGCAGGGAGTTCACATTGAAGACTGGTCATGAACCACTGGCGGGGCTTTTCAAAGAAAACAGGCCAATTCCTAGTACTGCTGCATCACACATTCAGAGGTAGGCAATTACCCCTGGGGCCTACAAGTACACCATGAAATATAAGCTTGAATCCAGCAATCAAAATGGAGATGCACTGAGTCGACTACCTGTGCCAGCCAGCGAGACTGAACTGCGGATGCAAGACTCTGACCAAAAATACAGTGCACTGGTAGCCAGCATTTCGGACACAGCACCTGCCTCAAGGAAGCAGGTTGCAGACGTGACTAGAAAAGACCAACTCATGCAATGTCTGTGTGAACACATAAAGGGGGGATGGCCCAAGAAACTGCCTAGGTCTAACCATGACTAAGTACTGCCATTTTGGAGACGGAGGAATTTCCTCACTACAGATGGACAGCTCATCTTCATGGGAGATCAAGTAGTTGTTCCTGAGGCAGGAACAACTACTTGAACAACGCAAGGCAGAAACTTGTGTGGTGGCCAGAAATTTACAAAGACATTGAACAGCTTCTGCACAATTGCCCAATCTGACAGCAGACAGCACCTATGGCACCAACTGAGAGAGAAGCTGCATGGCCAGCAACAACTCAGCCAGGGACATGTGTTCACATAGACTATGCCGGCCCAATTGAAGACAAGATGGTGTGTTGTTGTGTTGTGGATTCAGGCTGGATCGAAGCCATCACAACAAATAGGGCAACCACCGCAGTAACTATTGAGATCTTAAGGGTCACATTTGCCCGATTTGGTCTGCCGAATCGTCTAGTGTCTGAAAATGGTAGTGCCTTCGTCAGAGCCAAACTCGAAGATTCATCACGAAGAATGCCACACGGCACCATCTGTACTTCAAATGCAATCTAATGGGCTAGCAGACAGAGCCGTGAGGGCATTCGAAGATGGTCTAAAAAGGCTCACAAGAGGAACACTCTCAACTCACTTAAACTGGTGGCTGCATGACCACAGATGCACACCATATGGAGGTAGGGATAAATCCCTGCCTGAAATGCTCCTGGGCTATCGATCCAACAGATGCCTGGACCTGGTTCTGCAGAAACCGTAACGGCCGAACATAAAAAGGCACATGCCAACAAAACGGAAATGGGTCTGTGGCCAGGCTGTCCTTTGCCATAACTCCGGCCTTGGTCAGCGTTGGATGAAGGGGCTATTGAACATGTCTTGGGAAACAGAATTCTGAAGATCACCATGTCACCCAGCCCTTTGACCATGTTCATTGTTGTAATGATGATAGCCATATTGAGCAAAATGCATGGTGGAACATACAGGAACCACAGTCAAGCTCAGCACCAACCCCTGCATGTGAAGCTCACTCCAGACGGCCAACCCATATCCGGCGACCGCCAAACCAACTGAACTTGTGACCTGGAAGTCAGTGCTGTGGCTCTCAAACTAAGTGTAGGGGAGTGTAGGCTGATGTAGAAAACACACCTGGCAACTGTGGGCAGAGGGAACAAGTCAACATGGCATTGAGGTAAACATGTTCTTGTCATTCTGCAGAGTAGGACACATTACCGCCGAGTGGTGACCCGAGGTACACCACGAGCGAACAAGTCGTCAACAGTTCCGAGGGAGTTGTTTATGGTGTCCCCTTTTCCTGCGTACTGAAATAGGCAAAGAAGACTGGAAAATGCCTAAATCTTAGACTAAAAGAACACTATTTAAAGATGCAGAAGGGTAGGGAAGGCTTTCTTATGTAATCAGTGTGGCTGCACTCCATCCACTCTTTTAAAGCATGCAAGTTATTGTACAAAGGTGATAGTTGAAGTGGTAGTGATAGCCAGGAATGGCTGTGTCAGTAAGTGCTTGGTCGCCTTGTGTGACAAAGAAATACCATATCTTGAATGTGCAGTGAATTGTGCACTCTGCTCATGTTCATTGGTTTTTCTAAAAGGCTGAGAAGTGTTCTATGATCTCTTTTTTATTACTATTTATGGCTTTTTTTAAATTCTGTTTTTGCAAGGTGGTGACATGGCAGTTCATTTGGAACTCATGTGTGAGTATATATACAGGGTGTCCCAGCTAACTTTAGCCAGAGTTTAAAAATATGCAAATGCCTCGTAGCTGGACAGAAGCAAGGTAATGTTGTTTACGGTCGCTTGGAGATACTCAAATTATTCTTTCAATCTGCATAATTAAATCATTAGTATTAATTAATTAATCTACTTCTCAAATGTTATAATTAGATGAAAAATGTCAATGAGAAGATTGTAGGACAACATGAAAAACTCCCGATACAGCTTTCTGTTGCTTAATATGTGCTACAAAAAAGCGTTTTTCCGACCGTGAAAGAAGTCCACGAATAAATGTAAATGCAAAATTCCTCGGGAGGCCAGTCACGCGGCAGTTTTGTGTGCAACTGCGGGCTTCTTTCAAGCGCCAAAAAACACTTTTATGTAACACATATTGACAATAGAAGTAGCACATATTGACAACAGAGATCCGCATCGGGATTTTTTCATGTTTTTCTACAATTTTCTCATCAACATATTTAATCTAATGATAATATTTGAGAAGTTGATTAATGAAGACTAATTATCTAATTAGGCGGAATGAAAAAAGTAACTTGAGTATCTCCAAGCGATGTCAAACAACATTACCTTGCTTCTGTCCAGCTGCAAAAAACAGTTGCAGAAGGTTTACCTGGCCTTCATTCCTTCATAAGAATACTGGCAAAGCTTCGGGGCAAAGTGGAGCAGCAGGCCGGGCAATGCTTCCACGCCATATGTTTGAAATGATGTTGAAAGCTGCGGCATGTCAACAAGCAGGGGCCTTGCTCTGGCTATGTCCTTCAGTGTTTTGAAGGCCTTGGAGTCTGCAAGTAAAAAAAGTAAATAATTCTTTATAAATTAGCCTGTACGCAACAACACTGAGATGGAAGAGCAAGACTTATGAACTGACTTTTCACTTTACGGGTAACTGCAACTTCACAATATTTTGCCTAGTAACTATGTACCGTAAAACCTCGTTAAACTGTACCCGCTAAAACAGTAGTTTCATTTTGAAAGTAGTACAGTCAAATCCCCGATTTAGCGGCCATTGAACATAATGCGTTTTGTACCCGCATAAACCGTACCAGCTTATTGCGTACGTATCGGTTAACACATAGTGTTTCCAATTTTTGTTGAGAAATCACAGCGGTACGTCGGCCCAGCAGAACAACTAGCCTCAGAGATCAGAACAGCCTCCAAGCGCAAACGCAGAGGGCGCTTGGAAGGGTGAATTCACATCAATATCAACATCGTTTCGGCACAGTGCCAGAGTCGGAGTGCTGTGGCCCGTGTTGTGGTGTCGTGCACAGTATTGTTACGTGCAGGGAATTTTCCTTTTTCGGGGAATTTTCAACCTCAAATTTGAGCGAAAGGGAAGGTGGGAATTTTTGCGGTATTGCAGGGAACATTAATATTGATGAAGTAAATACTAGAACGGTACCTTTGAGCGAGCAATCACTTTGACAAACCACAGCACACCCTTTTCAGTGCACGAGCCAAACTAGGACCTGGCTGGCTTCAAGTTCTAATAGCCTTTGTTGTTGAAAAGCTGGTGTGCTGTTTCGGTATAATATGCGAACTGCAATTTCTTGCATCAATATTTGATAGGGTAATTTATTCAGAATCGCTAAAAAGCAGCTAGCCACCAGTGTTGATGCTATAGAGCTCTGTCTATGCAGAAAGTATGTTGGGAACCGACATTAGATAGCGCCACATTAGAAATTAAGTTCTTGTAACACCACTGAGGCAAGATGCTGAATAAACTGCAATGTTTTTGAAAACACACACACGCATATGAATGAACCGATTTTGGGTTTTACCTCCCAAAAGCACGATATGATTGTGAGGCACAGCATAGTGGGGGACTCTGGATTAATTTTGACCACCAGGGGATCTTTAATGTGCCCCCAATGCACGGGACATGGGCGCTTTTGCATTTCACCTCTTCGAAATGCAGCTGCCGCGGCCGGGATACATCACGCGACGTCGTGCTTCGTAGCGCCACACCATAGGTGCTAAGGCACTGCGTTGGGTGCATATTACATATATTTAGCTCTCTCTCTCTCTCTCTCTCTCTCTATATATATATATATATATATATATATATATATATATATATATATATATATATCACAGTGAAGTAGACGCGTGTATGAAGCGGTTTATTGACGTTTCGGCCGGGGTGCTTCATCAGAATTCTGATTCATCCGGCCTTCATTCTGATGAAGGCCGGACCCCGGCCGAAACGTCAATAAACCGCTTCATACGCGCGTCTACTTCACTGTGAATATTTACCCGGACCCAGAACTGCTTTTTATTCTGCTGTGTGTGTATATATATATATATATATATATATATATATATATATATATATATATATATATAGCGGAGAAATCATGTTGGTCCTGTAGGAATAACTTAAAAAAAGAAGAGTACAACGAACATTGTTACTGCAAAATATATTGCTGAGCTTTCAGCTGGTGGACCAGCCTTTGTGAAGGTTATACACTGAAATAAAATTTCAGTGTATTCCAAAGTATATATATAAGCAGGGAGATATCTGGCGATATTTTTGGAATAAATCAGGGATGATTGTCGCAAATAGGGAATTTTCATGCATAGAAATGGGAATTCTACTGCGAGGTACGGAACATCACTGGTCGTGCAAGCTAAGACAAAAACTGGGTGCTCCGCATAGAAGAAAAATTCGACATTGTTCGAGCTGTCGAACATGGCATAAAGAAGTCGGTGCTGGCACACGAGAGGGATCTACCGTTGACTATGGTGTGAGGCATTTGGAATGTGAAGGAGAAGTTGGTCAGCAATGCTGCTGCGACCACGAAAATGCATGGGCTATGAGGTTCAACTTTCCGAAGCTCGATTTTTCGCCACCGTTGCTTCTGTTATTGCCGAAGTGTCGCCTAACGACAGTGATGAGAATGACACGGAAAGCAACAGCATGGGCAATTCGGGCCCAACAGTGGCACATACTGTGTGTTACGCCTGCCTCATGCGGGTGTTTGCCGAGACGAGGGGGCTGGCGGAAAAGCTGGCTTGTAGCTTGAGTGTGTTTGAGGTTGCCGTCGTCGCTGCTAGCGCGCCATGGCATCAAACGAAAATAACATACTTTTGTCAGTGAAGTGAATAAATACTGCATTTTTTCTGCCTTTTCATCGCACTCTATCGTAGCACCATTTTTGACAGGTAAGTGGGCTATTTCGGTTAAGCAGTACTACCATTTAGTATGTACTTTTTCCGAGCTCCGGCCAACTATGGTTTAACGAGATTTCACTGTATTTAGACAACAACCATTTGAAGCAAACAGACAATGACGGCAAGAAAACTGTGGGCAAAATTAACTTTCTTTTTCTTCCTTCTTAAAGCGAAATGTAGAATTATGAATGGAAGTGAAATTAGTAATAAGCCTTTTACGCGTAATAAAGAAAACGGGAATTAAATATGTAACGAAAGACAACGTTGTGCCTGTGGGAGCCAAACCAAAAGCTCCACACGACTCATGCAATGGCTGACGAATTGGTATATGCCAATGGTTATTCTACTATTATCTTCCTTCTATATACATATGACTGTGCCAGCAGATGCATTATGGCGGAACAACAGAACCACGGAAGTGGGACAAAAGGTGCTCAATTTCAACTGTTCCTTACAACAGTTCTTGCAACGGCCATTCAGCAGCCAAGGAAGAATAGCAGCCTTTATTAATAGCTGATAGCTGACATATATCTCTCACAGATGTTCAATGTAATATGTGAAGGTAACAGCTGAGAAAAAGTTGTGCTCTATAATATTATTCATTTGTTTGTTAGCATTTTCAGCATTTTTCAAGAGAAAAATTTGGAGGACGCCTAAGCTTCGCCTTTAAAAGTGGAATGCGATAGCATTCAAAGATCCCCGACTGCTTTTCACACCTCCCGGCAACTGCAGCTTATGTAACCCTAACTGTTTACCAGAAAATGCTGGCAGCAAATGTTATGCAGGAAGGCGAGCTTTCTGGTAGAAACATGGCCTCCTGCATGGGCCAATCCCAGAGGTATCGCACAGCCACACCAAAAAAATTATACAATTTTCAGGTTTCTGTTATTGTTGTGCAATTTTAATGTTTAAGTCAGAGAAAGTTTAACATAAAAGGCATGCGCTGTCTGTGTTTTGTTTCATGACATTCGTTTGTGGGCTGTCATTCTCAAAATTCCGAGGAATAATTTTGTCAAGAATGGTAAGACAAGCTGTGAGCAACTTTAGTGATAGAATGACGTGGCAATATGATCCACATATACCGCATGTCATATAGCAAGGCATGGCATATACATATACCTAAATGTGTACAGAAATTTTCACTCACTGACAACTCCGCTGACACCCGATTTTCTGTGACATGGGGCCCTTAGCGCTGTCACGCTAAGGCCCCATGTCTTTTTACAGGACAAGCACATCTCTAAGTTTTTTATAACAACAGCGCAACAGCGAATGGAACGAAAGAATGAACAGACACGTTTTGTCCTTCGTCTGCTGTTGAGCTGTTTTTATAATGGACTGCCAACTAGCCCAGTCCAACACATTGCATTTCTATAAGATCCAGTTCTGTTTTATGCTTATGTTTATTCAATTCAACATTGCATAAAATTTTGTTAGGCTTCCCGGACCTATTGATCAGGATTGGTACCACATTAGTAGCATTTAGCTAAATGTGCTTGCATGAAAAAATTATGTGGCTTAGTATTTGAAAAACAAGATATCCCCATATGTAAGTACAATAAGGCTCCCCTCCATCCAGCCACCCACATGGCTCAATGTCTCCACGAAGATAAGAAGGAAACGGATCACCTTCATGAGCATGAATATCCTTGACATGGCTTAGCAGAGAAAGCCACTTTGGCACAACGAGCCCCTTGTGGCCTACACTTGAAGCAGCCAACCAGTACAGATGATTTTTTGTGGATTTCACCACGGGCCAAGTTCTGTACAGCCAGAGTGCTTTGCTGTGGTAAGAAGTTTCTCAGAGATACCTGAAATACATATTAGAAAATGTTGGTCACATGGAGTTCAATATCTGTATGTGCATCAAAGACATTGTCCTGTTGAAAGTACCTTTCACCACTTGCCAAAGGATGCACTTATGTGCGATACGTGGCTTCTCCTTTTTAAAGAAGCACATTATATGGACATGTCTCTGTCACAACAGAGGCAATTTCAATGTTCTTGCTTTCAAGGAAAGCTATGGCTCATTTGAGGCCCTCCAGTGCCATACAACTGCCTCCAACTTCATTTGAGTGAAAAACAAATTTCACACACCAAGGGACTTGAAAGCAAGATCTGTGTATATTAATTGTGGCAGCGTGAATTTAGTTTATGGCACCTAAACCTTCCGAGTTGCTTACACAGGTGTGTCACAGCCTTAGAGCCTCTCTAAATGTCTTTTCACACGTAACCTTTTGCGCAGCACACTGCATACAGGCTGTGGCAACTGCAAGATAGCGTTAACATTAGGCTCAGTGTTGAGCACTTGAGAGAAAAGTTTTAGTTGATATATACACTAAAAATTTTTTACTGAACGAAAAGTAATAGCCTGTCTGTGTAATTACCAATGCAACTGTGATGCCATGACTCTCGGAATACAAGAGCATATTTTACGCCTTCAAGCTCCATGCAGCAGCTCCCACCAGATTCATTTGACTAAAACAAGAGGCACATTTCTCCTAACTGTATTTCGTAAAAGACAAAAAGCAGCATTTATAACAAACCTGCACAAATTCAGCATAGATTCTCTTTTCGGCCTCCATATCCAGCAACGTGTACGTGCCAAACTTGGCACTGTAACCTGGAGAGTCAGCTCGTCCATCCCCAGGTAGACTTAGTTGCCTTCCACGAGTTTCCTCAAGTACTTCGGCTGTCCAAAGCTACAAGCACAAAACTTTGTGCATTTACATGTTTTTAAAAAAAATAGTTCGAACATTTCTTGTGCAGCCTACTTACTGTGTCAATTGCTGGCCATAAATAGCTGCTCTGAAGGTTGGAAAAGGTCCTTTCGCTAACCACATGGCCACCAAGGGGGGCCGGCATTGTCAGACAGGAAGTCTGGTTGCTTCCCAAAAGCAGCACTGCAGCACACAGCTGTAGTTTCAACAAAGGTTTTACCAAAAGAAGTGGTGCCCAGCATAGCATTCTGTGTAAACGTACACCACAGTTCCATTGCACTGGATGTCTACTTGCTTGCATGGTGAGAGGCAGGTACGACAGGCTTGCACTAGCTTTCTCAAGTGCTCCTCCTGCACCAAAATCACTTGACTGCCTTGCTGGTGGTTGGTGCTAGCCCCTTCCACAAAGGCAGATGTGTTCCTGGAGAAACCACAGAACAATACCAAAAGATCAGAGGGGAAGTCAACTCAACCTATATTGTTTAGAGCACAGCTCTCAAGTGCCCGTTTTTGCGTTGAGCATCGCTATCCCTCAGGAGGGTACAGTGGAACCGTGAGGAGGAAAGCGGAGGAGGGAGGGTATGGAAAAAGCATGAGAAGAAAGGCGTAGTGCCACGCAAGACGAGTTCTGCAGTGACGACCGCTGCAACATGGCGCCAGAGTACTGCGTGTCGTCTGTCCGCCGATGATGCCATTGATAAGGCATGCGGAGAGTGTGTGCACCAATACTATATGGAAACAAAGCTCTGCATGAGCGGAGGTCTGTCTGCGGCGGCTGCTGTGAATCGCGCACATGCATCACTCACACACTGCCTCTCACAATCTTCCGATTAGCCAGGCAGTTGTGCCACAATTAGCTCCATTTGCAACGTGCGCACAAGACAGATTGTCAGCACTAGCCAATATATAAGTGAAATGAAAACGAATAGAGAGCTGCGCTCAAATTTTGCATTAAGGAGCTTTTTACTTTTGATGCTCAGGGGTAAGAAGCCTCAATGTTAATAAATGCTAAGCCCAGTAATGATCAAATTCACTGATGGAAAGAAGTGTGAAAATGTTAGCTTACTCATCGCTCTGGGCCAGTATAACGTAAGACTATTCCAATCTGTTTTTATTCCAAATTGGCCATTAGTGCTGCATGATAGTGCAAAATGGCTTGGACTCTGCCCATTTGGGCGCGGCAGGACTTGAACTATTCTGGCTTTTCATGGAGGGCTAACGGTGGCTTTGAAATAAAAACAGATTGGAATAGTTTTACGTTATACTATCCCTGGTCGTCAAAAGTGCTGTAGTCATCACCGATGTACTGGTCAGGTGCAGGCTCACTATCAACCATTTCACTGTTTACACAACTGCACGGCACTTGAGGCACCATGTTCACTTGAGTCTGCATATCTGCTGTGCGGCCACCAACTTGCACACATGAAAAAAGTTACATGCGACGTGTGTGTATATAGATGCAATTTTTTAAGACGAAATCATGGGATAAAATGGAACTTAAAAACTAAAATTTTACGCAGAAGCAAAGTTCAGACATGATACAGAAAATAATGTTATAGATCTTTCCTTGTGTGCACATATATCATACATGTACAAAAATGCACATGTATGCATGCATTTTCCAACTGTAATAACTGTAATATGTGGACACCTATGCCACAAGTATATATGCACAGTTCAGAACATACCTAGTGAAGTGCAATGTGGTTGAGATGGAACAGAGCATGATGTCACGCTTTTCTTCAGGCCTGCTTGTGCAGATTTGCTGCATATCTGCACCAGTCCTTGCGTGGCCCTTTCAGATGACTGTCGATTACACAGGGTTTCCCGGAGGGTCGAGTCTAGCAGGGGATGACACAACTTCAGCGATGTCCACTGCATTAGGACAGCCACAATCCTCAGCAGCATTGGCAGAAGTATCACTTCCTTCACGCGATCCTTTCTGGCCGGTTCCCACCACCTCACTTAGAATCTGAAATAACCACATACAATATGTTAACGTAGTGCCAAGCATACAGTACCTGAATATTAGTCCAGCAAATTGTGTTTTAATTTAACCATGAACACCTTAAGCAAAAAATTTCCACCTCTAGCTGCTATCCACCTCTCAATGAAAACTGCTTAGTAAATGTCTCTGTGCACCAAACAATTGTTCACTTAACAATTAAATCAAGTGCTTACGTGCAAAAAGCACGCTCTCATTATGAGGTACGTTATAGCGGGGGGCTCCGGAACTGTGACCACTTCGGTTTCCTGAGCGTGCATCTAGTGCGCGGTACGCGAGTGTTTGTTGCATTCCGCGCCACTAGAATGAAGCCGCTGCGTCCGGGATCCAAACCGCGACCTCGAGCTCAGCTGGCCAACGCCACACCCATTGCACGGGCTACCGCGGCGGGTTGTAATGGCTAATTGCGCACTCAACAATGCAGCACCTGCCAACGATAGAGGCACTTTCCGTGATATGCAACACTGCGCGGCTTTACATGCTGAACGTTCTGTGCATTTTCTTTTTTTTTCCACTGCGAGCCTACCATTGACATTCCTAAAGGCGACGACAGTTGTTCATGTCTAGCGATCACTGCTAGAAACGCGCGACCAACTGCAACTGTAGCTAGTTTTATCGGAGCTGAGCCACAAATAATTAGGATATGATAGCAAGTGAAACGTGTTTGCTGGCGTGAGGGGTGTGCAGAACGTAATGCACTGACGAGAAAACGCGACTGCGCTGCATAGCTGCTGTGCACGCATGTTACTCTGCTCAGGAATCTGCGTTTTCCAACTCTTACCTCCTTTTTTTTTCTTTTGGCGAAAGCTGCTTTCGGCGGCGGCGGCAGCGACGCATTCCTTCTGTGGAAGAATACTGAAGGGACTGCGACACACTTGACGGGAATTCCTATTGACCTCATTATCGACAGACTCCAGCAATATTCGTCGTAGCGGAAGTGGTCTGGGCAGATCATGCTGTGGATCGTAGGCTTAAAATTATTTTTCTTTACTGCCGCAATCAATCGCGCTGCAAGGATTTTCCCTTTGGGGAAGCGATGCTCGTCGCGGCTGCTGCTTGAGCAGCCATACGCCGCAGAAAACGACGGCGCTGCGGTCAACGGTATTCGGAAGGCCTCGTTAGATGACACCAAACACTCCTGAACGATTCGCGAAATATACAAAAGAAAAACTTTGCCGTCGCAGTGCGCTCGGATCAGTCTGGGGCCATAGAGAAACAAAATCAACAGGCGAGGCGTAAACTCGCAGAGGCTCGTGGGACACGTCGTCTGCTCGGCGCTTTCCGTTCAACAGGGGACTATTTCGGTGCACAATTCTCTATTTGCGGCTCCGCTCACGCTTGCTCTC
This sequence comes from Dermacentor variabilis, assembly GCF_050947875.1. Classification (NCBI taxonomy): domain Eukaryota; kingdom Metazoa; phylum Arthropoda; class Arachnida; order Ixodida; family Ixodidae; genus Dermacentor; species Dermacentor variabilis. Next base: position 15,937,956 of record NC_134568.1, on the reverse strand, counting down.
TGTGCACCTTCATCGCAAGGTATTGCCAGGGCCCTCGTATTGCCCCACAATGCTGATTTATAGAGCATGTAGCGTGAACGGCTGAATCACTTTCGGTTTCAGTTTTGGGCGCGCGCAGTTTGAACGCTGGTTAGTACGTGTTATGCCGGCTGCACTGATCGGCGGAGCATTTGTTTTTGCTTCTACTGCTCAACCGCACGCTGTCTTGGTGCGGAATAGTTTTTTAGTAAGATAAATGCGACTGTGAGCGATCTCTACAAGCCTCCACTGAATCTGTCCTCTGTGCAGCATGCATTTTCATAAAGTAGACGCAAGAAACCTTGCCTTACGAAATGAGGAAATGTTCGCTTTGCTCTACAAAAATGCTCGTTCCGGGATTTTTGTGTGTTTGTCCAACGTTGTGGCATCAGGTAAGTAGCAGTAGTACCCGTACGAAGCCCGACCACATAGCATCAACTGAAAAAAGTAAATTTCAAGCATGTGTCATTGTGGTATTTAGACCTTTGAGGAAAATTGAGTGTGGAAGCGAAACGGTGCGAAAGTGCTGAATGGACGACGTTATGAACAAAGGCTGCTTGCGTTTACAAATATGGCATAAAAAACACCTGACTCATCCTAAAAAATACCATACATAACAATTCACCGACGATTACGACACTCCCTAATGCGAATTTTAGGCGCAGCTGTTTAGGTGTTTTGAATTCGCGATATATAGTGCCAAAGAATTCGATTCTGAACGACAGGGGTTCATATAGTGATGCTCTACTCACTGATACATTTGACTTGCAGAAGACAATAACTAAGAGCGCTGAAGTATTATCTTTTTGTTGCTAACCTGCCATGTCTTCGCCGAACTATGGATTCTTTATTTCTGTATGTTGTCTTTTCACAATAGTCATCTTGCTCATTTGGAGAAGTCACTTCATATTGTCAGCAAGAGCTTTTGACGCATATTCAAAAGTTGCTCCACACTGCCAGCAAGAGTCGAAGGACTTACATGGATTATACTTTACCAGCTTCGAAAGAGTCTTGTGCTGAGTAATTTGACACGCACTGCTGGAGTCATCGGACTCCTTTCACGTGTACTTGTTCATCTTTATCAGGTGACCACATTTCACCGCCTAACAAATGTTATCGCACAGCACAGGACGCACCTGCATGTACCGGAAGATTCTCGAATGTTATCGATGGTTCTATCCGCTGTCTGTTGTCACCGAACCTTGTGTAATCTGATTTCATGTATGCGCGACGCGAATGGTGTAGAACTTTCTGGAAGACACGCGGGCACCAGCGATTACTCTGGAACCTTCGATGACTGATGTATAAAAACCGACGCGCTTGACCCGCCGATCAGATCTTCGACGATCGCCGACTGTGTTCGCCGCTATCGTTGTGCTTGTTTGCCCAATAAAACGCTAGTTTCGTCAGTCACAGTTTTTCTGCCTCCTTCACCGTCACTACTACGTGACGTCTGGTGGAGGTGCTAGTGCGTTCATGTACCAAACAAAGCCGTGACTTGATACTTGGGACGACAACCCAAGCAGATGACCAAGCGCGATCCGATTTGTGATATCGCTGAGCGAGTGGCAAGGGTGGGAGCGGAGATAAGCTCGACAGACGCACGAAGAAAACCACATCCTCAAAAAGAAAACCACAAAAAGAGAAATAAAAAAAAAACAAGTTAGCATGTCCGGCAACCGCTTGGAGCACGTGTATTCCTTCAAACCGAAACTAGCAGACTCGCACTCTCCTTCCGAGGGTTGCTTACCTCTCGTCCGCTGGAAAACGGAAAAATTTCGCCCTGCAGTTCCTCACTGAGTTGCCACACCACACAGCCACGCAGCACGCCTTCTGTCCTTTCCTTAATTTCCCCGACATTGCCGGAACGTTCGCGGACACAGAAAGAAAGTTTTAAACTGCAGAGCATACGAAAAAACGTGCACGTCATAGAAAGCGACAGGAGCAGACGAACAGCTGAAACGACAAGAGCAAAAGCGCCACCAGTTGGCGCAATAAATGAAGCGACTAATAAAGCTATATGACGCCCAAAAATAAGATTGCCGAAAACACATTTCATTTCTGCACATAACTGCATCGCTTTATTACTATATAGGCTGAAAATATACTGACACATATGCAAAAGTTACTGAATTTCCCTTTGGCTACCAGTGTCATGGCGACGCTTTATTGTCAATACCAAAACTACACTCTTAAACAAAATTACACCCTCTGGGTCGTATCTTGCCACACAACATGCAATAATCGTCGTCTGTCTCGTCCCCATTTCGTGTATTTAAAGCTGCGAGCCCGGTACTTTCAAGTCACGAACGGCATGCGCGTTATCAGCACGACAGAGCGTTCTCGACAGGAAAGTAGCGAGCGCAGCGTTTTCAAGAAAGGAAACGCAAGCAAGAAAGATGACAATTATCGTTGTGTGGCAAATGTACCCCCCAAAAGGGGTACATTTAGAGTGTAGCCTCACTGTTCCCCCACTGGGTGCAATGGGGTGGTTGAGTCAACATGGGAATTACGAGGAATACATGGAATTTGCCTAAACTTCGTCCTTCTGGTTTCAAACGGCTTTGTGGCATGGTAAACACATCATTTTCAACAAAGTACTAGTTAGTAAACAATTGAGAAAACATTATTAAAATTGTCCGACGGCAGGATTCGAACCAGGACCCCTGCAGCGCAGAAGCCCGATATTGAAACCATCATGGCATGGGCACATGTAAGGAAAAGTGACATAAAACTACCTTATGAATTTATCGCGGGTAAGCCAGTGCCTTGAGGCGTTTGGCGCGTTTTGATTGGGCCACCTGTACAAGCTGAACTGTTTCAATATTGCGCGTGTTCGCAGCGTCTTCCACACTGCGGAAATTATAGATTGTTCTGAAATTTACGGCCATGAAGGCATATAAACCGTGATAAACGCAGCCACAATAACGTCTGAATCCACAAGCGCGAAGATGAGACACGTGCATGTACTACCCATCATTCCCATGGTGGCTGAACGACTGCAGCGCCAGACTTCCCCCTAGTGACTGCTGTAGGAAACTCTATGTCCACCGCAACACCTGTGGCTTTCTTGCGAGGCGCCTTTCTGTGTTTCTTGCTCAACATCGCGATGTAGAACCTTTGCATTCTTCTTGCTCACTGAATAGCCGAACTCTGAGCTTTACCACATTCGACTAGCATTCTTTAAAGGGACACATAAAAATAACTTGAGCTGTATTTGTAAATAACCATTCTACAATACAAAAAGACGAAAAAGTTTCTCTTGCCACAACAGGAGGCCTAATGAGCTAGAAAAGACGCAAGCACGAAAGATGGATGGCGAGAGAGAGAGAGAGAGAGAGAATAAACATTTTTATTGGATGAATGCAGCTTTGGAGAGGCGTCCTCATTCCAGAATGCCTTCGTGCGGGACTTAATTCCAGATGGCGACGCCGCATCGTTCCTGCACGATACGCCGTGACGTTACAAATTTGAGGATGTCTGCTCGCGCCTAGTTGATTTCTTTATCGCCAGCGATGGAAAGGCGACCTAAAACTCCCTTATGAATTTATCGCGGGTAAGCCAGTGCCTTGAGGCACTGGCTTACTTGCCCGGAAAGCTGCTCCTTTCGGATACATCGTATCCGAAAGGAGCCAAATACTGAACCTGGCGGGTTGCGATAACTACTCCTGCGCCACAACCGCCCAAATACGAGAGAATACGTTGGCCTTCGTGACGTCACACCGAAGCAATGGCACTGCACTTTCGGCTCGAAAGATTGTCCTTCATTTTCTGTTGTAGTAATCAAATTCTTTCTGCGAATATAGGTTTTGAAGGAATACTTTTTCTGTTTAAACTGTTTTGGTGTTTCTATTTAGTGATTCTTTAAGCAGTGGAGTACTATTCGGAGAATTAAAATGCCCTTCGCGTAGAATAGACAGCCAGGTATTCCAGTATTTGATTCATTGCTCGAATATTTGATATAATCGTAAGGGCATCTTATTTTTTAAATGCACACAGTTTGACACCATTGCATTTCCCGACAAAGCCCAACGAATGCTGCCCAACCTAAATGTTAAACATAATAATATTGAAATTATTAGACAAAGAGAATGAATCGGTCCCCTAACTCTGCAATTCATCTCTTTTGAAAGGGACGATTGCCGATATCTGATGGGGGATCTCGGTTAACTTTGCCTTTATCCAAAGCGAGAAAATGTGCCGTAGAAGACCTGAACTTCGTCACGCGGTGTTAGTTTGTGATTTACTGGGAATTATAAATGCAAACCTACGTACTGCAGCCAAATTGTTTACTTCGACTTTCCAAGAAGACAACGTCTTTGTTTAAACGTGCTTTTCTGCGAACCATTCGTCCTATGGTTAGTTAAACAGCTGCCTTAATAATGTTTAGTATACTTGGAGAGAAGTGCAACCGTAACGAAGCAGGTCCCTTTTGAACCTCTCTTGTTAAGCCGCTGAATTATCCGGATGGGCAAAGCGAAGCAAAGCAAAGCCCGTTGAAGTGCGTGTGTGCGTATGCATGTGTGTGCGTGTTGGAAAACGAAAATTCATGCCTTAAAGCTGCACAAAAGGCAATTTCTGGCTTACTAAAGAAAGAGCAAGCAAAACTCAACTATGCGCAGCATTAACCAAATCATTTTACCTTGGAGGAGCACCAAATGTGAGATGGAAACGTGATGTTGCATAAATATTCTGGTTAGAATTGAGCTTTTCTTTTCAGAGTACCCGACTTCCAGGGTTTTGCGAGCCTTACTCGGACGTTCTGCGACGGTTCACATTCAAGAGCGAGAGGGTAAAGACACCTTTTCTCCACGTTTCAAAGCTTCAATCTTTTTTACTGTTGTTGCCGATCTTCAGAATCGGTTGGACAGGAAACGATAGCGACCACCGCGTTCAAGAACACAATACTCGCGGACAACTTTCGGTGGCAATGAAGGGAAAGCTACGGGGGCGTAGCTTCTGCACATGTGTTACCGCGCCAAGTAGTCCGCCAGCGTTTGACGGTGCTTGTGGTTGCTCGGAACAGACGCGGAATCGACGCAGCTTCCACGTGCGACGGTTTCGCGTTTGCCCAGACGCGGAATGGAAAAGCCGCGAAAATAAGTAAATGTTTACATTGAGTCGTGTGTTTTATATTATTTACCCGTTGCTAATGGGATGTTTATCTTTTCTCTTCCCCAGCTTGAACTAACGCGGATGAAAACACGGGACTCTTTTCAGAAGCGCTCTCACTTGTGCGCGCTTTGCCTCCGTAGCTTTCCCTTCATTGCCACAGAAAGTTTCCCGCGAGTATAGCGCTGGGTTAGCCTAGACTTGAGGTTAGCCTAGACTTGAGGAGGGAACGGAAGAAACTGGTACACAAGAAGCCAATCAATGAATTAGCGGTAAGAGGGAAACTAGAGGAATTCCGGATCAAGCTACAGAACAGGTATTCGGCTTTAACTCAGGAAGAGGACCTTAGTGTTGAAGCAATGAACGACTATCTCATGGGAACCATTAAGGAGTGCGCAATAGAAGTCGGTGGTAACTCCGTTAGACAGGAAACCAGTAAGCTATCGCAGGAGACGAAAGATCTGATCAAGAAACGCCAATGTATGAAAGCCTCTAACCCTACAGCTAGAATAGAACTGGCAGAACTTTCTAAGTTAATCAACAAGCGTAAGATAGCGGACATCAGGAACTATAATATGGATAGAATTGAACAGGCTCTCAGGAACGGAGGAAGCCTAAAAACAGTGAAGAAGAAAGTAGGAATAGGCAAGAATCAGATGTGTGCGTTAAGAGACAAAGCCGGCAATATCGTTACTAATATGGATGAGATAGTTCAAGTGGCTGAGGAGTTCTATAGAGATTTATACAGTACCAGTGGCACCCACGACGATAGTGGAAGAGAGAATAGCCTAGAGGAATTCGAAATCCCACAGGTAACGCCAGAAGAAGTAAAGAAAGCCTTAGGAGCTATGCAAAGGGGGAAGGCAGCCGGGGAGGATCAGGTAACAGCAGATTTGTTGAAGGATGGTGGTCAGATTGTTCTAGAGAAACTGGCCACCCTGTATACGCAATGCCTCATAACCTCGAGCGTACCGGAATCTTGGAAGAACGCTAACATAATCCTAATCCATAAGAAAGGGGACGCCAAAGACTTGAAAAATTATAGACCGATCAGCTTACTGTCCGTTGCCTACAAAGTATTTACTAAGGTAATCGCAAATAGAATCAGGAACACCTTAGACTTCTGTCAACCAAAGGACCAGGCAGGATTCCGTAAAGGCTACTCAACAATAGACCATATTCACACTATCAATCAACTGATAGAGAAATGTGCAGAATATAACCAACCCTTATATATAGCTTTCATTGATTACGAGAAAGCGTTTGATTCAGTCGAAACCTCAGCAGTCATGGAGGCATTACGGAATCAGGGTGTAGATGAGCCATATGTAAAGATACTGGAAGATATCTATAGCGGCTCCACAGCCACCGTAGTCCTCCACAAAGAAAGCAACAAAATCCCTATAAAGAAAGGCGTTAGACAGGGAGATACGATATCTCCAATGCTATTCACAGCATGTTTACAGGAGGTATTCAGAGGCCTGGAGTGGGAAGAATTGGGGATAAAAGTTGATGGAGAATACCTTAGCAACTTGCGATTCGCTGATGATATTGCCTTGCTTAGTAACTCAGGAGACCAATTGCAATGCATGCTCACTGACCTGGAGAGGCAAAGCAGAAGGGTGGGTCTGAAAATTAATCTGCAGAAAACTAAAGTAATGTTTAACAGGCTCGGAAGAGAACAGCAGTTTACGATAGGTAGCGAAGCACTGGAAGGGGTAAGGGACTACATCTACTTAGGGCAGGTAGTGACCACGGATCCGGATCATGAGACTGAAATAACCAGAAGAATAAGAATGGGCTGGGGTGCGTTTGGGAGGCACTCTCAAATCATGAACAGCAGGTTGCCACTATCCCTCAAAAGGAAAGTGTATAACAGCTGTGTGTTACCAGTACTCACATATGGGGCAGAAACCTGGAGACTTACGAAAAGGGTTCTGCTGAAATTGAGGACGACGCAACGAGCTATGGAAAGAAGAATGATGGGTGTGACGTTAAGGGATAAGAAAAGAGCAGATTGGGTGAGGCAACAAACGCGGGTAAACGACATCTTAGTTGAAATCAAGAAAAAGAAATGGGCATGGGCCGGACATGTAATGAGGAGGGAAGATAACCGATGGTCACTAAGGGTTACGGACTGGATTCCAAGGGAAGGGATGCGTAGCAGGGGGCGGCAGAAAGTTAGGTGGGCGGATGACATTAAGACGTTTGCAGGGACAACATGGCCACAATTAGTACATGACCGGGGTAGTTGGAGAAGTATGGGAGAGGCCTTTGCCCTGCAGTGGGCGTAACTAGGCTGATGATGATGATGATAGCGCTGGGTAGCTTAAGCTGCGAGAGAAATAATTCGCGAATCATTATTGGAAAAAAGGAGAAATGAGAAGAAAGTGAGGGCGTTTCTCGACACTGGACATCACAACTCCTAACAGACACCGCGCGAATCTGTTATCGCGCTTTGCGGGTGCTCTCATAGTGGCGTTAGTGCGGCACTGTGCATGGGTCATGCACTACTCTTTCCACTGCGCGTTGCACGTACACGCGTATGGGAGCATCATGGATAAATTTGGGGAAATATTTGAATTCGAAGCGAACCGCAGAGACGAAGTTGGCAAACGTTGTCTCTGCTTGTGAGAAAAAAAAAACGCTTTTGAGAAAAAAATCATGCTTCGGACGACCTACATAGGGTGGCCCGTTCGATGCTGTAGTGTTTACGTAAAGGCCATGCTTTCCTGTACTTTGCCGTGACTTTACGCCAGTAGGTCAAATGCCCCTTAGTTGCGTGCTCACTCACATCAGTCATCCATGGCGGTATAGTCTGTTTAAAATGCAACGAGCTCAGCTTTTGGGATGTCGCATCGCTTGCTGTTGGTCAGTAGGTGGCGTGAGGGAATGTATTGTATGTTGGATAGCAATGAACTACCCGGCATGACGTGCCTCCAGACGTCTGGTGGATAAATACAGCATGGATATTCATTAATTTAGGGCACTGCCGGATGTATACGGAAACCACGCACAAACAGTCTGGTGTGGAGGTGCGGACTATCAAATATAATATAGCATGAACGATGGGGTGCGCATTCACATACCAGGTGTTTTTATTTTTTGCTGCACCAAATTTTTAATGACTGCTTATGGCAGATAGCACAAATCATCCTTCGAGCTAAATTAATCGACGGGAAACTTTCTTCTACAAAAAAAAAAATCTAAACGCTGCATTGAATAATTAACATAACTACACGAATTACCTTTAAAATTAAGAACCTTGCAGGATATATTTCAATTTGCGAATCGTAGCCGGCAATTTCGCAAGACCATATTCACTTATAATGAATTCTCATGGCTGCACCAGTTTCGAGATAATTTTTAAAGCGCCCGATGAAATGCACTGGCGTTCTAGTTACTTTTGTGCTTCCATGCATATTACAACGTTTTCTTAAAAAAGAAAGTCGAACAACAGATCGCTTTTTTACCGCTAGTCTGGGGCTGCATATCTCGAAACTGGTGCCATCCTCAGAATGCGTTCCAAGTCGATATGCCTTGCACGTTCACTAGCTGCACTTCGTAGATTGAAATATGCTGCCTAAAGTAATTATCTTTATTTTTGTTTACACATACTGTCGTCTTAGTGGTAGACATCGCAGGAGTAGGTACAAAAAGAACATACACAGGTAAAGGAACGTGATACAAATACTAACATAATTCGGTTAGCACCGTAAACAGACTATGTACACACTGTACGTATAGAGTGAGACAGGTCGTTAACTAATGTAATTCGCATAGCATCTGAGCTGCTTTGCGACGAAACAATGAAACACGATAAAAATAAAACTAACACAACTCTCTTAGCATCATAATCAGCCTACATGTGCACGTTATACATATAGGATAGGTTTATGATGCTCTATAAAAGAGCATCATGCGAACAAAAACAAAAGTAATGGGTTACGTTAGGTTAGGCAGTTCTTTTGCGAACTGATTCTTTTGAGGCTGCCTCTGAGCGCCATTAAGGTCGTTCCACAGTTCTGCTGTTACGAAAAAAAAAAAAAAACAGGGAAATTTCATACAGTTCGAAAGCCTCTGGAAGCGAACGAGCAGTGAGCGTTGTGCGTGCATGCGGAACCATCAATGAGTGAAATTTGCGCTGCAATAACTGTTGAAGAGTGGACAATGCTATGCGCAGTAATAAGGCGCTCGCATATGTGTCTGTGTTCTTATATGTCTGCGATGATATATAGTGCGCGCGCAATGAAGGAGAAAAATAACGGTCGTATCTGTTAAAGATGAGCCTTATTGCCTTTTTTTTTCTGCATATATTAGAGGTTGTTAATATCGTACGAACAATGTGGCGACAAGGCAACAGAAGCATACTGGATTACGGGTCTTATCAACGTTTTGTAGACGGTTAGTTTGCATTATTTGGGTGATTTTTTTCAGCGTTCATTTTAAAAGTGTGAGTTTGCGAAGTGCTTTTGAATGTATGACCTCGATGTGCTTGTGCCATTATAAGTTAGTCGTAAAGGTTACCCCGAGATACTTATACTCATCCACTTGGGTAAGAGTGGTTTATTTGTTGCTGTAAGCAAAAGATAGGGGCCGTTGTTTGGGAAGGTCATAGTTACTGTCTTCTTGAAGCTGATAGCCAGCTGTCATGATGGGCTCCCTTCACAAAATATAGAAAATACGTTGTTCAAAATTAGATGATCGTGTGAACTACATATGTTAGTGTGGAGAACGCAATCATCCGCGTACAATCGCAATTTTATTGGTGTATTACGAGCAACATGAACAACATCCTTAATGTAAGTAGTAAATAAAAGTGAACCGAACACTCAACCACGGGGTATATCGAGAGTGACTCCAGTAGTGGAGGATGGAGCATTGCTATAAGAACTGTAGCTTTCTTAGCATATCTTCAGTGAGTTTAGTAAGGCTTCTCTACTTCACTCAGAGTTGCGGTGTATGCGAAGGCGTTTTATGCGGCAGGTTGGCTGAATAATTTCACGATCGTACCATGGTTATCTGCGGTATCACTTTATACATTTCATCAGGATGTAGACTGAAATAAAGGAGCGTGCAATGCTGTAAAAATGGTTTAGCAGAAAAGCAGCATCACAGTGGTCACTGTAATGAAGAAAATAGTCGTAGGCTGACGCTAGCATAATCACGATACAGGTGTAATCCGTGTGGTTAAAGTTAGGCGCATTTGTAGACCGGCCTGCCCAATTCACAGGCAACATTGAGGGCAATTAACAGAGACAGTTCTGTGGTCAGACAAGCCTGCCACAGTTTCACATTCAAATCCACCTTTCAAAAATTGGTCAGTAATGAATGCAACAACAAGCAGAGCGTTATCACGAGTCGGACGGTTTTCCTCACTTAGATCAAATGATAGATCCATACTGATTAAGGAATCGCAAAGTTCGTGACGAAGGACGAAGCAGAAACAGACGGAAAAGGCGCTGACTATCAACTGACATTTGTTAAAAAAACATTAAGAAACAATGCAATCCGTGATCTTTGAACACGGGACGAACCACCCTAAGCGTTGCTGTCCTCTTGGCGCATTCTCCAATTTGAAGCGCATCATGAGCTCCTATTTGACGCTGCCACATGCGCTCAACAAATATTCAAATTCCTTTTCCCATACCCGAATTGACGGTTTACTGACACAACTATCCCATTTTCTTCCAGTGTGAAATGCTTCGATTATTTCACGCCCAGACTGGGTTCTGTGCCTCGATAAGACCATGGTGTCGCTGAAATATGGTTTACAACCACATTATCGGCAGTGACCTTCTAGGTGAGACGGCTTGGTATCAGCCAGCCTTATCCAGACAGCCAGGTCTTATCGAGGCACAGAGCCTAGTCTGGGCGTGAAATAACCGAAGTATTTCACATTACAAGAAAATGGGGTAGATGTGTCAATCAACCGTCAATTCGGATTTGGGAAAAGGAATTTAAAAAAATTTCTTGAGCACATGTGGCAGCATCAGATAGGAGCTGATGATGTGCTCCAAATTGGAGTATGCGCCAAGAAGACAGCAACGCTTCGGGTGCTTCATCACGTGTTCAAAGATTACCGATTGCTTTCTTAATGTTTTTTAAGATAAACATCAGTTGAGAGTCAGTGCCTGTTTCGTGTTTTTCTGCTTCGTCCTTCGTACATTTGTCAGCGCTGCACAAAAATACATCAGGAATGTTTACCAACTCGCTCAGTTTTCTATCCTAATCACAGAGTTGTTTATCGCGACTAGTTGTCTTAAGAGCCAGCCTATACAAGGGAATGAATGAATGAGTGAATTCAGAGGCTTTACGTGCAAAAACCACGATTTGATTATGAGGCACACCGTAGTGGGCGACTCCAGATTAATTTCGACCACGCGGGGATCTTTAACGTGCCCCCAAGGCCCTGGACACGGCCGTTTTTTAATTTCGTCCTCATCGAAATTCGGCCGCCGCGGCCGGGATTTGATCCTGCGATCTCGTGCTTAGCAGCACGACACCAAAGCCGCTAAGGCACCAGGGCGGGTTCCAAACAAGGGGCATTAAAATCACCGCACAATACTAGTTGGCAGCAATATAGTCTATGTTGCACTATGGAATCACTGATGTCGCTTCCAGATTTGGAGCAGGATACGAGGGCGAATCAGAAAGTCTTCGCCCATATTTTTTTATTAGCCAAAATAAGGTACATACAGGTAACTACAGATATACGCACTATTCTGCGTATCTTACACTATTTTATCCACATAGTCCGCACACCGGTTCAGACATTTATCCTGTCGAAACACTAAACACTAATGACGACATTTCCCCGCGGGAAATGTCGTCAGTCAGAGGCGCACGCGGCCTCCCCGAACGCTCATTGTCATGCAAGTCTTTCAAGGCTTTTTGAGAACTCACAACACTATCCCCTCACACTTCTCAAATCGGGACACCTTTCCCCATACGTGGGCTGCATTTCCCTGTGAATTTCGATGGGTGTTCATCCTTCGCTCCATAGAAGACGAATCACAACACTTCGTTGCCCGTACGCCATGGACGTGGGAAGTACAACCGCCATCTTCTACAACTGACAGGAGCGCCATGCTGCGGAGCTCCCAGCAGATAAGACCGGGCCGGTCCAAGAAATGTCCACCGCTGGGAATGGATATGTTGACTTCGCATTACAGCCGTAATTTAGTTTTATAAATAGGGGCAAATACTTTCTGATTCGCCCTCGTATATTGCTCCAAATGCAACCAAACCACCAAGAATAACTTTACAACACAGACATTCGGTGTTAGGAAGTTCTGGTAATGACGGGAATTCTATACCCTTTTTAATAAAAATCGCAATGCCACAACCTCTACCGGCTGCCCATGTCATGTTTTAGCACAACGGAATTAGGAGATGAGAATTCACTGTCAGGTATTGAATCATTAAGTCACGTTTCAGGGATGCGTATTAGATCTGGATCGTGACATTCCACTGAGCAATTAAAATCAAGAGCCTTGTTAACTAGGCTGCGCGCATTCCCGCGTTCAGAAGTGTCAACTTTTTTCCAGGGGAAGTCAGGTCATTTGTCGTGTGAAGCGGTTATGAGTTGCTTTGATGACACGGTTACTGGCATCATCCCACTTGTAACGGACGCTGTCTATTACCACGGTGTCGTGACGGGGCTGAGCATTTTGTGCGTTTTTTTCTCAATTCAGACGACTTTTCCACAGAGCCCTGCGCACTTGGCGAACACGAGCCGCGATATTTTCGGCTATACATAGTTCGGAACCTTTAAGCTTGCGGGCGGGCTTCAATATTTCAACCTTGAAACAGTAGTCCAGCAGCTTAAGTATGAGATGTTTACGTGAACCGAGTCTATGACAACGCTCTATATCGTCGCATTTAACTCCGAGCTTGGAAGACAAAAAATGTACGTCAGAGGTGAGCAGTTTTTCAGGCGATTCAACTGGTGCCTCAGGAAAAGCGTGGATTATTAGATTATTGACGCGAAAGCATCAAGTGGCCCATTGAGCGAAAAAGCCGGCGTCTGTCGTCTGGACAAGCGAAAAGCGGCGCCTAAATTCCCATTGGCTGCGATGCCACGTCACGAGCTCGCCTCGACGGAGCAGAGCGGGCGAAGGGTAACACGTGATGCGGTGATAGCGCGCCCGGTTTTGCGTGAGGGGAGAGGGCATCGCCACGACATGACGTCATCCTCGATCTCTTTCTCGGGAGCCTGTGTTATCCGCGCGTTCCTTCCCCGCGCAAGCTCTCGCCTGCATTCCAGCTGAAAATATTATGACTCGTTCTAACTTATAAATACTATGACTCGTTGATCGACGATTTCAGTCTAATGCTTTACAGTAGTTGTGCTAGAAAAAAATTGCTACATGAAATGACTGTGTAATATGATGGCCCTCTACTCTGCAATATCAACGCACCTCCTATTCTAAATAATGTAAGAGCTTATTACTGGTCTTTTGGCTAGCTGAACATATGTACCAGCAGCGTCTCTCGATACAACTCTGCTGCAAAGACTGAATTTCTTGCTATGTCATTGTGATCATAAACATCCTTAATAATGAACAAACGAGGCGTATGCATTAGCGCATACATATTTCGTTTTTATAGCAAGCTAAACGCAGGCGAAGTTGAAAGGAGATTCGCTGGTGGTATGAGATTCGTCGGCATAAGATTGAGTTGGACAGAGATATTTTCAAATAATTGGCAATCCATGACACATGCCTTGTTCTACCAGCGGACGTAAAGAGAGGTTGATAGCTATCGTGGGGACTCTCTGACGCTCCTTGACTGCTACTCCGTTTTTTAGTCATTACGAAAGTGTTCTTTGCTTTCTCCTGATTGAGACGCGAACTGTTCAAGATATAGTTTAGAAGGTGAATGGAGTTTTGATGTTCATCGATGTCCGCCGCCGTCCGTCGCTTGAACCCCAAACTTCTTTGCGAGAAAATTACAAAGAAATAAAAAGTCTCATTGTACCGCGACAATTCGCGACAAAAGTGGCATGCAGAATTCTATCTGCATGCCACTTTTTTTTTTTACTTTACATACGCGGTACTTATTGCAGCGAATTAACATTGTATGTAATCATTACACAAGCAAAATGCAATATATTCCACTTTATTGGCTTTAGAAAGACTCCAAAACTAAGATTTCCTTAAGTAGCAAGAGATATCGCGAACAAGCACACCTGCCCCTTAAAGGCAGGTAATGAGAGACAACTGATCAATCGAGGGTACCAATCGGGTTAATTCTGTTTGGTCATAGATATCCTTTAGGTGAAAAATCATTCGACTAAACTGTACTGACGCAGAAGCAATGGGCTCAGCATTACAGCAAAACTTTCGTGTCTTCCATAAACTGTGTAGTCGAAATAATAAAAGCATACCGAAGGGCACATCACCTTCATCGGGCACAATGCAATATCAAATGATAAGCGGATTCAAGCTTTCTTAGAAGCCCTTTGCAGCATGTCCCAAAATATTATCGCATAATTTCAACTGACAATACAATGGTCTATCGTTTCCGGTACACCATAGAAACGATGACTTACAGAAGACAGAACGATGCCGTTTTTATGTGGTCAGATTGTTGGTATAAGTTATTAAAAAAAGGTGCTTTTGTGCCTGTGTGCAAAGAGGAATCTTGCACACTCGCCTAAGTATGGCATGGCCTGGTAGATCGCAGAAAACAGAGCGGTAAATGCGACCCGGAACGAGCTCTTGGATATTAAATCATTGTACTTTTGTGGAGTCCTCTACCTTTGAACCTACGATGCGAGGCAACCTTTCTAGGCCTGTATGTGCTGGCGGGCTTGGTTTAGTTCGCTCTTTCTTGCGACAGATAGTTTGTCGCTTCTTTTTCAGCAATAGTTCACATTCAATAGCCCGATGATTCATCGATGGTAATTTAGTCAATGCTAGTGGCGTCATCAAGGTATTCAGAACGTCCCTGTTTGGGGGAGTTTATGTATGAAGTTTGTTTTGCTGTAAGTTTTATTTTGGTTAGTTTGTCCAGTCACTCTTCTGATGCGACAGATGTGGAAAATACTGATCCTGGAGAGCGCGATCCCGCCAGCAGCTGTAACTTTTGGCAAACGCGTGCTCACAATGTGTACTGGATAGAGCTAGCTCCCGTGCATTCTTGGTGTTCTAGCATGTCGCCTTCTCAGTTGGAGAGGCCGTCCTAAATTAAGTTTTCTTCTTTTACATGTAATGCGAACTACTGAGCGCGTCTGCGTCCGTCTTCATTAACCTTATTCTTCTAACGCTCGGCTTCTATTTTTTTCTGAATGGCGCTGACATAGAATTTTGTTTCCTCAAGTATAGCGTAATAACTAGTAGTCGGGAAAGTTTCGAGAAAATATAAATTTGAGAAAAGCTCAAGGAATCCCACTGTAAGGATCTAAGGGGTTGTTTTAGTACAGACCAATGGCTAGTTCCGGATATGTAAGAGGAGGAAGAGAAGCCAAGCATTCCCATTCCACCACCGGGAGGTTCAACTTCCACAGACGTCGAATGACGATTATGATGGCCTCATATTATGGCCCACACTGGGGGACGAATACGACTTACACTTCTTCTACTTCTTGAAAGGGGATTGCTCGCTCGCACCTGCAAGTGCTCGCTCTATCGAAACACCGCGTGAAACTCTTTAAGGCTTACTGCGCACAATATTTAGCCAACTATTGCGTCATTGCTACGCGTTACAGGGGAAAGTGTAATTTTTTAAACATTTCTTTCGTGTACCAATATATGCTTGTCACAGACATGTTTCTAATCAGCGCATACTTTTCACGCTAGCACTCCTTCGAAATGGAGCGGGGAGACAATGACGAAAAAGAGGACAGCCTGCGACTCTCGTGCAGCGTGTGGAAGCGCCTAGCACGAGGTGTTCTTTTGGTGGGCGTACGTCACCGTTTCGCCTCTGTTCCTCTGCACCTTCTAGAAGCCCAGCGAGGAGCGGCGGAATGGACGCCGCGGGAGCACGGGATTTCGGCAGCCAGGGAACTTGGCAGATGACGCGCGGAGCAACGTATGCGTTGGCCCTTCTGCCCGTTCTGAAGATGAACTGCGTCATCATGAAGCACAAGCTGCTCGCCGTCATACAGGCGCTCTCCTCTAGAAGGACCCTAGACATCTGGCGGATCAAGTGCACATTGGACCAAGCGTCCCTCCTGGTCTCCGACGTCAAGCACACCGTGAACGTGCTCCAGCAGGAGGTGCGTAACCTAATTGCCAAGAACAGCGCCATAAGGCGCGAGAACGCGCGCCTGCTGAAAAGACTGTGCCGTACGCGTCAGAAGGGCCCCACGGTGCGAAGCCACTCCAGAATGCCCGCCCCAACATCGGACGAGGTCGGCTTCTCCCCAGATGCAAGCTCCGGTTCAGCAACCACGGGTATTTTTCAAGGAATCACCATCCCAGACGCACCCACTGGGACCCCAGACGTGTCCACGCTGGAGTCTTCCTCCACCTCAAAGGGAGAGCGCTGAACCCCACGACTATCCGAGGAAGATTGAGAGCACGGACATGCACTCCTAGGTCAACGCGGACCCGTGACGCGTCTCGGACGAAGCCCTCAGTGTCGTCGACTGAGGAAGCTACGCGGGCATCGAGCATGAGCTTAAATAAAGTCATCAAACCCATTTGCTTTCCTTTCTTCGTGGCGCTTGTGCCCCAATTTCTGGGCACCGACTTTATTGAGCGAGCTGCTATATCCTGGAGCTACGAGAAACCTGCCAAGTGCGGAAAGTTAGGCGGGTTGGTAAAGTTGCATTGTGACTGTAAAACAGCGTTAAGGAAAATACGCGATACGTGGCAGACGTGATGATGACGATGATGCTTTATTTAATGGCACAAAACCACTGTGGGAGATAGGCCGCGAACCGGGCGGTAATATGGTTAAAAAAAAAACTGAAGACGCGACAGAGCATGTCACGTTTACCTTTTCTTTGTCCTCGTATTTTTTAAACGCTGTTTTACATTCACAAGATAAACATACATTCTTTAGTTTATATTAAAGTAACCGAACTCTCTGCAATCGAACAATACGAGTGCTTCCTGTATCCTTTTTTTTCTCTTTCTAATTGTCATGCAGCAGGAGAGTATAATCCGTGAAACCATCTTTTCGCCAGACGTATTCGGCAAGTGCGTTTGACTCTCCCATGAACGCGTATAACTGCACCAAAGCTATAGTGGGTGCCATGGCTGCACGTTTTCGACGTTTTTCTCGTGCTGCATTCGCCGTGGTGATTTATGGCATATGCTCAGGCAACCCAGTAGAATTAGAAGAAAAAGAAGAGAGCGCTTTCAATGCTTTATTTCAAAATCGCGCCTATATATTACTGCTCGAGTCAAATGATAAAAATAACCACAAGCGGAATACTAACTGTCTCTATTTTCTTAATATTGTAATAAAAACATATCTCAGCTTTTTTAAAATTAAGGGCTACCATTTATTATTATTATTATTATTATTATTATTATTATTATTATTATTATTATTATTATTATTATTATTATTATTATTATTATTATTATTTGATATAATGAAAACACAAATATAATGCAGAGAGAGGAAAACAGGGACGGAGAGTGCTGGCAACTTCCACCGAGAGGGGCACACAAAGCCTGCCTACTCTTTAGGAGGGAGGCGATAGAAAAGGAAGTTGAAGATAATAAGAAGGAAAGTAAAGAAGAAAGGAACAGCGTGATGACAGGTCACAAAGACGAAAGTAAAGCAAGGCACACAGTGAACATAGAGTGAGCAAGAAGGTAACCAAAAATATTTCGTCCCTTGCAAAGTCTCTCACAAACGGGAAGCCAAGCCAGTTTCTTGTATAAGAGTAAGCACGGTGCGATGAACCCGGTCGCGTTAAGAAGCACAGCCACTCGGATACGGGCAATGATCAAGGGTCGTGTACACTGCAGACCAAGTAGGCTACACAGTCCCCTTCAAAGCCACTCACACACATAGTAGCGACGTGCGCCGCGAAAGGAAAGCAGGGCACTCTAATAAAAAGTGCTCAAGTGTCTCTAGCAAGAACCACTAGAAGCACACGATGGACTGTCCACGCGCCCTTGCCGCTATAAGCGGTCAGAGATTAGGACCAAGTCAACCCTTGTATTGAATCGCAAAGCCCTAGCACGACGAGGCAAACCTCGACCACGAACACGGGTATGTCCGGTAAATAAACATAAGTATTTGATCAGTATGCAGGTTTTTGCAGCGTGCTGGCTCTGTTTTTGAAATTGCTGGAAATTTATTCACATTTTTAAAATTTCTAATCCTTTAACCTGTTCCGCAGCAAGTTTGTTTGGTGTCGGTTAAGCAGAATTGCCTTCTGTAATGCCCGACCACATAGGCGACAAAGCGAGTTCTCACAATGGTGATTTCACCGAAGCACGGAGACAATCATGTGAACTCATGTTTCCTTTTTTTTATTGCAGTATTTTGTCGTATAGGAAACTGGTGATAAGTGGCCCCTTTCAGTCGTAAATTCTGCAGAACCGAGGCATCCATGGGACCCCCATCAGTGCGCAGTGACATTGTAAGCTTGACGTCACAGCAGGACTGCAATGTGCTGATGCATCTGCGATGGATTGGGGGGAGGGCGGTAGGAGTGCGACGCTTGAACATATTAGAACGAAAAGAACGTAGAGCAATGCTCTTGTGTTAAGGAGCTAAGCAATCTTAAAGACCCAGTTTCGAGTGTTGCAGGTGGGTCAGACACATTCAATGAGCTCAAGGACATTAGACAATGGGTTGACCAAAAATGGAAGCTTAATTGCTAGCGGCGGCTTCATTGCAAGCGCCATCGGCCACGGCTGCGGCGACCAGTGACTTGAGAGCTTCTCTACTCCCACCGATCGGTGGCTCTCAGCGGAGTCGACAGTACGAAAGTTGCGCTGCGCCATTTAGCGAAATTTACCATCGTGATATGGTTCATGTAAAACAAAGCAGAGTAATAAAGGGAGAATGAGACATCCATCCAATAGTAGCAATTGCTACAAAGAAAACCCATACGGGTTCCCCGAAAGAAAAGCCCCGCAGTTGAAGAAAAATTCGTCCAGGTCTGGGACTCAAACCCGGGACCACCGCCTTTTCGGGGCAGCCGCTCTACCATCTGAGCTAACCAGGCGGCTAGCAGATGGCAGTGCGAAGTCGAATTTCTCGACAACTCGAAGCAAAGGCAAGAGTTTGACGTAATAGTTCTTGCGGAAACGGTTTCCGCAGAACTGTTACGTCAAAACAAAGCAGAGTTAGGAAAGCATCAGAGATGTGTGCTTTAACACTCCTGCGTTGCACATGAACCAACGCTGGCCCACACGGTCGGCCCAGCTGACAGCCGCCGATCGCTGGCAGCCGGTATAGGGGCCTAATCCCCTGGCCGTCGCCGCCGTGGACAACGGCGCTTGCGAAGAGGCCGCCGCTAGCAATTAAGCTACAAAACTTTTGTCAAGCCTTTAACGTCTGTACAATTGTGTCGCCTAATGAAAACTGCAATTGGTTTTATTGAAGCCATTTGTAGCGAAGAGCAAACATGCAAGCAAGGTGTGTCGCCTCACACACTAAGCTGTAGTCGCACTGCCATCGAAAATGACTTATTCTTCTTTCTTTCCTTTTTTTTACTGTAGAATAAGAAGGCATTGGGGGCACGTTGAAGATCTCCAGGTGGTCAAAATTAATGCACAGCCTCCCACTACGGCGGATCTCATAAGACGCTATTCTGCTTCGCACGCCGGATGCTGTGAGTGCTGGGGGAAGCCAAAACCTCCGCATGGCTTGCTGTCTTAGGGTGCGTTTGATCACGTGACCTCCCACATTGGGAACGAAAGTGCGAGTGCCGAATGTGCGTGAGTGCGTGTGTTTGATTATAATCGCCACTATTTGAAAAAAAAACCCACACAATTCGGGCTTTAAACCAGTCAGATTTACTGGCTTGTATAGAACGAGAAAGCAAATCTAACAATCCGCGAAATTGCCCAACGCATTTTATGCATTCCAAATCTGAAATAGAAATGTGGAGTATACAGGTAGAAGGAAGTTTTTGGGTTGAATGAAGGTTTTTACAGCGGCCGACTTCGAGAATTTCACAAACCTTACTCGGACATTCCGCAACCATTTACGTTCGAAAACGAGTGGGGGAAATCACATTCACTCCAAATATCAAAGCTATAGTGTATTCAAGATGAATGTTAGACATTCCTGTGATATTAAGGTAAGTGGGGATGTGACCACGCTCGTAACCACTTAACGCACGTGGCAAAACGGCGTGATACAAAGGCCAAGTCCAGGCACCTGCTGTGCGCTGTGCCGCGCAGAAACATAGGACTCGCATCATTCATCAGGGAGATGTCATGATTGGTGATATATAAAACAATTCGTCGTCATCACGAAGTATTACCTTCTTAATCTCAGGGTTTACGGTTTGCCGCATCCTAATCTAAACCGGGCTCAGGCACTTACATTACGCTTACTACAGACTGGTACTTATCCTTGCCCACGGGACCAAATAAAGTTTTCCATCGATCCATCCATCCGCTGCGTTGACCCTTGAGCTTCCCCAAATGATGTGATGGGCGTTGTGGTCCCCTGTGATAATCCACGGACCAGGGTATGTTTTCAGCATGTCTTGTAGTCTTCTGATGTGAAATGGTCTTGACGGAGAGAGGTACGCAGGCACTCGTGTGAAGGTTATTAAGTCAATGCTGCAACCGCCGTAGTGATGTCATTACGTGATTCTGAACTTCCATCTCTTTGCATGAACTTTATGAACTGTCCATCTCATGCATGAACTTTATTTAACGGTGCATTTTCCTTTCCTTGGTTTTTGCAGTGGATGTCATTACAACCTATCTCACCCACTCTGCAGCCGGTGCTACAGCTGTGGGGAAATTGACCCTGGTGGAGAACGCGATCGCGCTAGCCACGGTCATGATTGCCTTCTCAGTTGGAGAGATGGTCGAAGCTAAGTTTTCTTTTTTTTTGCATGTAATGAAAATGTTTGAACGCGTCTGCATCGCTTTTACTAAACTTCTTTTTCTAAAGCTCAGCTTCTCATTTTTACTGGATGCTGCTGACGTAGTCTCGTTTTTTTTTCAAGGATAGCATAAAGCCTAATCATGGGTACAGACCAAATAATAATTTCAGAAAAGCCGAACAAATTCAGCAGAATTAAGCTAAAGGGTTGTTTTAGTAGAGACGAGCGGCAAAGTCAGGACAGGTAAGAGGAGGAAGAAAAGCAGAGTCTTACCATCCCACCACAGGGAGGCGCCAACTTCCTTCTACAAACGAAAGCGAATCGCACTACTTTTGATTCTTAAAGGATATTCTTCACTTGCATCTGCGCATGTTCACTCAAACAAACAGCGCACGAAACACTCTAAGGCTTACTGCACATAATATTTCGCCAGCTATCGCGTCACTGCTTCGCGTTACGGGCGAAATTTTTTTTTTTTTAGCTTTTCCTTCGTGTGTCAATATATGTTCGTCGCAGACACGTTTCAAATCAGCGTCTCCGTGTACAGTGCTGTATATTGTATGCCTTTTTGCGGTCGCACTCCTTCGAACTGGAGCCGGGAGACAATGACGAAAAAGAGGATAGCCAGCTAATCTCGAGGAGCTCGCGCCAGCGCCTAGCACTCAGTGTTCTTCTGGTCGGCAACTATTCGGACGCTACCGTTTCGCCTGTATTCCTCGACACGTTTTAGGAGTCTAGCGACGAGCGGCCGAATGGATGCCAAGGCAGCACGGGGTTCCAGCAGCCGGGCAACGCAGCAGATGGCGCCCGGGGTGATGTATGCGTTTGCTCTTCTGCCGATTCTCAAGATCAACTGGATCATCATGAAACAGAAGCTGTGCGCCGTGAGGCACGCTCTCTCCGCCAGAAAGCCCCTAAACTTCCGGCGAATTGAGCGTATATTGGTCCAAGCGTCCCTCCTGATCTCCGACATCAAGCATACCACGAATGTGCTCGAGGAGGAGGTGCGTAACCTGAAAGCCAAGAACCGTGCCTTGAAGGCTGAGACCGCACGTCTGCTGAAAAGACTGTCCCGTATGCGCCAGGAGGCCCTCATGGTGCGAAGCCACGCCGGAATGCCAAACCCGAGATCAGGCCCGATTGACTCCGCCCCAGATGCAAGCTCCAGTTCGGCAACCACCGGTTTCCTTCAAGAAATCGCCACCCAAGGTGCTGCTGCATCCACTATGCCAACAGACGCGTCCACACTGGAAGGTCCCTCCACCTCTCAGAGCACTGGTGAGAGTGCCGATTCCCACGGCCACCCGAAAGAGATCGAGGCCGCGGACACGCACTCCTCGGTTAACGTGGACCCGTGATGCGTCTCGGGCCAAGCTTCCAGTGCCATCGACTGAGGAAGCAACAGCGGCTTCAAGCGTGATGGAAATAAAGCCGTCAAACCAATTTGCCTTTCTTTCTTCGTCATCGTAGCTGTTCCATGTTTTGGGTACCATTCAATTAACCCGAAATTCTCCATGAAACACAGTAGAAGGCATATTTGTTGTGATAATCTCCCGAAAGTTTTATTGAAACTATTTTCCTGCAATTCGCCTTATGCAAGTAGTATTTTAGCATAATTTTATTGAGCAGCAGCAACATTTATGAGAACCATGCAGGCTTGCCCGAAGTGGACCATGCCTATATGCTTCAGAGCCGGAAACAGGTATATCTGCGGAGAGAGAAGTTGTTCTTGTGGGAAAGGAGGAAAGGCTGGCACTATTTTCGGCAACCCATGCGAGAGCACGGTTCAGCGCCAGCAGGGTAGGGGAGACGGGATTAAAAGAAGGAGAGGGTAGGAGGGAGAAAGGTAGAGGGTCGTCCCAGCAGCATCAGGGCAGCCCGGCCGGGAGGGCCCAGTGGGTTAGACCGGAGGAGTAGACTGGAGGTAGACCGTATACGAGGTGGCCCAGTAGAATTGAAGCGAGTACGGGTACATTGGCTATCCCCCTCAGTGAGCACGAACCATGACAGATAATAATAATAATAATAATAATAATAATAATAATAATAATAATAATAATAATAATAATAATAATAATAATAATAATAATAATAATAATAATAATCATCATCATCATCATCGGCGGGGCTAGTACAGACATACGTATACGTCGACCAGATGCGTATGTGTTGCCATGCGTTGAGCCACGTCGGACGTTGAAGCCGGCGAGAGGCCTTGTGAAATAGCTCTTCCAAGGTAAATGAAGATACAAAAAAAGTCCCAGGACGACTAGTGTGTAACGCGAATGCTTAATCGTTAGCTGTGCTCTGGCCTAAGCGTTTTCAGTTCCGATCTTGAGGTCGCCGAATTGCTTGACGGTCTGAAAGTCTCACTTCTTCCATGACAGTTTAGTGTATAGGATATTTTACAGCGCTCTCTCTTAATCTACGATGCTCCTCTGCTCATCGCCGCCTGTCTAAGAATACACTGGCGCAGCTGAAGGCGCTACGACGACGACGGCGTGACGACAATGGAATGACAATTCTGAAATGATGAAGATAGTATAACGACGACACTGTGACGACGACGACATGGTGACGATGGGGTGACGACTTAGTCCATGACGATGGCGTGATGACAAATGTATGGGAACGACTGTATAACGAATATGGCGTGACCACTGCTGTATGGCAACGACTGTATGACGACGACTGCGTGACGGCAATGGAACGACAATTCTGAAATGATGAATATTGTCACAGACAAAGCCCCAAAAGACTTCGGTCGACGCTATAGATCTTTTATAGATCGCTGTCCTGGCACCTTCGTCGTTGTCTTCTCCTGGGAGCCACCCAACATGCCTAGCATGTGGCACCGAATTGCACCGAGTGGTTGTCAGCTGTGTCGAGGTCGTGGCATTACTCCCTCCCTGGGAGCATCGTCTCGATGCGGAACATTGACGCACTGGAGATTGCCACGGTGATACTGTTAAGAGAGACGTAGATGGTGAGAGAGGTGTGGAGCTTTGTGTTCAGCGGGACTGGTATAACTTCAATCTAGAGACGTGAACGACATCGGACAGACGTGGGCGTCGAGGACGGCGAGTGGTGCCTTCTCCTTCAGGAATCACTTCGTATGTGACATCGCCGAGTCGTTGAACGATCCTATGAGGTCCAAAGTAGCGGCGCAAAAGTTTCTCCGACCGACCACGCTGGCGGATCGGTGTCCACACCCATACTTTGTCACCGAGTTGATAAGTGACGTCGCGGTGACGAAGATTGTATCGGTCGGCGTCGTTATGTATTTGGTGGCAGATACGCATTCCTGCGAGCTGGGGCGCCTCTTCGACGCTTCGAGTGAATTTGGCAGCATCAGTGACAACATTAGAACAGTAGGTGCGTAAAAGCATTGCGTCCAACGTTGTTACCTTACTGAAAAACGAGATCATCGACGATACGATGGGCACCAAGGACAATAGAGCCATACTCGGGCTGGACTTGCAGAGCGCCTTCGATAAAGTGAGGCACTCGGCTATCCTGGCCCAAGTATGCAGGCTAAACATGGGCAGGAGGACATACCAGTACATAAAAGACTTCCTGACTAAACGGACTACCGAAATCTGCGCGGGAGACCTGCAGCTCGAAGAGAAGAAGCTGGGAAGCGTCGGAACTCCGCAGGGCTCGGTGATCTCACCGCTACTCTTCAACCTCGTGATGATCGGGGTGGCCAACCGGCTAGAAAGAGTAGCGGGAGCCCAGCACACCATCTACGCCGACGACGTTACGCTATGCGTACCGGGAGGAAGCGAAGGACACATCGAGACAACGCTGCAAGAAGCGGTCAATGCCATCGAGGAGCAGCTGGGCGGGTCTGGACTCGTTTGCTCTCCGGGTAAGTCAGAACTGCTGGTGATTCCACCGACAGGAGCGGGCAGGAAAAGAAAGAATATGGAAGTCAAGTACGAGCGTCCCAAGATCACGGTCAAGACAGCGGGAGGACAAGTAATACCAAGTAAGATGACAAGTAAGATGATTCGAGTACTCGGATTGCTCACCCAGCGAAACCGAGTCAACGGTGAAACGGTCAACAAGCTCGCGGGCAAAGCGGCCGCGGCAATGAGACTCATCAAGAGGGTGTCCAACAGAAGAGCGGGGATGAAGGAGGAGAGCCTGACTAGACTCGTTCAATCCTTCGCAGTTAGCCACATAACATACTTGGCCGCCTTCCACAACTGGAGGCCGAACGAACGTAACAAGATAGACGCCACCATACGCAAGGCGTATAAGGTGGCACTCGGTCTCCTTGGGAGCACGAGCACCGAAAAATTCATGGCGCTGGGAGTCCACAACACGCTGGACGAAATAGCCGAAGCACAGAGAACGGCGCAACTCGAGCGTCTCTCTGAAACGAGAACCGGAAGACAGATACTGAGGGACCTTGGCCTTGAGCCGAGGGAAGGCAAGCAGCAGAAAGACGTACCTATACCGGATAGCAGCAACAGAAAGCTCAGGGTCTGCCCGATCCCCAGGAACGTGAACCCCGAGCACAACAAGGAGCGGAGGTTGGCGAGAGGCAGGGCTTTCGTGGACCTCCACGCCAGAGAAGAAGGCGCCGTCTACGTGGACGCGGCGGAGTATCGAGGGAGCAGCGACGCATACACGGCGGTGGCTGTCGGGGCATCGACGGGTGCAACGAAGACCGCGGCGAGCGTCCGGACTCGAGAGGCGCACCGGGCGGAGGAGGTGGCCATCGCCTTGGCCGTCTCCGACCCCGGATGCACTACAGTGTTGTGCGACTCTAGAACGGCCGTGTAGAACTACGCCAAGGGTAGGGTATGTAGTGAGGTCGCGCGCATACTGCGCAATGGCGAAGACATCGGACGCAAAAGGGCTGTGGTGATCAAGTGGTTTCCGGACCACATGGGCATTGACTTGTCGGAACGGGGGAACGTGAACCACAACGAGACGGCCAACTCGGTCGCGCGAGGACTAACCAACCGCGCCGCTGCAAGTACGGCCGACTCGGAGTGTTGGTCGCGGTGCAGTGCCAAGGGCAAGATGACCACCATCCACGAAATAGTGAAGTGGTACAGACTGAACAGACAGAGTATGCCTCCACCTCACCCGGGGCTTACCCGGAAGGAGGCAGTGTTATACAGACAGTTACAGACGGGGTCCCTGCTCACCCCGGTGCTAGCTAAGCACGTGTGTCCGAGCGTGTACGCGAGTGACGTGTGTAGACTGTGCGCGAAGGAGAGAGCCACCGCGGCTCACATTCTTTGGGACTGTAGCATAAATCCGCGAGAAGCCAGCGAGAAGACGACGATCCTGCCGCAGCTAGAGGCTGCAACGAGGAGCTATGACCAAGAGACACAACTCAAGGCTGTCCAGCAGGTCTCGGCAGCTCTAGAGAGGCAGCGACCGCGCGAAACCGAGGAGAAGGGGGTCTGCACCCCTAGGAAGGGGGCGGCGGCCCTCTCGGACCCGCGGAAGTAGCGAGGCACCAAGACCTTGAGGAGCACAACGCACGAGACTGACGTAGTGGCCGCGTCGCGGCAAAAGCTTGTCCTCCCTGCGTGGAGGGAGCCTAACCGACTCTGCAGGCAATTTCAATAAAATTGTTCTCTCTCTCTCACACGTTGTGGCAGCTTCCCGGCCGTGCACCAAGCGAAAAGGAGTGAAGCCGGTAGTTTCTTGAACGGCAGTATTATATGCAAACGTAACATATGGGAGAATGTCGTCCCAATTTTTGTGGTCGACGTCAACATACAAGGAAATCACATCAGCGATCGTTTTGTTTAGCCTTTCTGTGAGCCCATTCGTCTGGGGATGGTAAGCAGTGGCTTTGCGGTGAACTGTACCGAGAAGCATGATATTTTGATATCTCCCACGAGGCACTGCAATATCATTAGCAGTGCCTCGTGGGAGAGCTCGGGTTTCAATGTAACGTGTCAGGTAGTCTGTGGCAACAGCAATCCAACGGTTACCAGCCCTCGACGTAGGCTGGTAAATCTATGCCAAGCAAATCTATGCCAACCTGCTGAAAAGGGATCCGCGGAGGATCCACGGGACGGAGAAGTCCAGCGGGACGCACGGGTGGTGTCTTGCGTCTCTGGCAGTCGCGGCATGTGTTCATGTATTGCTTTACGTAACGGCGAAGGTTAGGCCAGAGGTACTTTGGCGTATGTGTGAAAACGTCCGTGCGAATCACAAGTGGCCCGAAGATGGCTCGTCGTGAGAGGCCCGCAGGCTGTCGTTACGTAGTGAATACGGCACTACAAGAAGGCAGGCGGTTGCGGTCGAGTGAAACCCAATTGTAGAGAACGCCATCGCGGAGAAAAAGCGAGGATAACTTGCGGATGAACATACGAGGCGGCTCTGGTAGACGGTTCTCAAGTTAGTCGATGAGAGGCCGGAGTTCTGAATCATCGCGCTGTTGCTTGCTGATGTCTGATACTGTGATAATGGACAGAAATGCGTCCTCTTCATCAAAGTCGTATGGCGACGGTTGAAGTGGAGAACGTGACAGGCAGTCGGCGTCAGTGTGTTTACGCCCGGACTTGAACACTATCGTCATATCGTATTCTTGCAAGCGAAGACTCCAGCGCGCAAGACGGCCAGATGGATCCTTCAGATTGGCGAGCCAGCACAATGAATGGGGATCTGTCACTACTCGAAACGATCGGCCACACAAATATGTTCGGAACTTAGCAATTGCCCACACAACGGCCAAGCATTCCTTCTCCGTAGTCGAATAGTTCCTTTCAGCTGGAGACAAAGTGCGGCTTGCGTACGCTATGACGCGCTCGGCAATGAGCGTCGACCAAAGTCTTTTGTGGCTCTGTCTGTGACAAACTGGTGGAGGTGCTGGGTACGCGTCTATGTACTCTGACCCCCAGGAACTGGAAGCGGACAACCTACGCAAAAGCCAACGGCTTCAAAGACTGCCTCCGGAATACGGCCTGCAAGATCTGCCAAGGGTGTCCCCCATAACCGCAAGCCAGACACAGGAGACATAGGCTACGGGACAGTCTCCTGCGTCGCTGGCTCTCCGCACCCCACGCTGGCCGTGGCCGTTCCATGGTGAGCCTTTTGAGGGCGTGGAAGACTGGCTCGATGACTTCGATCGTGTGGCTGACGTCAATTATTGGGACGAGCGGAAAAAAGTTAAGGAACGTGTACTTCGCCCTAGAGGACTCTGCCCGAACATGGTTCGCTAACCACGAGCAATGCATCACCACCTGGCGAGAATTTCAACGGCAGATACGCGATACGTGCATCAGTCCCGCAAGAAAAGAGCGAGCAGAGCAAGCCCTTCAGAATAGGGTTCAAAGGCCGAATGAAAGCGTTGTTATGTTCGTAGAGGACATGTCGTGGCTTCTCAAGCGTACTGACCCTGGCATGACAGAAGCGAAGAAAATACGCCTGCTGATGTGTGCAGTGAAAGAACAGCTGTTTGCTCGACTGATGCGAAGGCCTCCAGCTACAGTAGCTGAGTTCGTCAGTGAGGCGACAACAATGGAGCGAGCCCTTCAGCAAAGCTCCTCGGTCTACGATCGCCAAATCAGCCTGGGATCAGCATCTTCTCTCTCGTTGCCCTATGACACCGATGTGCTTCGAGAGCTTGTGCGTAGTGTCGTGCGTGAGGAGCTCGATCGACTACAGGGAGTGCGATTTCAACCGATCGTAGCATCCCTCACAGATATTGTCCGCGAAGAAGTCCGCCAGGCGGCACAGCCTAGCGGACTGATGCGAAGGCCTCCAGCTACAGTAGCTGAGTTCGTCAGCGAGGCGACAACAATGGAGCGAGCCCTTCAGCAACGCTCCTCGGTCTACGATCGCCAAATCAGCCTGGGATCAGCATCTTCTCTCTCGTTGCCCTATGACACCGATGTGCTTCGAGAGCTTGTGCGTAGTGTCGTGCGTGAGGAGCTCGATCGACTACAGGGAGTGCGATTTCAACCGACCGTAACGTCCCTCACAGATATCGTCCGCGAAGAAGTCCGCCAGGTGGCACAGCCATTCGTGCAAACCAGACCTGAAGCCGCCCCCGTACTGATTTATGGGCAAGCAGTGAGGCTACCTGCGCAACCCGGGAACCACCGTAACCCGCCTTCTTCTGAAGAACCGCTGTGCCACTTCCAGGGCCAAGCTTCACGTACAAATATGTGCGGGTCCACGAGCCCCCGAATCAATACGCGAAAGTCAGACGTGTGGCGCACACCTGACTATCAGCCACTTTGCATCCACTGTGGCGAAGCGGGCCACTTGTACCGTGCCTGCTACTACCAAAGAATATGACTCCAGGGCTATCACCCCGGCGCTCGTCGCCCACGTGAGGGAGAGCTCCCGAGAGAAAACCAGCAATATCTGGCCAGTCAACCTTCGTCGCCGTACGCGCAGTTTCCACCGGTTGAACAGTTCTTGCCAACGACCCGATCTCCGTCTCCGCAGAGGCGCCAGTCACGATCACCACCTCCTCGACGATCGGCGTCACCTAGCCGCTACACTACGTTCTCCGCTTCCGTGGGCAACTGGCCCACGAGCCCAAGTCGGGGAAACTAAGAACAGCGACCTCCGGGGGTGGCGGGGCCGCTGTCGAAACGCACTTCGAAAGATCCTCCGCTCCGACACCCCGACACCCCGACGACGACGAAGACGATAACGACGACGACAACGACAACGACGACTGCGTACCTTCGACACCTTCCTTCAAAAACCGTGAACCTGTTTCAGCTGACATACTCGTTTCTGTAGATAACCACCCGGTAACCGCTCTTTCGATACTGGTGCCGATTATTCTATCATGAGCGGGCAACAGGTTAATGCACTTCGCAAGGTGACGACACCGTGGCCAGGACCTATGCTCCGTACAGCCTGCGGTCATGTGCTCATGCCGATCGGCAAATGCACTACGAGGGTACAAATTCGTGAGGTCACATTTATCGGTTCATTTATTATACTGGCAGAGTGCTCTAGACAGGTCATACTCGGCATGGACTTCCTTCGGGAGTACGGCGCAATCATAACCCTTCGCGAGTTGCTTGTCACTTATTCCAGCGAACACGCAACTCATTCGGACGACTACCACCCACAGTCCACAGTGTTACGCGTTTCGGGTGACTGCTATTTTACCGCCCCGGAGTACTGCGTTGATCACCGTAGAAACAGACGATGATCCTCCTCATCTCGGAATCGCTGAAGGCAATCTGTCAGTCTTGTTGGCTCGACAGGTTTGCGTAACCCGCGGCATCTTGCAGCTGTCGTCACGGACTGCTCAGGTTTTAGTGACCAATTTCAGTCGTGAATACCAGCCCTTCGCCCCACGAACTGCCATCGCCTATTTGGAGCCAGCCAGTGACTTTCTTGCTTGTTTAACTGTAGGACACAATGATGGAGATTCTAACTGTGACGTACCAGCCAACAGCATTATTGATGTGAATTCTAAATTATCAGGTGAACAACAAGCTAGTATTCGAAGCCTTTTACAGTCTTTTGCGGATTCTTTCGCTTCAACATCGAAGGTCAACCAAACGCCTATTGCGAAACACAGAATTATTACAAATTCCAATGAAAGACCCGTGCGCCAACATGCCTAGCATGTGGCACCGAATTGCACCGAGTGGCTGTCAGCTGTGTCGAGGTCGTGGCAATATAGTGTAACGACGACAGTATGACGACGACGACATGGTGACAATAGGGTGACGACCTAGTCCATGACGATGGCGTGACGACAAGCGTATGGGAACGACTGTATAACGAATATGGCGTGACCACTACTGTATGACGAAGACGGCGTGACGACAACGGAATGACAATTCTGAAATGATGAATATAGTATAACGACGACAGTGTGACGACAAACGTATGGGAACGACTGTATGACGACGACGGCATGACGACAATGGAATGATGAATATTGTACAACGACGACAGTGTGACGACGACGACATTGTGACAATTGGTTGACGACCTAGTCCATGACGATGGCGTGATGACAAACGTATGGGAACGACTGTATAACGAATATGGCATGAGCACTACTGTATGACAACGACTGTATGACGACGATGGCTTGACGGCAATGGAATGACAATTCTGAAATGATGAGTATAGTATAAAGACGACAGTGTGACGACGACGACATGGCGACAATGGGGTGACGACTTCGTCCATGACGATGCCGTGACGACAAATGTGTGGGAACGACTGTATAACGAATATGGCGTGACTCACATATCCACACATATCCACTGGAACTGTAGAGTGGAGTCTGCTTTGTCACTGGGATTGGCCCACAGTTGCGGACGGTGCCAATGGTGCTAAACTGAGCAACTGAGCAACGAGTTAAGAAAAGCTAATGCTTTCAAAAACCTGGGAGACGCTTAAGCTTCGCCTCTAAGAGTAGAACGCGACAGTATTAAAAGGCGCCTGACTGCTTATCACGGTTCCCTGCAACTGCAGTTTATGCAACCGTAATCTTTACAGGGAAACGCTTGCGGCGAAGGGTATGCACGAAGGTGAGCTTTCTGGTTCTTTGTTTTTTTTCTGCCGCCCGGCCGGCGCTTACGGTGCCGCAGATGGTAGAAGCGCCGTGCTCTGCGCTATGATTGGTAGAAAGCAGGCCGCGCGCGTCGCTCTATGATTCGTAGAGACGCGGCGGGCACTGGGCTGTGATTGGTAGACACGTTTCCCTCACACCGCCGAGGCCGTGCTCACTGCGGAACGGGGCCCTGAAAATTATCGCTCTAAAGAGTGTGGCAGCACTTAGCGACGATGATTGTCAGCCACAACTTTCTTGTGTAATTTGCGCTACCCCGTAAGCGCCATCTAGTAGAAAAGAAGCCGAACGCTAGAAGAAGAAAACTAATGATGCTAAAGCAGACGCACTCAGCCATTTTTGTTCTGCGTGAGCAAAAACCATGGGGCGATCCCGAAGATAGAGAATACCGGGCCGACCCACAGAAGGGGTGAAGCAGGCTTCAAGCACTTCGCCAACTTGCAAAAATAAATTTAATATCTTGGGTCCAAATACAACCCGCATCAAATATTAAGCTGATAAGAACTGATACTACACTTTGACCCGCGTCGGCCCTGTCTACGTTCGCACTGTCCTCTCTCTGTCGGCGTTCCAAGCTCTTGCGTATCTACTTTCCTTTCCTTCCGCTCTCCCGTGGTGGCGGTTCTGTCGAAACGTCACGCGTGTCTTGTTTGCTCCGGCTCCTCAGGGTGGCGGTCGCGTCTTCTACGCTAACTTATATAAAAATTACGGTAAATGAGTTCGCACCTTTGTTCAAAGTTCTGTGTCACTCCTGTGTCGTATCCTAAACAGCTTCGCTTGTTGTCCACCTTCACAGAGAGGAATTGCTCGTGATTTTACAGCGAAGTTGTATATGGCTAGGGTTCCGTCCTTTTTTTCATTACATTTAAAACCTAATCTAGGACCGTCTCCGCAACTTTGAAGGCGACGTGCTAGAACACGAAGGCGTGGATGTCAGCTGCATCTAGCATACAGATGTCGGGAGGGCATCAGACAATCTTGGCAGCAGATGGCGCAGTCACTCTCTCCAGAATCACTATTATCTACTGCTATAGCGTCGGCCGAGGGGCTGAGCAAATACTCCGTGAATCTTCTGCACATTTGCTCGCGAGAAGTGTTACACCTACATAACATACTGGATTTTGCTGATAGACAATAAATTGCACACAGTAGCCATCGAGAATATAGACAAGTGAGTGTCTTTCCACCTCGCTGCCCTTTCACCTGTTTCTTTAACATGATCGTTCTACAAGGATCACTATTTTAGTAGCTTTTCAGGCATTTCACAGAGGTATTTTACTGGTGTATCTTCCCAGCTGATGCTGTCAAAAGTGTCCGGGGTCGATGGCCACTCACCGTTCCAGAACAAACCTTGACACTTCTCTTAATTCCCAAGGCTTCCCTTGAAATTTTGAATATTACACCGTCCGATAATCAGCGGACCCCGTAATTTGACTTCAGATCCCCCACTAATCTAGACGCACAAATACAATAACAATCAAGCGCGATCTGCAACCGAGGACATGCTGAGGAGCTCTGGGGCATGGAACGCTTCACGAGCAGGTGGCCCCCAATGAGTTATTCATGAATAACCATGCTGTGCAGTGCCGATAGGCGAGTGGCACACCATCTGTGATGATGGCTTCGATGTTAAAATGAGCAAGGATTGCAAACAAGATTTATTGAGGCACACAAATGGCTTCTCCAGATTGAACTCGAGAATTTCAAGTGCAGTATACATAACATCGCAACATTCTAATACACAGGAATTTAAAATGACAAACTTGGTAAAGGTCTGGCTGAAAACATGTCTTTCATTGATTTTCATTACCTGCGTATAGCAAGAGTGGGCTGGTGATTGATGGAACGTCGAGATCCAGTCACAAAAAAAAAAAGAAACAATGAAAAGGATAGAGTGGCTGGGAGGTCGAATCCCGGACTTCCACTCTGTTGGCCTTAAGTTCGAATCCTCGCGTCGCAACGAAGCTTTTCTCTTTCTTTTCTCTCTTGCAGCTTTCTCGCATTAGCCGCGTAAAAGATTACGTCACGAAAAGGCGGTTTTGCCCAAAAAACGAAAACATGATTGGGATAGCAAATTATTAGATTATACGCAGTAAGGTGAGTACATTCATCAGTTGTATAAACTGGTGCAAACATTCGAGTACTAACTAAATTAACAAGCACGGTGTCATACTCGCACAGGCAAGCGTAAAATTTCACTCGGTGACTGCGGACACTCGCTGTCAGAAGGGTGGCCTCATGAAGGACGGCAGCAGCGGCGAGAGAATTTCCCTTCGTGCTGCCTCTCACTCCAACGTGAACTATAGCCGCACATGAAGCCATAAGCTTTCTCTGGTCGGCTAGCCTTCAAACCAACCGCAGATTGTCATCAAGATAAGATGCGCGCGGCCGCGCTCAGCCGAGCCATGCGCAGCCGCGTCCGCAGTAGAAGTGGAATCTACCCTGCCCCCCTCCCCTTTCCCCCTTCTCCCCACCACTCCTAGCATGCGCACCTTCACCGCCCTCCTGTATTGCGCGCCCGAGAAGACACCGCCGCCACAAGCCTCCATCCTTCTCGGCTCACCCTCACATGCTTTCCGTCTTACCTATTGCTAATGCAAAGAAGGGGTAAGGCGTGTAGAGACGGACACAAGAGAAGTGGACAACACGAACGCCTATTAGAACGATAGGAAGCTGAGCTAGTTGGTAAGGATTCATAATGCAAAGAATGGGCAAGGCGGGCAGACACGGACACAAGAGAAGTGGACAACGCGAATGCCTCCGTCAGGATCCGCCAACATCAGAACGGCTGCTCTCGTGTCCGTGTCTGCATGCCTTACCCTTTCTTTGCATTATGAATCATGACCAACTAGCTCAGCTTTCTGTCGTTCTAAGCTTCGTACCTATTGCATACGGCACGCGGCCGCGATCTGATCGCACTTGGACTTAGCTACGCCGACGGCGATGACGACGGCGGAAACTGGCTTGGAGTGTTCATATAATTGCTATCGCAAAAAAAAAAAAATCACCTCGTATGTTTCTAGGCACGCTCAGCAAATAAAAAAAAATAGAAATGACATCACAGAGACGAATTTTCAGAATTTTGCATATTAAGCGTAACTAACTAGCTCATCATCATCATCATCATCATCATTAGGCTATATTATGTCCAGTGCAGGACAAAAGCCTGTCCCTGCGATCTCCATTTACCCCTGTCCTGCGCTCCAACTATAGCACGAATTTCCTAATTTAATCGCACCACCTAGTCTTCTGCCGTCCTCGACTGCGCTTCCCTCCTCTTGGTACCCATTCTGTAACCCTAATGCTCCAACGGTTATCTAACCTGCGCATTACATGACCTGCCCAACGCCATTTTTTTCTCTTAATGTCAATTAGAATATCAGCTATACTCGTTTGCTCTCTGATCCAAACCGCTCTCTTCCTGTCTCTCAATGTTACATCCAGAATTCTTCGCTCCGTCGCTCTTTGTGCGCTCCTTAGCTTGTTCTCAAGCTTCTTGGTCAGTCTCCAAGTCTCTGCCCCCATATGTCATCACCGGCAAAATGCACTGATTGTGCACCTTCCTTTTCAATGATAATAGTAAGCTTCCAGTCAGGAGCTAACAATGTCTGCCGTATGCGATCCAACCCACTTTCATTCTTCAATAAATTTCCTTCTCTTGATCAGAGTTCCCTGTGATTAATTGACTTAGGTAAACGTACTCCTTCACAGACTCTAGAGGCTGACTGGCGATCCTGAACTCTTGTCCCCTTGCCCGGTTATTCATCATTAACTTTGTCTTCTGAATATTAATCTTCAACCCCACTCTTACAGTATCTCTGTTAAGGTCCTCAATAAATTCTTGTAACTCATCTGCAGTGTTGCTGAATAAAACAATGTCATCGGCAAAGCGAATGTTGCTGAGGTATTTGCCAGAGATGCTTACTCCTATGCCTTTCCAATTTAATAGCTTGAATACTTCTTCCAAGCACGCCGTGAACAGCATTGGAGAGATTGTGTCTCCTTGTCTGACCCCTTTCTTTATAGGTATCTTCCTACTTTTCTTGGGCAGAATTAAAGTAGCTGTGGAATCTCGGTAGATATTTTCCAAGATATTTACGTAAGTGGTCTGAACTTCTTGATTACGTAATGCCTCTATGACTGCTGGTACCTGTACTGAATCAAATGCCTTTTCGTAATCTATGAAAGCCATATAGAGAGGCTGATTGTACTCTTCCGATTCCTCAATCACCTGATTAATGACATGGATGTGATCCATTGCACAGTACCCCTCCCTGAAACCTGCCTGTTCGTTTTGTTCACTAAAGCCCAGTGTTGCCCTTATTCTATTGGAGATTATCTTGGTGAATATTTTATAATGCTGGGAGTAAGGTAATGGGCCTATAATTTTTCAATTCTGTAACGTCTCCCTTTTTGTGGATTAGTATAATGTTTGCATTCTTCCAGTTTTCTGGGACCCTTGCAGTCGATATACACTTTGTATAGAGAGCCGCCAGTTTTCCAAATATTATGTCTCCTCCATCTTTGATTAAATCGACTGTTATTCCATCTCCTCCTGTCGCTCTTCCCCATTTCATGTCTTGCAAGGTCCTTCTGACCTCATCGCTAGTTATAGGAGGAGTTTCTGTATCCTATTCATTATTGTTTTGAATGGAGTTATGCTGAGTTCTCTGGATACTGTACAGGTCAGTATAAAATTCTTCCGCTGCTTTTACTATACCTTCAAGATTGCTGAAGTTATTACCTTGCTTATCTTTCAGTGCATACATCTTGGTTTGTCCTATGCCAAGTTTCCTTCTCACTGATTTTAGGCCGCGTCCATTTCTCACGGCTTCTTCAGTCTTTCTCACGTTATAATTTCGAATATCACTTACTTTCGCCTTGTTGACCAGTTTTGACAGTTCCGCGAATTCTATCTTATCTTCACATTAAAAGCATATTTAGCGCCAGCGAACAAGGACAGAAGGGAGACGGCACCACAATGCGCTGACTTAAACAATTTTATTTTCAGGAAACAACCACCTATTTAACCCATGCACAGTGGCGCCGCATCATCCAAATTTTTAGCCATTCAAATAAGAAGGTTATTAGCAGCAGGGTTTCCGGAGTGAGTGCAGGTTTCGGTCGTAGAAGGGCTGCTGAAAAAATGCGTGTCAGAGAGCACAACTCGGAACGCTGAAAATCAGCGGACGGAACGCAGAGGGAAGGTAGCGGTAGTGCTCTAGCTGCATAGAACGGCACTTAGGCTTAAAAAATGGCTAGCCGTGTGGACACAAAAGTGTTCTTTTCAGCGCCAGAAGAACTTGCGAAAATATGTCGGTTAACGGACCGCACCGTAAGCCAGCTGTCGGATGCTCTACGAATCATCGTAAAGCACCACTGGGTTGCGTAGAAGCTGTTGTTTACGAGCTTCCGCTGTCCTGTGGGAAAAAAAAATACATCGGACAGACAGCAAGGTGTCTTAATGACCGGTTACGAGAACATAGTCTAAACGTGAGAAATAAGCAATACAGTAATCTGTCAACTCACTGTCAGGAATGCGGTGGTGGGCTGGTGTACGGGTCCTGTTGTGTTCTTGCGAAAAAGATAAAGATGTGCGAGAGATTATTGAAGTTCAGACTATCTGTCGGAATAGTGATACGTGTGTTAGCGCCCCTTCGATCGACTTGTTAGATAAAGAGACAGCTTTTTTGAAGGGTCAAAAATTTGCGTGATGTGGCGCCATTGTGCATGGGTTAAATAGGTGGTTGTTTCCTGAAAATAAAGTTGTTGAAGTTAGCAAATTGTGGTGTCGTCTAACTTCTGTCCTTGTTCGCTGGCGCTAAATATGCTTTCAATGTCCGTTTACCAACGCGCCCAACAAATGACAATGCTATCTTATCTCTTGAGTGACACTTTCATGCTTTGTGGTTTCTTTATTAGGTCCTTTGTTACTTGGGAGAGCTTGCCTATGGTTGCCTTGGTGCCTTGCCTCCCACTTCGATTGCTGCCTCTGAAGACAGCCTAGTTACAGTTTCATTTATTACCTCTGTCTTCTTCATCTCTCTGTTCTAAGGCTGCATATTTTTTTGCAAGCGCCAGCCTGAATGCGTCTGCTGTTACCTTTGCTGCCTCTAGGTTGACCTGTTTCTTCTTGACCAATTTTACTCTTTCTCTGTTCAAATTGAGGCGAATGCTAGCCCTCACTAACCTATGATCACTGCACTTTACCCTACCTATCACTTCTACATCCTGCACTATGCTGGGATCGGCAGAAAGTATGGAATCAATTTCATTTCTTGTTTTCCCATTAGGGTTTTTCCAGGTTCACTTTCTGTTGCTACGCTTCCTGAAGAAGGTGTTCATTATTTTCAGCTTACTCCTTTCTGCGAATTCTACTAGCACCTCTCCTCTAGCGTTCCTAGAATCGACGCCGTAGATGCCCATTGCTTGTTCACCAGCCTGCTTTCCCCCCCTTTTGCGTTGAAGTCGCCCGGCCATTACTACAGTATACTGAGTTTGCACTTTTCTCATCGCTAATTCAACATCTTCCTAAAACTGGTCTACTTCATCATCATCATGACTGGATGTTGGAGCGTAGGCTTGTACTACCTTTAATATATACCTCTTATTAAGTTTGATTACGACTCCTGCTACCCTCTCATTAAGGCTGCAGAATTCGTCAATGCTGCCCACTAAGTCCTTATGGATTAGGAATCCTACCCCCTATTGCTTCTTTTCTGGGAGACCTCTACAGCAGAGGACATGGTCGTTATTCAGCAATGTATAAGCCTCACCACTTCTTCTAATCTCACTAAGGCCGATGATATCCCAAACAATGTCTGATAGTTCCTCAAAGAGTCCTGCTAAGTTAGCCTCGCTCGACAGAGTTCGGTTGCTAAAGGTTGACAGGGTCAGTTTCCATTGGCGGCCTGTCCGGGTCCAGAGATTCTTAGCACCCTTTGCTGCATTACAGATCTCAACGCCGCCTTGGCCAGGTGCTCCGCAGCTGATGGGGACTGAAGGCAATGGGTTAATTGTAGGAATCATGAGGGAGGGGTTGGCCGAATACTGCACCAGGGAGGCCAAGTCTTGTTCTAGTGAGGGAGTGTCTTTGTTGAAGCTTAGTGGGCCTTCCTTATTTGGTTGTACCTGGATTAGTATAGTCCCACACGCTCTCGGCATCTTTTGCCGGTGTCAGGCGTCACTCTAAGCCTGCAAGCCTGCAGACGTAGTGCACTGGAGGAGGTCAAAGTCAGGCACATCATCGTCAGATAAAAAAAAAAAAAAGAAGATTCGAACTTCCGACTATCGCAACCGAGCATTCGACATAGCTCAGTGAGATAATCCCGCACGCGGCGAGGCTACCTTATTGCCGCAAAGTATAGCCCAGAGGGCCCTACATGCCTAAGAGAATCGTCGATTTATTTGTGCTGTACGGGTTTTGCTCATCGTTTTAGGTTGCACAATGTAGTGTCAATTCTCTGTGGTCCTAACATCGTGTTCCTCGAATCGCACGCACGCATGCGGCCTTGAATGCGCCTAGGTACACGATATATATTCAGTGAACTTGAACAGCACTTAAAAGTTGTGTGAAAAAAATAAGAAAAGTGAAAAGTTTTCAGCGCCTATCGAGAAGCCCCGAGCCGCGTATCGTCCGCTCGTTGTCGCGTCTGCCTGCCTCTTGCCGTCCGAAAGTTGCGCTCCCGGGTAAAGGCTAAGAGTGTCTAGACGAGCCGCGCAGAACATTACGGCTCTGAGCCTCGCGCAAAGGAGACGACCTTGATAGTTCCTATAGGTGACTTCGAGCTTTCTACAGCTTTGGACAGCGCTTATACTGGAGCTAATGAGAAAAGAGAAATGGAGGGGGTGGCGGAACTAAAGAATACACCCAACAAGAATACACTCAACAGTGTTCCACTAAAACAAAGTTCAGAAAATTCAGAGCCCTTACACTCTGTGAAGAGGGAAGTCCAGCGAAGCTGGCGCTGTGGTTGGTTTTGCTATATTGGGCTTTTCCTATGTTGGGGATTTGCTATGCTGAATTTGACTGTTGTGAGTTCAGTATTGGGCGAATAAAGATATATTTACTCGAAGATTCCTGTTCATTCATTCAAATAACTTTGGGTTTGAATTGAATTTGAAGGGTTGTTGGCCCTTGGCGGCTTCCTTGGATCCCTCGACGGCCCAGAGTTGGCGCTGCAGGTCCGAGCTGAGCAACGCAGACTCCCAGCGCGCGCGGAGGCTATCGCTGTTTGAGGCTGCATCACCGTTATTTTGTATTATAGCCATACATTCCCATAGGATATACTCCAGGGTGGCTCTAGAGTCACACTGTCTGCACTTGTCAGTTGTGCATAAATATGTGTGTATTAGGTGCATGATAGCTGGACTCGGATAGGATCTGGTCTGTAACTGCCGCCATTCGACAGAGTTATTTTTGCTTAAATTTGGGTGCGGCGGCGGGAATGTGCGCCTGTGCAATCTATGGTGCTGTGTAATTTTGTGAAATCTGGTCATTCGATCATCCCACTCCCACTCGTCGGTAGTCAGTCGTCATCGTTTATTTCGTGACCATTGTAATCATTGCCTTGTGATCACTGTGGCACACGGCAAGTGGCTGTACTTTCATTGTGTTAATGCCCTTCCCGAAGGTTAGGTCTATGCACGATCGGTGACGACTGGTGGGTGCGGTGGCATCGGGGGAACACTTGAGGCCAAAGCGCTCCGACATGAACGTAAGTATCCGCGCCCTGTCGGGTCTGCTCTCATCGACATCGAAATCTCTCACGATGACGATGTATGTATTGTTGGCGGGCTCAATCTTCCCGAAGACATGCACCACAAACGTTTCGATCGTGAAACGTCCCTCACACAGTCTCTTTATCCACGTCTTCGGAGGAGATGTAGTGCTGCAACGCACCCGTGGCACTTCCCGCTGTTACGCATCACACACGCCACCGATCGTGGTCAAGTCTTCGGCTAACCAAAGATGGTCACACACGATTGGTGGATAGGGACAATGACCTTTTATTATAGCGCGGCTAGCAAATGACAGCGTGCGCTCTATAGTGCGCCACACAGGTGGCCGCCGAAGAGCGGGCGCCGCGGTATTGCGCATTGTTGGCAGAGAGATGGCGCTCGTGGAGAGGAGTATACACAACTTGGGAAAGAGGAGTCGGCGGTGGAGAGGATATAAATTGCTGGTCTATGTCGACGCAGGCGAGATTCGCCAGAACCCAGCCATACACAGCTTCGCTGTAGAACGATGACATACGCATGGCCGGGCAGCAGCAGCAAGTCCATAAGCCACGAAGTCGACGACAGAGCTTTCCCGAAGAACGCTGGCGGAGCCGATCTTGTTGCGGTGGATGCGATTGCTGTGCTGGGTTTCCCGGAAGTCTAGAATTGACGACTTCCCTCTACCAGGTTGGGCTAACTTGAGGGGAACTACCGTGAGCCACGTTGCAGACGTTGGGTTATCCACTTTTACGTGAAGTAGTCACTCGGAGTTCAGACGCGGCTAGGCGGCCCAGGCACTACCGGACGGGACAAGCCCCTCGTTGCTTCTCAGCAGATTATACCCTCAACTTCTAGAGTGCTTAGCAGGGACTCAAACCTGCGTTTAAATAACTTCTCCTTTTT
The DNA here is from genome assembly GCF_050947875.1 of Dermacentor variabilis. NCBI lineage: Eukaryota > Metazoa > Arthropoda > Arachnida > Ixodida > Ixodidae > Dermacentor > Dermacentor variabilis. The sequence goes on along the minus strand of NC_134568.1, from coordinate 15,896,674 downwards.
CTAGTTTCCTGGGTCGGGGAACGGCAGATATTGGTGACGATCCAATCAATTTCATCTAATTGCATCACGACTCTTCCCAAGGTACTGGCCGGGCCCCTTTTAATCAGGGCCGAGAGAGTGGGTGCCCCCCGCCCCTGCTTTTAGAGGTCGCGCCCTGGCATTGCACCACACAGACACAGGCGCGCACCCTTGAGTTCGTGGCGGACCTCCATTATCCGTTGACAAGCACGGAAGAAACAGCGGCAGCCGGCCATACGGCGCCATACGCTCTGACAATACATACACGGTTAGCAATTCGTAGACAGGGTAGTCACAGAGACACCACATATTTCGGGATATTCGCAAGGTCGTTGACCCCTCCCGTCTTAGCAACCTTCTCGATGCACGCGCGGGGCAGGAATGCACGAAACTCTTGGGACGTCAAGGTCACGCCAACGACGACAACAACAACAATCCTGCCTTAGACATTTTCTGCAGCTTGCCCGAGTGGCTGGTAATACCCGTCTTGCTGAGCAGTTCTCCAACTCGAAACAATGCCCCACTGTGACAGAGACCTAATGAGCCAGAAAAGACGCGAAGACGAAAAGCGGATGGCCACACCGTTTTGAAGTTTTCGCGTGAACTCGCCGTGATGTCATCCATTTCTTCACAGCGTCTAGTCACGACCAGTTAATAAAGGAGCCACAGAATGAACTGGCAGGTTTAAGGAATTTCTACTGCGCCATAATTAAGGGCCAAAATACAAAAATATTGTATGAACATACGGGATGTCACACTGGTGTAATGACACTGCAGTTCCGGCCTCGAAAGGTTGTCCTTCGTTTTCCGTTCTCGTAATGAAACTCTTACGGCGAAATAAACTAAGATATGCTTTGAAAGAATATTAACTTAATATGAACCTTAAGCATTCAAGAACTATTCGAAGAATTGAATAGTGTGATTTGTGTAGAACTGAGCTGCATACTCCGGTGTTTGATTCGTTAGTCGAATATTTCGTATATTCGTAAAGACTTAGCGAAATGGGGGTTTCACTTGACTATAGTAGCTACTTCGAAATTTTATAGCGATATCTATTATATGGACACTCCAGGCACATTTACTCCGCTGCCGTCGTCGTCGACGCCGTGATGTTCCGTATAAAGTTCAAGTGCGATATCATTGTCGCCGCGCGCCGTATGCTGTGGGTGCGAGTAAAAAGCGTACGAGGGTGAGCCGATGATGGCGGTGTAATCTCGCGCGCTCAAGGGTGGAAGGCGGGGAGTAAGCGCGTCGTTTTCCATCATTTTTAAAATTCTTGGTCCCATTTATTTGTGACAAGTGGTGTGCACTTGCACTACAAAGGTTGCAAAGAGATAGCATCGGCTTGACGTTGCATGTGTACTGCCATTACTGTGTTACCTTAAATGCCGAGGCGTAGCTGGTAGTCACAGAGACACCAGCGACAAAAGGTGAGCCTGTTTTCAGCCAATTGCGCTAATTACTCGGATGCGTAACTATGCTGAATACTTGGTCATTGGCGCAGACGTTTCGAGAGCGATGTGATTTGAGTACAGCCACCTTTGAAAAGTTTCTGTCTAGAACAGTAGGTCAGTGTAACAACTTTTCCCACACATTTTGGTGGAGCCAACCTTGCGAGTTGTCACCGACGCCATGGCTCCCGGATAACGGTCATACGTGCTCGTCCAACCGAAGCTATCTACAGCGACACCTTTCTGAAGTCACCTTCTCCCGGTCTCTCGAATAAAGGGTCCGGCGCAACCCACTTGTTCGGCCTAATGGAGCCCTTACGTGCTTCCGGCATGAGCCCTCCGCTTCAGCTATTCTAACGGCCTGCACGCCTTTCGTGCTCGGAAGACGGTATCGTGCCACTGCACGGCGACTTAATTTCGCCCCGGGGATGCATCCTGATGAATGGGCGTACCGGGCGCCTCGACGGGGGCGCGCAATTTGGAAATACGGCGCGGTCCCAGGAAAGGTCGAGCTCCTGTTTGCACGGCGCTTGCATGGTACACGCCTCAGCCGCAAGCGCGCTACAAAAGATTCGAAAGTGGTCCGTTACTTGTAGTGCTTCCTGTCTCGTAGCGACCCTTCTTTTTTTGACTGCTCGGGGAGAAAAAAAAAGGTCACTTGTGTAGGTCCCAGCTGTCATAAGTCACGGTGAAAAGCAAAAATAAAGCGATAAGCTTATAAACGAACTTTAGATTTATGTGTGCTTGTGGACAAGACCACGTGGAACTCGACCACTATATATTTTTGGTTTCACCAATTCAGGCAAAACTTGCGACGCGTTGCATTTATAATGCGTCACATTATGAAGGCCGCGTCGGTAGACATCCAATGACATTGGCCTTTTGGGTTGCGTGGCGCACATTCTGCACAATTTTATTCATTTCGTAAGCGAGCGGTTATAGTATTCTCTTTTCATTTCATCTTCTGCAGGAATGTGTGGGTCGAAACTGCCATCAAGGAGAAAGAACTTGTCAAGCAAAACAAAAAAGAAAAAGAAAACGATGGCTTTCCACAGCAGCCGTAATGTGAACTGTGATGCAGAAGTAAACTTTGGTTTTGTTGCTGCCTGCCAATTACAACGCATTGGATCGTGTTCCGAACCGAGTTAGAAAGTATTGGAACCATTACTACTTTATTCTGCAGCCACCACAGCTCAGTGTCAGGAGTCGATTGCGCATGCGTATCGCGGTATGACATTGGCTCGGGCATTTGGCGGATAGCAAGGGGGGTGGGTAGCAGTGGAATCAATTTCGAAAAATGTTGAAATGGTGGAAAGCTCAGTCAGACTGTTTTCTCGCATACGAGCAATCACTGGTTTACGGGTACTTGACTGGTGACGGGATAGTGCGCTGTACTACATCGGGTGTCACATTTCATACAATTGTGAGTTGGTTCTTAATGCCGCGACATTTCTTCTAAACAGTTACTTATGCACGGACTCAGCATTTATAGGGCTCACATCCACATTATTATGCGGAATAAATTTCGTTCGTACAAAACTTGGCAAAATGGTGACGTATACAGTGCCTTATGATGTAATGTGACATGTAGTACGAATTATTCACGATCGCTGTTATGTACGGGCGTAGTAGGTTTGTGAGATTTATTAAAATTCGACCTTTTCCAGGTTAGGCTTCGTTGGTGAAGTCTTAAGTGATGCGTGACCTTGCCACATATTCTGCTTGAATACCTTAGAAAGCCATTGGCTGGACTGTGTAAAAAAAAAAGCCTATTTTAATTCTCAAGCAAACAAGCGGCGACTAAATTTGCATTATGTTTAACATACAAGGAGGCAAGCATTAATTTCCAGAGAAGTACGTTTCAATGATGCTGAAAGAGAGTAAAATTTTGTAAAATAGTATTAAAAAAAAAAGGTACAACTCCTTCGGAAGCATCTCACGTCAGTAACTAGACATGACTCATGTCTGACAGAATAAACAGAATGGTAATGCCCAAGAACAGACATTTAATAAACAGAGAGAAGACAAAACGTGGCAAACGCGTCGCGAAAGTGAGACGATGCAACAAGGTGTCGACTTATCTATCTATCTATCTATCTATCTATCTATCTATCTATCTATCTATCTATCTATCTATCTATCTATCTATCTATCTATCTATCTATCTATCTATCTATCTGTATATCTGTCTGTCTGTCTGTCTGTCTGTCTGTCTGTCTGTCTGTCTGTCTGTCTGTCTGTCTGTCTGTCTGTCTGTCTGTCTGTCTGTCTGTAAATGAAATGCGTATGCTTCTGTGGTTCGTTAAAGACACCGGCGAATCATGATTGACAACAAAGTATTGAAGGCGATTGATCAATAAATAGCTTTGTGAATTCAGGGGCGCTATAACGTAAAACTATTCCAAACTTTTCTATTCCAATTCTGCTATCAGCCCTCCACGATTGGTCAAAAACTTTTTTCGACCACCCCCCACTTCACCTGTCTGTCACGCGACGTCGCGAAAAGCGCAATACTTCCCCATCTGATATGATGTGTACACAGTGATTATGCATGATTTGACAGAAAAAATAAAAACAGTTATTTCTGATTCGAACCCTTTTCGCCATTAGCCCTCGGCTATTGGTAGAAAGTTTTCGGGCTGCACCCACTTCACCTGCCTGTCACACGACGTCACAAAACCACACAAACTCACCGCGTCAAAGTGACGTGTACGCGATAAAGATGAATTAATATGCCGAACAAAACTGAATTTTTTTCGGAATAGCCGCAGGCTGCCCCGTTCCGAAAGGAATAAAAGATGGCTGCCGTCGATCGCTGAGACGCTGGCTACTCGCACCTGCCGGGGAGCATGGGTGTCTTGGCGTATAATAAGACATCTTGCGTGACCGTGTAACGTTTTGAAGCACTTTCGGCACGTTTACTACCTCATTCTGCCAACTCTTCTTTGCTGAGGGTCAGTTTTAGCGTCATTCTTAAGCTTCCGTTGCATCCCGCCGCGATTTTCGACCAGCCACCACAAGCTAAGTAAGGGAAAGCCGACCAATCGCAGACGTCGGCACCACCCTCTTCATCCGGTTATCGATTTTCAGTGCACTGGCTCTGACCCAGTGAATCCCTCTCCACTTGACCGTTCTCCTCGCGTCTTGTCAGCCAATTAGATACGACAAGCCGCTCAGTGTAGGCAATGTTATTCGTTTTTCAAGCAAACAAAAGTGACCTCCTATAAATGAGGAGAGCGTTTGATTGGTCTGTTCAGACAACCCTGCGAGTGACCGCCCGTTGCTTGTGTCGGTGGTTACGCAAATTTGACGTCAGGAAATTGGAATAGAAACATATTGGAATAGTTTTACGTTATAGGGCCCCAGGTCCTGCATGATTTGGCGCTGTAAGCAGTAATCATAGTATGGCTTTAGCGACAATCGGTGAAATCATAGCTTTCGCTGCTGAGTGACGATGTGCCAGCATCCGTGTGTGCCAGATTATTCAGGGTCCGCATTCCTAAAATTTTCTTTCGCAAGAGCGTCGTTGACGCAGTTTTCGGCACCAAACAGACGAAACGGGAGAGGCTTCGAATAGATAAGGAAAGACAAGCGTATGCATGCACTGTGAGGTGCCAACGATTGGCTATACCCAAGCGAACACACACACACACACACACACACACACACACACACACACACACACACACACACACACACACACACACACACACACACGCTTCGCATGAAATTGTGGTATCATTCTTATGCTATCTTTAAAAATGATGATATTAATAAAACGTAAAATTTCGTTTGCGAATTAATGCAATTATATAATGTATGACAATGACCTAGCAGATACATGATTAGAAAAACGAACACAGCTAAAAATAGGGCCAAGCAAGAGCAACACAGTGCTCTATCATGTGTCTTCTTGTTTACAGGCCAGACTTCTTGCAGCCCAGGTAACAAGGGAGATAACCGTTGTTTTCCAGGCAGATCTTCTAGTGAGTGGTATAGCCACGGTTACGTATCGAAGAGGGCGGGCAGTATTTTGCAAATGGCCTATTACTCAATCGCGCTTTCGGCGTTGTGGACATGCTATATTATTCTAGATTTAAACATGCTGGAATGAAGCTTTGCGCTAGAATTTCGATAGTGTCATATGATTCAAGTTTCCCTCTCTTTCGGTGACCTGCTGTCCGACTTGTTTGAATAAATGTTTGGAAGTAACTTGCTATCATGGTATTGTAGTCATCACACACACACGGTACACTACACAATACGGTATTCGGTATTTGGCCGGTAGTGCTCTTCCGACACGAGCATAATTCTTGGTCATTAGTACCGGACAAGTAAAAGAAGTTTGATTAACCCGTTTTCAGTTGTCGAATTAAGGGCCTGAACTCCAATGGGAAAACTGTTATCAAGTCGTAAAAAAAATCCTATTCAGTCATTTTCAGCGCTATGTCTCGAGTAATTATTCCCCCGCTCTTTACTCGTAGCGTGCGAAATGTGAAAAGTGCCAGGTGATCACGCGTTCGCGCGCCTCGACACCAGCGGGCCCTAACGTGCATTAAAAGAGCTAACTCAGCTCATCGCCTAATTCGGCAACCGCGTGGAAGTGTCAGGCCATCGGTGTTCTTGTTGGCTCCCGCCGATCGCGAATGCTTCGCTTGACGATCGCAGCCTACGAATGACAAGGCTGTTGCCGATTCAGGCAATAAATGAGGGTAGTTAGAATATTCAAACCACTTTTGAGAGCGCTGGTGTTGGCGACGCGCGGGCGCTTGATCACGCGGCACTATTCATATTTCGCGCGCTACGAGTAAAGCGGGGAAAAATTAATTGTGCAGGGCACAGAACGCTGAAAAGGACTGCGTGGCATGTTTTAGGACGCAATAACAGCGCTTCCATTGAAAGCGACGCAGATAATTCAAATATCAAAAACTTACTCAATTATGCTTACCTAATAAATTGGGCAATTAGTACACAAAATTGGTCCTAGTTGGAGAAGACAACTGATGAGCGAGAACCGTGTGTGTCATAATTATATATTGCACAAGTTTCTTACTGGTCTTCTTTCTTTTCTCAAAGCCAGGTTGGCTAACATGATATACGCACGCCTTGGTCCTGTCTTAGGTTGGCGTATTGTACATGAAAGGGGGGATGCATGCCGCTGGCCGCATGCCGCTCTAACTTTAAGCTAATTTAACAACTTTTGAGATATGAAATGGAGGTCCGCTATGAGGCCACCTAGACCATTACCCATATAAGCCACGGTACCCGCGATCGTTGGTCCCGTGCAAATAATGGAATTTCTTGAATAAGCTTTGCATGCACCCATAAAAATAATAATAAGAAGAAATAAAACAACTGCACACTCTACACTCGACACTTTATCGTATAGTTAAACAAATTATTATGACTATAATTATTATGCAACACTTGGAATATAGCAATAAGATGATATGCTGAGGGGCACTTACAAAGATATCGCCTTCGAAGATATCAACCCGAGGTTTGTCCTAGGGGAATTTTTTCCCCTCCAATTACAAGACCAACAACAAGGATCAAATGCGTTTCACGTTTTTATGGTAGATGACGCTAGCAAGCGCGTGCGACCAAGCTGCAGAACTTGTTGCTTTTAGTGTTTCGTGCAACATGCAAATGTAAAGAAATAAATTTCATCTGTTGGAAATAAAATAAAAAGACAACATGTATATTCAAAGGCGTATGCAGGTTCCCTGCGCGCATTACAAACTAACTAAACGAAAGAAATTTGATTAATCGCATGACGTTATTGGCACATGTTAGTTCATGACAAAATAAGTAGCAATACGAAGCGCCTTCTATACATCCGAATTGAGGATCAAATTGGCGTTCTTCCAAATTTGGGGGCAAAGAGTGGCAGAACTTCTGGAGATGTCAGCACCTTAAAACAGCGCTGGAGCATGTGTGTATGAAGGTTAGCTTTCCCGAGTGTATCCGCGGTTCGAGGGCACGAATCGGACTGCCATTGCCTCACAGTTAGAAAGATTCGGCTGAATACATCTCACGATGACTGTCCAGTGCGTTTAGCATTGAATCAATAAAGCGACACATCAGATTGAGCCATTGAATCAATACAGAGACACATCATATTGCACCGTCGAGAGAGAGAGAGAGAGAGAAATATAGGAAGGCAGATATGTTAACCAGTCTGGTTGGCTACCCTACGCTGGGGGAAGGGAGAAAGGGAAGCGAGAGAAGAACCGTCGAAACGCGTTATGTATGAGGCGTGTACTGCAGCAGGACCATTCTCTTGTGCTTCCCTACTTCCCTAGACTGCGGGATGTAGCGGCGCCCTACCGCGAAGCCTGCGTGTGGCATCCGAAATGTGTGGCGCACTGGTACGTGCGAACGCTCAGAAACGGAACATGCGGCAGCCGGCCTCCGCTCTCTCGCGCTTCTTTCTGGACGCGCTGTGCCATCTAGTGGTACTGCTGAGGCGTCTGCGCATGGCCTCCGAGATGCGTGGAGCACCGGTGCGTGGGAACGCGGAGAATTGCTTCCTAACTGGCCGCTGCATACCTAGTGGCACATACTTGTGAGCCAAGTTGACGGAGCTTCGTTGAAGAGCGGCATTCACGGTGCAGCTCGTTAAAGCGTTGGCGTGAAAGAGGTTCATTAAAAAGCGGCACATAACCAGCGTATTTGTGGCGCAGCATTGCAGTGCTGCTGTGCTTGGAGGAACACCGTAACGTGCGTTCTATGCCGCATTTCTAATGGTACATTCAGCCGGTCATTCTCGAGCGCTCCAGTGCACACTAGTGGCGCCCGTTACACTCCGCTGTTGAAGACACCCATCGCGAAATGCAGCGGAGCCCCTCCCCCGGGATTCCCACTGCACACACTGCGAGAAGTCCGCGCTTCCTTGGGTTCGATTCCGCTGAGCATCGAAGAAACGTTAAGTATATTTTTTTGCCATTGTAGAGGGGCACACTTTCAGTGGTACACATGCAGTGACCCAAGTTGGTATCAAAGGAGATCAAGTTGGTATCAAAGGAGATGCATTGAAGAACAGCACAGACTGAGTGGCCCATACCCATCGTTCCAAGTCGACGTCAAAGAGATTAATTGAAGAGCTGTGCATGCCCAACACCGCATCCCCAGTGATCGATGTCGGCTTCAAAGAGGTGCGTTGAAGAGCGGCACATGAGTACACAGTGCCGCATACCTAAGTTGGCCTGACGGTTGGCTTCGAACCTTGCTTCCTAAGCACTGCAGCCCTATGTGCTGCCCATTCGACCATGGATTACCAAGTGACCCAGGTTTGTGAGAAAATGGTTACACATAGATAGATAGATAGATAGATAGATAGATAGATAGATAGATAGATAGATAGATAGATAGATAGATAGATAGATAGATAGATAGATAGATAGATAGATAGATAGATAGATAGATAGATAGATAGATAGACGGAGAATGGTAATCGCATTAAAACCAGGGGTATTAACAAAGTCGTGATTGCGCTAGAACTGTTCGCAGAAGTTGCCATCCGAGATCCAGGGCCGGCAAAACTTATTTTCGCAAGTGCTGCCGGGAATTCATCATTACCGCTGCCGCTGTGTTTTCTTTATCGCAGAATGCTACTATCACTCCACAGGCGTCCGAGTGGCGGCTCCTTCACGAGACGATCTTACGTAATACAGCCATACGGGAGTGACACGGTGCACTTTTGATCGCGATCGATCCCAATATGGCTCGGTCGCGATCGAAAGTGCAGCGTGGGACCCTGCTATGGGAGTAGTGCTGTGAATGCGGGTCTTGGGTCTGCATTCTGAGTATACCTCTTATATAAGAACGATTCCCCTCTGGTCGACACTCGGAAGGCCGCGTCTCTTGATAACAAAGCAAGTGAAAATCACGCGATTGCTTCTGTAATGGCCAATTGGGAATTAGATTTACGAAAAGTATTTTCTATGAATGCGGGCCCAGCCAGACATTTTTATATTAAGAGGAAGCTTTATATCGGGTGCTCCCATCTAAATACATGTAAAAGGATAATTCGTTTTTCTCGGCAACCACTGCACCAAATTTCACGAGGTTTGCTGCATTTAAAAGAAAAACTTAAGATCTAGTGACTGTTGGTTTCCCATTTTTGATTTAGGTCGTCAATTTTTTACTAAAAATTGGAAAAAATTGCAAGATTTCAGAAAACAAAACTATCAAGTTTACAACTCTCTAACTCAGCAAGGAAAAATGATATCACAATTCTGTGAATTACATCTCATAGTACATCTAAAGCGGACAAAATTAATATGTTACACATGAATCTAAAGAAATTTAGTTATGTGGAAATACAGCTTCTGCAGAACCCTTGTAAACAACGTAACAAATACACGTAACATATAAATTGACATATCGAATTTGTCCGCTTTGAATGATCTAATTGATTTCGTTTACAGAAGCGCGATATCTGTTTTTGATGCAGAGCTATGAAGTTATAAACTTTGTGCGTCATTTTTGTCGGACTTTCCAATTTTTGAAAATCCTTTTCATAAAGTTCAGGCCCTAAATCGAAATACCGCTTCCAACAGTAACTAGAATTTAACTTTCTCTCTCAAGTGCAACAAATTTTATGAAAATCGGCCCAGGGGTTATCTCAGAAAAACGTTTTTGCGTTTTACCTGTATTTGAATAGGCCACGTCGGAGTTGGGCCCGAGCTAAAGCTTTGTCTTAAAGCGTTCTGTTTTGAATAATAAATCACAATTTCAAGCTCTGTCTGACTGCGCCATGTAAGTACCCTAGATTTAAGTAAGTAAGTAAGTTGTCCTGATCCCTTTTACTCAGGGCAGGCATTTTACAACGCCACAGAGGTTGAAGATGTTTTGTAACTATTCACGACAGATGGCGCCAGTGGCTCCACAAAAAAAATAGCAGTGCACTGAGGCGATTGATCGCTTCGTTAGTGGACGGGAAGGCAGGAGAAGCCGGACAGCCGTGTTGCTTTCCTCCTGACTTTTGCAAAGGGATTTCGGGCGTTTATGGGCATGTTACTTCGGGATAGAAACTGTCACTTTTGTTTAATTGAATAAATGATATTCTGCAAGGCATTTACAGCTTAATCTGAGTTTTCGAGCATACATATGAGCCAGCCATCTGAATATGATCAAGCGTACGTGTATGACATCTTAGGGTAGCGTGGCTGCATTACTATTGTAAGAAAGAAAGAAAGAAAGAAAGAAAAGAAAGAAAAGAAGGAAAGAAAGAAAGAAAGCACTCCCTCATAAAACCGATCGCAGAGGTAATTTTATTCCGAGGAAGGGCATTGAATCTTATAGTGAATGATCAGATAAGCCGTGTTTCATTGTTCATTGAAAATAAATGGATTGAACGTCGCAATATGTTATTAGATGAAGAGAGAGAAAATAAACGTAATGAAACGTTTACAAATCCGTAACGTTGTACGTTAACTTTAGACACGTAAGGGACGTCTGTTACTTTACACACAAGCCATCAGCAATAAAGAGTCACATGTAACTGAAGAGTGCCGCTTACAGGTGCAACCAAAATTCCTATGACGGATTATTACCGTTATATCGTCGGAACTTGATAAACATGTTGCGTACAGACGCAGTGATTCATTGTTTATGCAGGCAGAAGATGTATTGATTTTTTTTTTCGTGACTAGCGTGGTGACGCTGTTATGATCGTATTCGCATGAACGATGATTTTGTCCTCACTTAAAATGAAACGAAGAATAACATCTATGTATTCTTTATTTATTTATTTATTTACTATTTATTTATTTATATTTTTATTCCTGTTTTCTCCCCACTACGCACTAATCTTACTGCCTGGCAATTTTTATCATACAGCACCGGTTTCCCACGCAAACGGATCTCGCATCGAGTAATATAGTATTATATTTTCAATCAACACAATGTTTTTTTTTTACTGCTTCGTTATTTGCTCTTCGAGGCAGTTAAACAGTTGGCTTGCTCTATAGTGCGCCTGCCAGTAAACCACTTAATTACATAATGAAATACTGTTATCCACACAGTTCCTTAATCTCGTTCTCCGTAAAGTACTCGATGCCCATCTGTTCTTCATGATAATTAAGTATATTCTGGATTGTATTATTAGATACTAATTCGGCATGTTTAGTTCTGATATGACCGTTTCAGCGTCAGACATATATAGAGGTAGCGTGTAAGACGTGTGTTCATTTTGCAGGCAAGCTTGCAAATTTTCTCAACAAGCTGGTGCCACGCTTTTGCTCACTAGTGGAAAACGCTGAACAGAAGGAACATTGAAATAGATGAATCACATTGATTATTAGTTTTTTTTTCTCTCTAGGCAATGCTAACTGAGGAGCGTGGAGGCAAGTTGTGTTACATGGCTCCAAGTGCCCGAACCTCAATGATAACTTCTTGTTTTTTACGTTTTCCTGGCTCTCACGCTCTGAAATGTCTGTCCCGTCCAGATCCCATAGAGTCATGTGTATTAGCTTCCTGTTTGTGGCGTTCTCTCCCAGGTTGTTACACCGAAAACAGCGATGGCGCCACATCGACGCGGCATCGTCCGTTGACGGCGCCTATATGTATTGTGGGATTCTCATCCGTGTTCTTGTGACAAAGGAACGACAACACAGTAGTGCAAACAATCACAAGGCCACTTATTGTACCTTTCATAGATCAATGCCTGCTAGCCGAGTTGCTATCCCCAAAACATGCCGATGGGCGCGCGACAAATCTAGGAAGTCCGACTCACCGCGACCGGATAGCGAGCGAATATGTTCGCCCCCATGCTGTATCCCAACGCCTGGTCGTTCGTTCGTACGGTCACGCGAACGGTGGCGCGTTCGAACGAGGCCTCACGAGACGGTCTCGCAGCCCATGGATCGGCGCACGCGCGGAACGTCCGCGCCGCTTGACGATCTCGAACCAAAGAGGAAGAGCCTTCTCCTTTTTGCGCCCAAGAAACCCCGCCGGTAGGCGGCGTTAGCAGCGCAACACTCGCGCCATCTCTCGTACAGCGCTTCAACCAGACCGACTGCCGCGAGCATCACGCAGTCCACGCGGCAAAGCCGGATTGCAGGAGACGGGAGCCATGAGGGAAAACAACACATCAGGGGACGCGTGAGAGTCGCGCATCCCCACATCCCCCCAACCTTAAATCTCTACATATTCCGGCGAAATATGTCACACGGTCTAACATCAACGCGTGCTTCGCGAAGGTAGTACATGCAACAGTGGCCGCGCTGAGGAAATATCCACACGCTTTCCACAGCATGCGAGCCGACATTGTCCTTGGGTACACCGCTGGCGTCCGCCGTTCACAGCAGCAGTTTTGCACACTCGACGGTACGATTCCAGGCCAGGACTCCGGAAACGGCGACGCAGTAATCGGTACGAGCAAGCGTCGCTCGCGCCGAGGCGGCCTGCTGGCGAGAGCCGCGGTAGCTGTCTGTGATCGCCAGCTCTTTTCTCCGCCGCCGAGGGTTGCGAGCTGAATACAGGCGGCCGTCGAAGTCGCTGCGCCGAACTGGCCAAAGCATCACCATCGCCCGGGGTGGCTCGATCGTAGTCCGGGGCAGCAGCGCAGACGATGTGCAGGTAACAGCAAACCAGGGGTGAGTCCGCTCACGCTGCGTACACTCAACGCACTCGACAAACACTAAAGTAGGGCAAGTGAGAGAAATTCTGCATGCGCATCGTCCACGTGGTACGATGTTCAACTCGGCTAGCAAAAGATCGCGCGGCTACTCAGATGCTAAGTTCACGTGAACGAAGCTCGCTTCCTTGAGTCGAACGAGTAATCGCAATTCGTGCGAGGCTAACTAGAATGAGGGAAGCAAAGTGCAACACCTCAACGCCACGGTCCACCAGGTTGTGTCCCTCTACGTGCGACAGGCAGTTTCGTAAAGCCTTAGGCCTAAGCGTCGCTACCCTGACAACAACCGGCACCCAAAAAACAACACCCAAAATGGGCGCAAAACAGGCAGCCGCAAGGAGACGTCAGCTCTGTTAGGTGTCCTACCCCGCTCGGTGCACACAGCATCCGAGTTGACGGCGCACACCGTCCCAGACGGTGTTGGAGCGCCCGGTGCCAGGCCGCAATACCAGTCAGCCCGTGTGGCACCCGTGGCCCGCGACCACCCGGCTCTCAGAGTCAGAGATATCAGAGTCAAAGAGATAGAAGAAGCTATTTACATAAGAAATTCGGACCACCCACGAGGCTTCCGTACTCACTCGCTTCAGGCTTGCCAATGCTCCGCGGGCGTTAAGCCTCGCTCTCCCAGGGTGCAGACCACGTGGCTCTCGTACCGACGATGGCCATTAAAAAAATCATTTGCGAAAAGGCTTAGCATGTTGACAAGTTCAAACACGCTACAGCAACCGTCGCCTCGCTCAAAAAAGCACGCCGCCGACGCTAGCGATCAAAATCCACGCTAGCCCTACGCTTCAGTTCAAACAAAGGTCTCGAACGAAGCAAAACTGTTAAAACTATCGTCCGATGCCCCAAGAGCCCCACGTTGGGCGCCAGATGTGGGATTCTCATCCGTGTTCTTGGGACAAAGGAACGACAACACAGTAGTGTAAACAATCACAAGGGCATTTATTGCACCTTTCATAGATCAATGCCTGCTAGCCGAGTTGCTGTCCCCAAAACATGCCGATGGGCGCGCGACAAATCGAGGAAGTCCGACTCACCGCGACCGGATAGCGAGCTCATATGTTCGCCCCCATGCTGGATCCCAACGCCTGGTCGTTCGCGCGTACGGTCACGCGAACGGTGGCGCGTTCGAACGAGGCCTCACGAGACGGATTCGCAGACCATGCATCGGCGCACTCGCGGAACGTCCGCGCCGCTTGACGATCTCGAACCAAAGAGGAAGAGCCTTCTCCTTTTTGCACCCAGCACTCGCGCCATCTCTCATACAGCGTCTCAACCAGACCGACTGCCGCGAGCATCACGCAGTCCACGCGGCGAAGCCGGATTGCAGGAGACGGGAGCCATGCGGGAAAACAACACATCAGGGGACGCGTGAGAGTCGCGCATCCCCTCAATGTATACGTTGACCACTGCATATCACTGCACTGTAAACGGTCAATTCGCGTGACCTGCCGGGCGGTGCAGTAAGATCGCCATCGCCGTGTGGAGATCGTCGTTGGTCACCGACTGAACGCAGCTCGCGAAGTCGAACGCGAAGAGGAGGTGGAAGAACGCACAAGCGGTCGCGATACCTTACGCGATTACTTCTAGTGTTGTTATACACGGTTGTGCAGGACTTAAAGGGCCCCTGAAACGGTTCGGACAAATTTTGTAGACGCGTAGGGTACAGCTTAAGTAGAACATTCGCACCACAATTTAAGTGAAGCGTTATGTATTAATGGAGCTACAAGCGATTAGAAGTTACCCTCCTCCCCATCCACGCTTTTCCTCCTCAACTCGTTCGCTGAGCGAGCGGGGCTACGCTCCGCCTTCACTGGTCCTGCGTCACGATGCGACGTCACATCGTCCACTTCCGGTTGTTTTGGAGCCCGCCCCCGCCCGCGCGAGACCTCTCCGCTAGCCGCTTGGCTGTCGACCCCAAGCGAGAGCTATCGAAGCAGCGTGCGTTGCGAGCATTCTGTCGTAGCGCCGAGCGTGTCTGGTATTCCGTTAACCACAGGCAAGCTGGTCATTTCGGCAAATCACTGGAGGCATAAACTCAAGCTGATGAAGGAACTTTGGCGTAGACGTACGTGAGCGGCCTGATCGGTCTACACGGTCCAGACACTTGTTGGCGCAGCGCTTAACCAGCCAAAGAAAGCGCTAATATTGCTCTAACCAAGTGTAAAACATTTTAAACATTTATAAAAACAACGTGTAAAAACAACTCCTGCGAAAAATACGCACCAGCAGCAAAGAAGAATACGCTTCGTTGCTGCTACTGTGTATGGTTGCGCTCTATGCCACCAGGTGGCTGCACCGCTTGACTGTGCCGTAACGGGATGAGCCGAGATGAGCAGAAGTGCATTCACATTTGCCCTTCTGCTCATCTCGGCTCATCCCGTTACGGCACAGTCAAGCGGCCAGACCCTGTCCCCTTGCGCTTACGTTTGCCCTAATACGGGACTCGCGAAACGCTGTTGCGTTAGTAATCTTCCGGTGTAAAGTGACGGCCACAAACGCGCAAATCCTGGCGCCGATCGGATAGCGGTAGTCCGATGCGCAGCAGCCAGTTCGCTCGTACGCTGCCTTGCAGAGGGACACGATGTCGCAGCTTGACATATTGCCAGTCGCTACGTTTGCAGTCCACAAGGCAACAAAGTCGCATCATAGTGCTCGCGAAAAGACTGAGACCAACTGTGACCGCGGAGCTCTCGTCAAAATGGAGTACGTTGTAACACAAGCAGACGACACTTGCTGTGTGCCGGAAGTGCTTAAGTGTACTGAAAAATTGTTCTTGTGCATTCTCTTTATGCTACTGTCTTTTCATAAAAACAAATTAACTAACATTCCAACTATTACGAAGATCATTTGTTTACCATAAAGTTGGAAAAATTATCGATCACGCGCCCTGGTCAGCCAATCGGATAGCTCGCCCCACTGACGTCATATGGGTGATTTTGGTCATATGGGTAGGGGCGGCTTAAAATTCTGCCGAGCAGTGCGCTGCGATCGGCAGCGATGTGCATTTTTAAAACCTTATAATAAATTACACGGTTTACGCAGAGCACTTAGATGTGTCAATTAATGATCAGAAGGACCTACTCTAACGACTCAGTATGTTTGTAGAAAATCGTCAAAAGCGTTTCAGGGTCCCTTTAACGAAAAGGATGCGAGCACACGAAAAAGCGGTTGTTCTTATCGAACATTCGAAGCAAGCCTCGATAAAAAATGACAAGTAAAATTTATTGTGACTCATGGCTACGACCGCCGCCGCAAGCTCTTTACCGTTCAACCTTACCGCCAGGCAGCGATAATTAACGAGCCTTAATGAGTGCGATTTTAATAGATTTTTTTTTAATTTTTTATTTATTCATACCTCAAATACCCCATTTGGAGTTTTACGTGAGGGGTAAGCATATCTAGGTCATATTTTCAATGAATGCTTTGAACGATGAATGACGAGTCGTGCAGCTCTTCAGCAGGTAGATGATTCCAGTCTTTCGCTGTCTGAAGGAAGAAAGAGTTAAGATGAGCGGTGGTGCAAGCTGGAGGGGGATAAACAGCCTTTGAATGGCTATGACGGGATGAAGTGCGATGCGCAGGCATGATGTCGGTCTGGTGAAACAGCGTGTGATAAAATTTGTAAAAAAGGCATAGTCTTGCTGTTTTGCGGCGGTGCTCGATTGTTGGAAGGTTCAGAGATGGCTTAAGTTTAGTCACGCGAGTGTGGCAAGAGTAGTCACAGTGAATGAACCTTGCTGCATGATTATGTATGGATTCTAGGGCTGTTGCCAGGTTAGATTCGTATGGGCTTTCTATTCAACTTAGCGTACTGTTTTGTGTGCAGTAGCCTTTTCTCTGATGTGCAGTGCTGCCGCATGCGTTACCGGATGTTATGTTTTCCTTGATCATGCGTTTTTTTTTCGTGGTTACTTAAGAAACGTATTACTGGTGTTGTACCGTATATACTGTTTCGCATGCAGGTAAGTATCTGGATATATAAAGGCGTTGATGTTCATCGCACAATGAAGCAATCGCGGATGTGAAAAGAAAAATAAAGAAAGAAAAAGGCGGAGTCCTAAAGTAACGCGCGTGTTGGAACAAGGATTATATTTAAATCCCGATAAAACAACCCTACGATACATGCCAGTTTTAATATGCATGATAATTCGAAACCATAAGCTTACACAAAATTATTCCACGCGTTTTAAATTCTTGTATTATATCGACGCGAGTGTTGTTGATTAGAAGCGAATAATGATCTCGTACTTGATTTTACTCTAGTGTAAAACGACGTTGTTCTATTGCCATTAATAGTCAACCCATCACGGAAACGGTAGTATATCTAAGTTGAAGATTTTTTTTTCATTGTGGGACAACTTTTAATTGTCATCATAAGCAATAAATGATCACGTCATTATTGTAGACGGTAAATAAAACTGTCCAGCACAGTGCCCCTATAAAACACAAAGACAATATGTCCGATTACAAATTGTTATTTACTGTATAATGCTTGCGTTTATAAATGCAGGCTTTAATGACATTTCGCGCAGAGCGCCGTCTGCTATAAGTCTAGTTAAAGGGACACAGGGACATTACACACATCATTTAGGTATATTATTTATTTTCCTGTGTTTCGATGGTGCGTTAAGTGATGGTGTGGATAAACACCGTGAAGCCCCATTTATTTGTGTTGAGCTTAAATCCTAGAGTCTCGTCCTTACCATTTACAAATACACTAAAAAATTAGGTTTCTTTAGAGCCGCCATCACTGTTGTTGTTTACAAACGCGAAATGTGCCTAGACAACGGTGTCTCAAACGGAGGATAGATGAAATGCAGGTTTTCGGAGCTGATCAGTCACAAATAGCTTCTTTAATTTTACGTAGTCTCGTAGTCTCGGGGTGGAGGAAGCAATTATGCATCAGCACAGATTCGCCCGTCTCTTTAGAGTGAATAGCTGTTAATGCTGCACTCGATGCCAAAGCTGTCATGCAGTGCCCCGTCCGCACTAGAAGTGTTAATCAGAATTTAATGTGATAATAATAAAGTGGAATGCAAGAGGACGAAAAAATAAATAAGAAATTGCCACAACCATGGTATAGAATCTGGGTCCCTACCCTTTGATTGGTCGGTGGTCGTACTCAGCAAGGAAAACGTTCGCTCATTCGTTCGTTCGTTCTATTCGCTTACATTGACAATCATCGCCGATAGTTCCTGCAAATCTTTTTTTTTTATGTGTATAACAAGATGAGGCTCTTGCAAAGGAATAACAAATGAGATAGCAGAGCTTGACGCCGATCAATAGAGCTTCGTCGAAATTAGAGGCTTGAGAGCTGCCTCTGCGTTTGTGCGATCTGTATGTTCCTTTTAGTTTATACCGCACAGTTTTCTGGACTACGCCTCTCTACAAAGCACGTCATTGGCTCATATCAAAATGCCTATGCCCGTGGCATTCGCTTGTACTGCACGTATGCCATTACATCTGCGCCTCGCGGCGCCCAAGCACTAGCGCGCCTTCAATAGCCCTTCCATCTCTCTTTGTCCTCGCCGCTCCTGAAATCACTCCGTTCAAGTTGCCGGCGTGCTTTCATCCCTGACGCTCGTCATCCTTGAAATTCGGTCTACAACTCCATGTCGTGTTTGCTCCTGCAAACAAAGGGTCGCTCGTTCATGCTTCGAAGAGGCGCGCACAAAACTTTGTGCAAAGAATAATGACGAGCCTGCACACGCCGGCGGGGCTCCCTGAAGCGTATATAGGTGCGAATAAAAATATTGGAACGTATTAAAGGAGAGGGACAGAGGATTGAAAGCGGCCGAAGAGCGCCTTCACTATTGTGCGTCGCCAAGGGATGAAGGCCTAAAAGTTCTCCCATAGAGCTCACGGCTGACGTTGTTTTCGGCAATTCAGGCCAGTATTTCCAACACTGGCGAAAGTTGTTTTCACTATAGGCGTTAGCTGCCATCGAAAGCGCGCTTACGCTGCAGTATTACTCCGTTCTTGTCACCGTAGCACGGATGTCAAAGCCGTTGCGCCTCGGTCCTCGCTGTAGCAAGTGTTGGGAATTCGCAACGCTGATTTAGCTTGATGAAAAGAAAGACGGAAAGGAACTACATACGGGAGCACACGAAGTAGAAGTCGTTCTTTGCACCTTTCCTATACCGCGTCCTTCACGGTAATGCACTGAATCAAACGTTGAGGAAGTCTTCCGTAGTTTCCCCTGGGTAGTTTCTTCTTTTCAACTCCACTGTCGGCTTTCGGCAATAGGCCTGCTTCTTTCTGCTCCCAATCGTACTGTGAAATTTTCGTTCTGCGCTAGTTTCTCCTACACTTCATCCCTCTTTCGCTCTCTCTTTCTGTCCCATTTTCCCCACCTTCCTTCGGTTTTGTTCTGGTGGTAAAAGAGAAGGTGGCCAAGGAAAGATCCCCTTTTAATCCTTTCCCGCTATCAATCTAATTAACATTTGGCGTGCCGTTCACACACACGACCACCCTCTTTGCCGCTAAATCGCAAAGTAATTTCCGCCGAAGTCTAACTCAATTTACGTCTTGCGTTCTTGTGTCCTTATCCCAGAGTAACTTTGTTAATGCCCTTTACCGTATACTTTACGTTTTCTTCGCAGTAAAACGGAAACAGTCTGGCACCGCAGGCTGAAAGCACATCATTCAAGAGGCCACACGCTTGGCGTTCATTAGAGGCCTCCCTTTTCAGGTTGCACTTGCTTTTTTGTCGTTTATCATCCCATGCAGGCTAGCAGTAAGGAAATCTTCGGGATCGTGCTTTACACGAACATTTGTAGTTGTTCCTCATTTCAAGCGCTAGAAATAGGCAAAGAAATCAAAGATCGAGCAAGCGTTGTCATCCGGGAGACTTATCGGGTGCCGACGACTTCTGAAATCACCTCTCTTCACGTTTAGACCGCTGCGCAGCGCGTGCAGACTGTCTGCTTATTAAAATTATACTCCGCACAAAAAAAAAAAAAGAAACGAAGGACGCGCTACCGCGCGCTGAGAAAGAATGTTTCTATGCAACGGAAGAGAAGGTGGCATTAAATCTACATTTGACAGTATAGTCTAGATTCTACTGAAACGAAGGTGCACGAACTGTCGTGCTGGTGTATATAGTTATCGAGTCACAATAAAGTTGAATGGGTAGTCCTCACAGTACAGAATCGCCATAGTATCAACAAATGCAGAAATATTTCCGTGAAACATGCGTGAAAGGCCCGCCGCCGTGGCTCCGTGCATGGTGTTCTGCCCGCTGAGCAAGAAGTCTCTCGCTTAAGCAGGGTGATCGTTTTTAGGTTTTACGGAAACTTGAAGAAATCGCCTGTGGCAGGTAGCATAATTCTTGTACACGAGCTGAATTATTCAAAGAGGCGGACATTATAAGGGCGAGAAAGCGAAACACGTATTCGATAGTTAACAAAAAAATCGTCAATTAACTTTTAAATAATTTCTTTAAAGCACGTATTGCAAGTTACAAATTGTAGCCCCTGCAAGACGTATCGACTTGAAATGAATTTCCAGGATGACACGAGTTCCTGGATTTTTAAACGTTCCGTAAAGCTTGAGAATGATCACGCCGCATGCCCGAGAGACGCCGTGCTCAGCAGGCGGAACGCCGTACACATGAGACACCGCGGCGGCCGTTTCAAGCATTCCACGTTTCACGGAAATATTTCTGCAGTTTGTTAGTACTTTCGACACCAGTTTCGAGATACTATCTCTCAAAATGTGGGAGGGAATGCCTGGTCATTCTAGTTACTTTTGTACAACCATGCAGAAAAGATCGTTATGTTAAAAAAGTAAGTGAAGCAACAGTACATTTTTTACGGCGAGTTTGATGATGCATGTCTCCAAACTGGGGATATTCTGGAAATTCATTTCAAGTGTATACGTCTTGAAAACTCCCCGTCTGCGATTCGTAAATTGCAACATGAGCCGTAGAGTAGTTAGTTGGGAAGTTTATTAGAGAATTTCGGTTAATTAGTTGAACATGTCTCGACTTCCCGTGCAAGTAATGTCGGCCTCTATGAATAATCCAGGTCAAGGACTATAATTGTGTTATCTGCAACGGACGATCTTTAAAAATTCCGTAAAACGGAAATTATCATTCCGTATTTTGCCGTTGTATTCATGTAACCACGAGCACAACTATAGGCACCTGAAGAGAGGGAGGTGACACGCCAGGCGTATGCATGGGAGCTGAGGCAGCGATGGCGGCATTAGGTATAGCGTTGAGTCAATATGGGCCAGGCTTGACGCGGATAGCGGAGCAAACCCCGAATAAGCCGTGTGAGCAGCGTAACGCTTCCCGGCCCTGCTTACGTCAAAGACGCTTGGCAGCAGCTACATTACGCAGAGCTGTAAGCAAGCGCGGCTACGAAGACGTCAGTAAGAAGTGACTGGCCCCAGGGATAGGCCTTATTCACGGAAATCGCGGCAGCAAGATACGTGGCGGTGTCAGAAAGGGCCGGTCAGTAGTATTACAGCGGAATTTTACGGAAGGGGGCCTGCGAGATAGACGAATACCCCACGCAGGCGACATGGCTTGTTTTGCATCTCTGTGTTGGAACGTGCGTTTTTGTTTTTTGTTTTTAAAGCGAAGCTGTTTACGGGCTAGAGTTTCGTGCATTTTTGTTCGGCGTCAACAAAAATGGAAGCCGATCCTTGTGACAGTGCCGAGAGGGTCCAAGCGCAATGGCACATATGCCTGTGGACTGCGGGTGGTGAGCTCCGGGTCCTGTAACGTGCCCTTGAATTACCCTCGTCACACCTGGGACAAAAAGAAGTCCCAAGCATGAGGGTAAGAAAGGATACTACGATCGGATCTTAGCTCAAAAGGCCGACCCGCGTCGGTCACGTGTACGTTCGCACCGCCATCTGTTTGTCGGCGTTCCCGTGGTGGTGGTGCCGTCGAAACGTCACGCCTGTCTAGTTTCCTCCGGCTCCTCAGCGCGGCGGTCCCGTCGTCCATGCGAACGTATATAAAAACAGTTGGAATTTCCTTTCTCTTTCGTTGTTGTAATGGAAAGGCTCCCGAGGAGCAACGCGTCTATACAAAGAGCGATGTCCCGCATGCGCTTGGCGTTTTGTGCGCGATCTTCAACGGTGGTGTTTGCCGCCCGCCGACGACGATTGCAATCTCGTCTCTGTTCCTGCCGTCGCTCTTCGCAGGCGCGCTGCTCCTCGGGAGTCCGAACTATGCGCGAATATGATGGAATTAATATAATAATTACAGAGGCGATACGAGAATGTGTGTGCGTATTTATCGTCATGATGACCCCCGATCAAGACAATAAATGCGTGCGTACCTTTGTTTAAAATTCTGTGTCACCTTTGTGTCTTGTGCTCGACAGCTTCGCTGGTCATCGACCTCTTTCCAGAGCGGTATGGGACATGATTAAAGATGAAAACTGGGTGAGTTGGTATGGAAACATGGCTGAATTCTGAGCGCGAACTACAGGGACACAAGCTAGGGAACAAGAAAAGATAGGACAGGGCACTGACAGCACCGTGTCCTGTCTTTTCTTGTTCCTTAGCTTGTGTCCCAGTAGTTCGCGCTCTGAATTTGGCTCATGATTTTTCTTTTTCAAATCTGTAATTGCCATTACTCTGAAGAAGTTTTCAAAACTGTGCTCTGGGAGCCCCAATTGCTGCTCAGGCCAGGAGTGACGCTCTCGGGGGTGCCCTCCAGAACGCGCAAAGGACAGTCGCAGGTTAGTGGGCGACGCACACTGTCTCGGCAGAGGAACACGTGAATGCGAGTACTTAAGTGCTGCCCTGTGAAGACGAGCTGCAGAACTTATTCGCTGGGCTGGATAGAGTGGGCGTCCAGCGGCTGCTCCATTGATGGTGGAGGGAAGGGTTCTCCAGGTAGGCGATGAGTGAGGTGCACTTTGTACTACGAGCGGATCCTATATATTGAGACGAGAAGAGCCGCAGGTAGTGACATTAGTATTGAGTAGCCGACTTACAGACGCTCTACAATGATATTGGTTGGAACCCGCCGTGGTTGCTCAGTGGCTATGGTGTTGGGCTGCTGAGCACGATGTCGCGGGATCGAATCCCGGCCACGGCGGCCGCATTTCGATGGGGGCGAAATGCGAAAACACCCGTGTGCTTAGATTTAGGTGCACGTTAAAGAACCCCAGGTGGTAAAAATTTCCGGAGTCCTCCACTACGGCGTGCCTCATAATCAGAAAGTGGTTTTGGCACGTAAAACCCCAAATATTATTATTATATTGGTTGGTGCGTAGCATGCAGTGCTGTGGTCGCAGGACGCCTAGAGCGGGCACGAATATACGGCGAACAAAAGGAACCTGCTGGCACCGCAGCACGCTGCCGCTTTGCTATAGATGCCACCACGTGGCGTATTGTCGCCAATAAGAGAGGTCTGCTGGTGGGCCGTACCTACTGGCCACAAGCAGACCGTTTCAGTACGCATTGGCAATAAAGCGGCTCTGCGACACATCTAATCGACGCAGCGTTATTTTTTCGCAGTCCCACCGTAACTTATACCCTTTCTTTTCGTCACTTGAAACGGCTCGAGTTTTTCTGGTGCAGAACAGGCGCCGCCCGCAGTACTCGGCTATTCGCATACACATGACACTAATCGTTGCGCAAATATTTCCACCGTTCGGCCTACTCGGGGCAGCACCAACAATGTAAATGTGGTCGGCACGCATCGTAGGCAATAGATGATAGGCATTATCATATGCTTTCACTTGAGAAGTAAAAAAAAACAGGTAACAGAAAAGGCGTTTGATTCAGAGGCGTTCACATAGGCCGGTCGATCTCACGAAGCGCAGTAGCGCTTGCACGGCCTTCTGATGCCATGTTAGGTAACATCGATGTTTCAAAAATTCTTTCTTCCGACAGAGGCTGGTCGTCCAAGGGGTTAAGCACGGTGGAAAACGATTGTCTCTGCACGCTGTTCTGCGGGCGCTGATGAATTGTTTCCGCGTCGCCGCAATCGCCACATGTTACGGTGTCCGCCATCCCTATGCGGCACACGTACGCATTGGTAAACGCGACGCCCGACCATAGCCTACACAAAAAGGGTCGCGTCTCTTCGGGGAAGCCTTGGTGAAAGTCGAAGGCTTAAGGTTGGATCCAGAGTGCATAAACGGACGTGCAGAAAATGTGGTTCATTCCACTGTGATGTAGTGCATTGTCGTGCAAGTAGCCGGAGCATCCTTGCAGCATCTGTCCTAGAGAGCGGGATAAATTTTTTTCTCCTCTCGCTCTTGGTCGTCTTTACAACCAATATATCTCCCACCCCAGTGCAGGGTAGCAAACCGGAAACTCGCCTCTTGAGGTTTCTGTCAACAGTTTTTTTTTTCACTTACCGCCTGTTTTTTGGCCCTACTTGTGGGAAGAACATATTACTGGCATCAAAAAGAAAATTCTACCGCCACTGAAATTGATCCACGCGTGTCTGTGACGGCGTGGCGGCTGAATGCATATGAAACTTGCATATACAGGCAGCTTCCACCGGTGTCTTATTCCGGTGCTGTCTCCGCTCTGAAAGCCAAGACTGAGACGCCCCCCCCCCCCCTTTAGACTGAGGGCGGCTCCATATTAAGCAGCTTCTGAATCAGAAAAGATTCGGGACCAGTCTAAAATATCGTATGCGATTAAAGCCAGGGAGAATAGGTTAAATAAGATCCAGCTGCCCTATCAGCATCAATAATACACACACGCCGAGAAATAACGGAGAAATTGAAAACAAAAGTGGCACAGATGAAAGAAACATTAAACCATGAGTGACGCGGTAGCGTAAGTTCGACAAAGGGTAACCTAATGCTCAAAAAGGTTCGGTGCTGATAAGAAGAAAAAAAATCCCCTCCCTCATCCCCCTATTAAGGAATGTTCTCGCCGTAGTTCAAGTGTACGCTGTTGCACGTGCGCGCGGAAGTGCGCACGGCGAATGTCAGGTTTCCAAGGGGAAGAAACAAGCACACTCGCCCACCGCTGAACTTGCAGCACGACCGGAGAAACTTCTCGGCCGACTTGCTCCGCGTGCGAACAGGAGACAGCAGACAAGCCGTCGCTGTTCATTAGTGAAGCGGCGGCGGTCGATGCTTCCTCGTCGCCGCCGTCGGGAGAATTCTCCGCAATTCGACGCCAACGACGGCGCGGCCGTTTTCACGTTTGAGCGGCGGCGGCGGCGGCTCTCGAATAACGCGTAGTCGCAGCTCCGAGTCTCGTCGAGGCACGCTCTCGCGCAAGCACGGAGTTCGAGGAGTACGGCTGCCGGAGATACATGCACACTGGTCTTTCTTTTTTTTTTCTTGCTTCCCCGTTCAGTAACTATACGCCGCACCACGTACGCGGACTTGTACTTCTGGCATACTACTACGACCGGGCGCTCTTTCGTATGCGCGTTCATTATTTAAGCTCGCGGTCGCTGAAGCCTTAAACGCAGTGAGAGCAACACTGGAAACCGTGCGAGACGGCGCAAAAGTGCGCGAACAGGTTGTTTGAATTGTGGCTTCATCTCGGGAGAAATGTTCTTCAAAGGGCAGGAACAGCGTGTTAAAATATGTTTTAAAGAGATCACAAGCAGGGCTACGACGCTGCGACACGGTTCAAGTTCGCAGAGACTGCGTTGGGTGAAGGTTTGTTTACATTCGTTATGCAAATGAGTAACAGTTTCTTTTTTTCCTTTTTAATTTAGGTGAAGGCAATAAATGAACAAAATGCATTTTAACGCTCCATGCAAGCCCAAATCTGCTTTAGCATATAGGCCAGTTACAGTGCAGAATCCCTCTTTAATTACACTTGCAGCACCTTCTTATTGTGAAAGTTGGAAATTGGACAAGTTCGGCATTGAAACGAGCCTTTAGTGCAACTAAAACGATTCTTTCTACCAACGCATGACGGTTAATCTGCTTCATAACCTGTCAGATGTTGCGGAAACGAAGGGATATAGGATGGATAGGACAAACGAAAAATAGAAAGGAAGCCTTCTACAGACGGTCACACATTTTTTGTTGCGACACGAGCTATAAATCAGACATTTTTGACTCTCGCATCCACGCTTTTGGCAGGTGTGCTTAATCTCGACCGCAGACTCAATCTGTTGGCGCGGATCGCGCAGGGATTGCTGGTTTGACGAAGGGGCAGCTTACGACAGCGCCGTTACTGCGGTCATTACGAACGATCCTCATGGCCGCAAGCACGCGAAAGGTTCAGGTCGAGCACTATATGTCTAGGCCGTCCGATCCGACGGTATCCGCTGTCCCCGGCAAAAGGTGGCTACCATCTGTAGAAAGCGCTGCAAATTTTGGTGTGTATTGTTATCTTTGAAGTGCCGTGCGACCCTCCTTTGGTTTATACATAGTCAAGAGCTTCGATTGTCTCCTTCCGTTCATTGCCCGCCGGCCCTGCTTCTTAGTTGAATGAATTACGTATCCGCCGCGAGCACTATCCCAAAGAACCGACTTCGAAGTTTAAGCTGTAATTTCGCACATTTTTTTTATCTATTGCTATGTTTTTTTTTTTGACCAGCTCATTTCCCCGCGACAGTTCTGTAAATGCACTTTGATTTTGAACGGCAACCAACTGGGTCGGCCATATTAGACCAGCTTTAGTGTACATGTTTAATAGCAGCGTTTCGTAACGAAGCGGCACGTTAACACTCGAGTGCGCCGTGCTAGGCGCGATTGCAGCCGTGCGCGAGGCCCTTGACCGCAGGCGGAATGCATGGGTCGCCTTCGAGGCGGTCGTTGCTACCGCGTATTTTTTTCCCCCCCTTTTTCGATTCAATTCGATCGGCGGACCTGGCCCTCGCGAAGTGCGCCTTCAAGCCGGCAATCGAGTATGCTTCGTCGAGTACGAGCGGCGGCAACGCACTCACGCACTTTTGCCGTTAATCGATATCGGGCCCGCTTTTCGGTCGACTTACACTCAATTGAGCGGCCGCTCCATTGTTCTTTTCCCGCGAACTGCGCCCCTTATCGGGTCTCGGCGTGGCCTCGCTTTCTGCAGCCGCCGGCCCGACGAGAAGTTGCGAAGGCCCCGTGGCTATCGCTCCGGTGCCAGATGCGCGAGCTCTCGTATATATATATATATATATATATATATATATATATATATATATATATATATATATATATATATATTGTGCCTGCATTGTCGGACCCTGCGCACTACCTTCAATCTCGCGCGTCCCTCGCATTGTCTTCGCAGCAGGTTGCCGTGCGGCAGGTTATGGGATCCATTGTTTACCGGGCTTTCCGCCCTTGGGGTATGTATCGGCGGCGAAAGAACTGTCATGCGTATAACTGCTCACCTAACTTGGGATGGTTGCAATACCGTACTCGGTCAATAGTGCGCGCTCGTGGCATTGAAATAATAAACAAAGCCAGCGGGAGCTACAGTTGTGCGTCAGATCCACGCCCCCTCTGGCCACGCGCAGTGACTTAGTCTCAGGGATGATGTGCGGCGTGGCTCGGGCGATGCGGTAAAGAGCCAAACACTGTGAGGGTCGAGACTATGACTTCTGCCATCCTCGAGGGGAAAAAAAAATAATTTTTGCGCAAATGCTACGAGCGCTTTCAGTTATAGAGGACGCACTATGATACTACAAAGATATTGTACCGTTATCAAAATGTCTTCGCAAAACTCCACTGGACGGAAGCAAAGCGAACAAATCATACTTCCTGCGTCCTTCTGGCATGCGTGCTGGATTCATTTTGGTTGTTCCCGCGTCCGTTTATGCCTGACTCCTCTAGAGCGTAGTCGTCCGTTGGCCAAACGATTTCGGGCGTACAAGCCGATAACCGTCTCCTTACAAGTTGAGATAAGCGACACGGAATAACATCGAGAGGAAGCCTGCCACCATCGATTACAACGCGACAACTTGCTGTATACAGTAATGAGGAAAGATCTTGCCGTTTATTTTGCTTTTTACGTTTAAGATCATAGCGGCCGAAATAAATTATGGCCGCTTTCTTCCCTATACCAACTTCACCATACGATGGAACTCATGGATGCAAGAATATACAAGATATTAAAAGTTAATAAACGAACAGCAACCCAACGCTCGCAAGCAAACAACAACACTGGCGAATAAATTTACAAGCGACTTCGACGAAAGCAAGCAGCCCAAATGCACTTGTCGCAAGCTCACCTATACTCCCGTCTTTCCTTGTCCGGGCTGCGCACCCATATCACGTTGTCGACATGCCCCTTTATCAAAACACTTTTACTCAACAGTTCGCTCCCACATCCTTTCTTGTTTTACAGCGAAGCTCTATGTGGCTAGGGTTTCGTGTATTTTCGTGTTAAATCGTGTTTTAAGGTCATCGAGGCCTTACTTGACTGTTTAAAATGTACGGGCCCGGACTGTAAGCTTTGTGTAGTCCAAATTGCTTGCTGTATGTTTTACATCCTCCTCCTCTCGTCATCGTCACCCATCATGCAACTCTTTCTTCTCTCTTTCTTTCCCTCTTGCCCTTGCCGCAGAGCAGGTTGCTGGCTAGAGGAATGTACCTCAGGCCGACCTCTCGGCATTTCGTGCCATTAAATCTTTCTCTCTCTCGTGTGCGTCAACAAAAAACTATCATTACCAATGGCTCATAACCCCGTAAGCACTCATATCCTCGCAAGCAATAAAAAAATCACCGCCCAAGTACTCCGCACAGAGGGTCAACCAGCGAAGCTGAAACGTGCGTCCCCGGTGTTTATCACTGGGTTAATCCCTACGGTTCATGAAAGGACGGCTTGGTAGGCTGCCGGATCTTCGGTACCCAGTTGCTACTTGAGCTCGGTTGCTCAAGCCTGTTCTTGTGCCCGGGCTGCAGCATCAGCACGGCGCAGGCGAGCTCGTTCCCGATTCTGCTCGCGGTGTTGCTGATCGAAAGCTGCCTGCTCCTCAGTAGTACGTATGACACGTGGCCTACCCGTTTGCGTATTTCCAATTGGTAGTAGGTACAGCGGGGCATTGCACTTGCGGAGACGACGGACTATGCGCGCATGCGCGAGTAAGAGCGAGTGGTAGAGATGAAAGGGGGGTACTTTTGTTCCTTGAATATACGACTCTGCCTAGGCACTACGGAGGAGTTTCTTAACGCATGTTCTATGCGTTTCTCCCTAGGTGTACCGGCAGAAGTCGCGAGGCGCGGCAGTGCTGGACTTAGCATCGCAAGTTAGCGGCTGGACGCAATATTTATTCATTCGTGTTTTTAGTAACTAAAACAAGGTGCAATTATCTCGCATTATTGGCGGCGCCACCAGGACACCAAAGCGGCAAGATTTGAATCATGTTAACATCCTCCTTGGATGTTAACATGTCCTAAAATAGAATTATCGGTTTACGGGATTGTATCTAAGGGAGCCATGTTCATAGTAGCCGCACAACAACTTGCAATCTTCCAAATTTACTCCTTATATCCTCATTACATCCACGTGTAGCAATCCTGGCCGTCCGGCGTGCCCGCGACCGGGCCGGTGGGCTAGACCTGCCGGTCCCGACATGGGACTAGCCGGGTGCGCGACGAGTTCGCGTCCTCACCGGTTCTGCAATAAAGTTTCTTCACTCACTCACTCACTCACTCACTCACTCACTCACTCACTCACTCACTCACTCACTCACTCACTCACTCACTCACTCAACCACGTGTATACAGATGGTTTGTGTGATAAAAATCCCTCGACTTCAGCATTCGTCATTCCACATTTAGCGCTAGAGCAAACATTTGCATTATCCCGAGAGACATCCTCCACCGTGGCAGAACTGTTTGCAATCCTGTGTCCTTTGCGTTTCATAACATCAGAAAAGCATTCGCAAAAATGGGTTATCTTTAGCGATTCGCAAGCTGCTCTCACATTACTACAGAGCAATAAGAAAAATTCTCTGAACACTTTGATATTGTATGAGACGCTCAAAGAACTTACAAAAGCAAGCGCAATGAATCACGTAATTCCATTTCAGTGGATACCTGGGCACTGCAATATTCCTGGTAATACTGCAGCGGACGCAGCTGCGAATCGGGCCCACAATAAGGCAGAGACAACCAATCTTCCCTTATTGCGTAGTGAAGTCCGTCTGATCCTGAAACAGATTTCCTGTCTCCTCAGCAAAAGTACCTGGTATGATCAGCAAACTAAGAACTCGGAGTTATATTTTATCAGCCCATGTATAAACTTATCAATGCCGGAAAATCTAAGAGCCAACAGAAAATTTGAAACATTAGTACACCGCCTGCGTCTTGGTACTGCATTTACGAGACACTTCTCCCACAGGATAAAACGTGTCTCTAGTCCGCAGTGTTATTGTGGCCATCCAGACGAAGATGTGCATCATCTCCTCCTCGAGTGCACGAAATACGATCCACAAAGAAGGCTACTGCGAGCAAATTTGTTGATATTAGAGAGAAGACCATTCACCCTAAAAAAGATACTCGGCCCATGGTCAACTGCGGGCCTTCAGAAAAGAGCACTTCTTGCTCTGAAAAAGTTTTTAGAGGACACCAATATTTTGGGAAAATATTAGGTTTAGATGATCCTAATACGCTAAATGAGTAACATAAATGTTGTTCTGGGTTCAAAATTGATTTATGTGGTCATCGCAACTTTTTCGCAATGTCTATAATTCCGTTCTGTACTTGCAGCGTATTATATATGTTGTGTGTTTTGGCTGTTCAAAATATCTGACTTTATATATGCGTACGTGTACTGAACTCATGCACAAAACTCTGCGATTCATGTACTGTTGGACTGTATATGTTTTATTCACCCCGTGTTCTACTGAGTGTCATACTTTGTGTCACTGTTCTCCCTTTTTACGCAAATTTGCTTCTTTTGCCAAGTGACAAGGAGTAGCCGGTGCCACCATAAGGGCGCCAACCTCTGCTAATATTCATTTCAATAAAAAAAATGGGGACATAAAAGCTAGAACCCGGACTGGTCCGTGGGTTGGGGCTCGCAGAGGCCTGCGCGTGCCAGGGGAGTATAAGATCGGCTGTCCGGGATAGCGGACTGCCAATTTTTATGCGAACATTCCCTGGCACGCTTCGGGCTCCACGGCCCCAACCCACGGGCCACCCTACTTCCAGGTTTGATCCCCCTGCTACCGCTTGGGTGCCCTAGAGATCCTGCGCCGCCTGCTTTAATATAACCTCGGGTGTTCTCCTGAGGCCTCCGTTTGCCGGTTACATGTGATCTCCTGGAGCAGTGCTTATAAAAAATGCAATCTATCATCGCGACAAAAAAAAACGCGACCCTCGACTTATACACACCAGTCAGAACCTTGCCCCTTCAGACACAGCGATCACCAAATGGGGCGTCCGTGCCTACTGCCTCACCGCGCGAGCAGCCAGCGGCGGAGCGTAAACAAACTGCACTGCACTCCGCAATACCGGCATGCCTAGGGGACAAACGCATACAGCACGCGTTAAGAAACCTCCTCCGTTGTGCCTAGGCAGACTCACATATTCAAGGAGCAAAGTTTCCAGGATTTTCTCTCCCGCAACCGCTCGTACTCGCGTCTGCTCAGAAACCTCGACCGCCGTGAAAAGCTCCACGCCCCGTTATACCTACTAGCAATTGTAAAAACGCTACCACTTTCGGAGCCGGAGAGAAACTGTTGCGCGCGTGCTCGGCTGCGACGGAGAGCAACGACGTCACTACTGGCTCAGCCAATAGCGCGCCTCTCTTCCTCCTTTTTTTTGCGCATGCGCATGGGGTTGCGCCGGAGGAGTTTTCGGCGTACAGGCGACAGACGGAGGGGCAGACGAATCGCCTAGCCATATATATATATATATATATATATATATATATATATATATATATATATATATATATATATATATATATATATATATATATAGAGCGTCGCTGTAAAAATGCAATGGCTCATAGCCCAGTAAGGTACGTACTGAAGTGAAGTGAACAGCGCTTACATGTTTTCTAATCATGCATACAACATGCAGAAGAGCATGTCGAAAGCTTTCATCATCAATGGCTCATACATCGTAAGCAATGGCTCATACCCTCGTAAGCAATGGATAGCCCCTAGCAGCGCATTTCATTTGTGTTCTACAGTTGCTTTGGGTGGGCCACGTATAGTTAGACAAATATTGAACACCGATCAAAACAATAAATGTGTGTGCGTACCTTTCATCACGATGACCCCCGATGAAGACAATAAATGAGTTTGTACCTTCCTTCAAAATTCTCCCTCACCTCTGAGTTGTGTGCTAAACAGAGCTTCGCTGGTCATCCACCTTCACAGAGTGGCATGGCTCAAGATTTTTTTGTTCACATTCTTGCTTTTATGCTCAATAGTTTACGCAAGAGGGGTGCACATTGCTTATACGCAAAGCGGTTCTGGCTATTACACCAGGTTACGAGAAAAAACACCAACAGCATATCACGCGCACAGCTGCCATCATGTAAAGTCCAGAATGCACCGATGTTCCAAGCCTAACAGTTACGCGGCAGAAGGGGACCTGTTGCGTCGCTGCAAGACAACCATTCAGTGAAACACTTCCGAACGCAACGCTTTACGCCGGCTATAGCGTTCCAGCCAAAAAACACCATCGCCGTCGTACACAGGCGGAGTGGCACGAAGATGTCGTTTCGCATCTCTCGTTATCCTGCGCTCAACACGTTCCGCTCTCTTAAGACCACATGTGGAGTTAACAGCGGCCGCCAGGCAGTCCCTGCACTCTGCTCTTCCCGAGAGGCGATTAGCGACAGCCTTCTCGGCCATCAACGCGATGTTATTTTTCTTTTCAGTCCGCACGTATAAGACAACCCCCTGTAGAGCTCACCGAAAAACGAGTTTGTTCTTGTTTCCATAAATAAATCTTCGGCGAAACAAGAAAGCCGCCCCACCCCTCCTCCTCCCACCATGCCGCGAGGAATCGAAAAAAAAGAAGTGATAAAGGCGCCGAAACTTCGTGGTAGTGGTTTCTTTTCTTTCTGTCCCTGTTTTCGGCTGCCTTCGCTGACGTAACACAAAGCTCACGAGTTCCCGGGCAACAGACACAGACGCATGTGACGAGCCACCTCGCTGCCACCGCCAAAAGTTGTGTTATTTATCCTTTATTCCACCCTCGCTTTTCTAGCCTGCCCTACGTCTTATTTTCTTTTGTGTTTTCATCTCTTCTATTATTCGCTAGTGCCTAAAAAAAAAAAAAAAACGGAATGTCGAAACTGTTTCTCTATGTACTTTTTATTTTCTTTTTGCCTTTGCTCTCTTCCGCGCGTCCCGGAAACTCTTTTCTTCCGGACGCGGTTCCTGAAAAGCGTAGCGACGCCTCACAAATGATCCTGTCAACGAAAGCTGGCCAGAAACATCAGAAGCGACTCAGACGTCGTCTTTACAGCTTGCGTTCCAACCGAGAAGCTACTTTCGATCGTGCTGGCTTGCTTGTAGTTTGTGTCCCCCTCACTTATCCTCTTTTTTTTCCTTCCTTGCCAGGGTTAGCGCCTGCTCCACTGTTCTATTTTTATATCTAGTTTTTGCGATGTTCCTTCTTACGTGCGGGCCTCGCCATATATAGAGTCAGCCTCTGGTGCGAGGAGAACAGTCTTAGACTTTTGAGCTTTGCACGACCGCCTGCTTCGCTCGGCACCTTTGTGCCTAGCTCGTGGACGGTTTCGTTGAATGTTTGTTTTGTTGACACGTCCTTTTCTTTGGGTCCGAAAGGCACCACGCCTGATAGAAAGGCACCGAGTGGCTCTTGACTGCTCGACATTTTCGATCGTACCGCGCGCGAGCTTCTCGGAATGATTTCTGCACCGAGAACCGTGCGTTCGCGGTGCGTGACCAGGCTGATCTTGGTCAGCGATCAGCCCGCGAACCGTTGTTGCATCCGGTGACGGCTAGTTGTGAGCGCAGTGCGATACACAATTTATCCCTATCCTTGAGACAGCGAGATAAAATTTGACTGTTTGCAGGTGCCTAATGCTGTGTAGCTGCCTTCAGTGCCAGGTGTTTTGTATCCCGCTGCTGTGATGGTTTTTCGCAAAAAGATAAAAAACGATAGGCTTGAATGTGTGTAGACATAAGCTTCGAATGGCTGGGGTCTCGACAGCAGAGGAATTTTGTGAGCTTAAAAGTAATACGCAGCTCTTGGAATAGAGAGAAAAAAAAGAAAACGAGAAAGAGCGTGTTTCATTCGCATTAGTCCACGACAGTATGCGTCATGTACGAGGCCGATGAAACCGATTGCGATGATGCTACAATACACGCAGTTTTTTTAGAGCGCAGCTCTTTGGCGTCCGTTCCTGGGTTTCGCGTCGTCGTCGGCGTTGTCGTCGGCCTCGTAACCAGCTCCGCCCCCCTTTCATCCCCCCAGCGCTAGCAGCGACCGACTGATACCGCTGGATGCCGCTGACGCCGCTAGAGAGTCAAGATAACGTGACTGCATAGAACACCGTCGCCGCCATGCAGAAAGAAGAGGAAAGGGTCCCCCCCCCCCCCCCTGTTCTTGTGTGGCGGATAGGGTGCTCTTCAGTTGCCGACGCGCCGGTTATTTCACGTAGGCGCCGGTTATTTCACGTAGGCCCCGGCACGTCGACGAATACGTGACGACCTTCCCACGGCTATAGACCTGGTTCTTAGCGCTGCGGAAGCGAGGGTATCATATTGTTTGTGTCTGCATCGGCGGCGTTGTCCCTGAAACCAACTCCGCAGCTGGGGTTGACTCACTATCGGCGTCAGGGGCATCAGTCAGTCGCTGCTATCTCTTCCCTCCTCCCTTTATCGTGTTGTCCGCTTGCTGCGCGCGCTTCTGCCCCCATCGTTTGCCGCTGGGTGTACACGCCGCCCCCCTCCCCCCTCTTCCTGCGAGTCTCCGGTTGTCAAAGCGCCGGCTCGAACTTAATTCCTTTCTTCGCTCCTCCTCCAATGCAACCCCTGTGCGGTGGCAATCAGAGAGCCAGATCGGTGGCGGCGGATCTGTATATGTGCACCGCCCGAGCCGAAATTCCCGCTGCCGTTCGCCCTGTGCGGTGGCAATCAGAGAGCCAGATCGGTGGCGGCTTGACATAAAGACAAACAGCAATTTCCTAACACTTAAGGCTGTTTCACATGCTGCGACTGCAACGACGAAAATCGGTGCTGTCGCACGCGTCGCAATGCGATTTTTAGAGGGCTCATTTCACATGATTGCGATTTCAACAATGCGACTGGTGCGACGCCCAGGGTTGCTTACAGCCAGGTTTCGCGGCACACGCTGCATAATTACTTTATTGTAGTGAATAAAACGTTTACACTATAATATTATTGACTTATCTTGATTAGAAGCAAATAATATGTACGTTTACTAATTTAAAACCGTTAGTTAAGATTTGTCTTGGAGTGCGCGACGGCGGTTTCTGTAGATCAGTGCAACATCGCGCACGTAAACAGCTGTTCGCAGGTGGTTCAGCAATTCTTTATTCTATGGTTCAGCGCTGTGTGTTGTCTTATCTACCTTCTATGACCGTTTCGTTTTGCCTGCGCTACAACAATCTACAAGATGGCCTACCGACAAGTTCATATAGCTGCCCTCACCGTATATGCAGTATTCGGAGTTCGGCTGCACGAAGTTGTCGTGTCAGCCCAACAAGATCCTCGCGCTACCCGTGCTCGGCGTCAGCTTTTGGAGAAATGATGCGTGTACAATGCCCGTCATTGCGCATATGTGGTGCCTGCTCCTAGCCATATTCTTACGCCAAACGCATCAAGAAGCACCAACCCGAACGCCCGCGTGTGCCCCTGAACGAAGCCTCAAACGATAGATCTGTGTGATTACGACGTGGAATGAAAATTGTGTTGTGAAATTCAACCTTAGCGCTAGCCTGGTTCGTCCATCGCCGTGCTTGCGCTGCGAATATATATATGGGAGCCCTCTATAAATATTTCTAAAGGCGCAAAAGCCGACGAATCAAATGTTTCGAGCAGTTACCGTCACTTTTGTAGAAACCTGTACGTTGTAACATAGCATTCTAAAAGACACACTTCTCGTCCACTTTGTTGTCCCGTGTCTCGCGCTGGTACTATACTCGGAACTTCTAACAAGAAGACCATATCAATACGCGCTATCCATAATACAGGATCGTGGGCCCACGGCAGGCGCACTTGCCGTAGAATTTTTCAGCTTTCTGCTCAGCCTCGCACGCCTCTCACGGTTAGCCTGTTCTGTGGAAATAAATATTATTATCAATGTTATTAGATATTATAGTTTCTTTACTGTAATTTATAGCAATCTTCCAGATTTCTTAAGATAGTCATGCATTTAACCTGTATTAGATCAACATTGTTACGACATGCTTATGGGAGTAATTTCAAACTAGATTGCTCAGCCAGAGAAAGTACAAATGCAAGCCTCCATGTTTATTCCAATTTGGTATTCCTAAACAGATTATATTGGCAGAATTTTGTGTCTGCTTGCATTTCCTGCAATTCGATGTTCAGAGCTGGAAAAACTGATTCCTTTTCTTGCTGTCGAAAGGCTGCTTCAATGTCGATAGCAAGCTATAATTATTCATTTCGAAAGTGTTAAGCAATGACTATATGTGTAAGCTTATCAATGCATTTTTGTTCCACGAACACAATCAAGTTTTCTCTCCGTCTCATTGACAGCCATGGAATGAAACCGTTCACTTTCATAAGTATCAGGATGCAAACATTCTGGAGTTTGTCCTGAGCATTTGTCTGCATCCTATAGTGTGCATGTTTGTATCAAGTTATGGTGTTACAATCTATAGTAATTAACTATAGTGCAACAGAAATATGATGGACAGGAACGAAGTGAACACACAGAGCACTTCGTTCTTGTCTGTTGTCAATCTGTTGCACTTTAGTTAATAATGATTACACACAAAGTCATCTAGTTTTCAGTTATTATGTCGGGCTTATAAGCCTGCTTGTGTCCTGGAATATCTGCACGGTTATGTATCCTGTAATTTAATTTCTGTCCATGTGCTTGCAAGTCGCGTGTCAATCTCCTGATTTTCCTGACAATCTTGTGTGATGTGCAGGCCCAAATAGTTTCTAGTGAATCCATGCAGGGTGTTGTGCAGGGTGTAATCTGCACTACAAGTGCTGCTTTGATTGCTTTCAGTTCAGCTTTTCTAGGTGTAGGATGACCTGGAATGGTACTCACTTATATAGGGTTTAGCTTTATGTAGTGTCATACTACTGTTACACTGCTATTGCCATGCCATATGTGCCTTATGTTTGCTTGCATCTTCATGATTAGCAACCTCCTCTGTGTGTTTGGCAGTTGCATATAGTCTCCTGGCTTAATTGTTTGCCCCCATATTCCACGGTATGGGCCTGTTGTGTTTCAAGTTCAGGCACTCCTGAGGTTGTGTTTCTGAAGGGAGGGGTAGTCGTCTTTGCATCTCATATGCTAGCTGGCATAGTATCTTGGGACGAGGTTCTGAGCTCTTGAGACAAAGAATTTGTGCTGCAGGCTGCAACTCTACTGTCTAGGTGCTTGTTCGTTAGCTCTTTCTCATAGAGGTCTTCAAGCATGGTAAAGTTGGAAAGACCTGTTATTACTACCCGATGCCTGTATTCGACGAGTTGTCTTTTTTGTGTGCTGCTGGTAATTCATACCGTACCATACCTTGGACACAAGCACAGCATCTGCGATTTTCTATAGTATCCACTTGTCCACCCCCATTATTTCGAGATTATTCTTTTCACCAGGTGTGGAAGTTGCGTCAAGGCATTGCATAATTGTTTCACCCACGTGCTGGCTCTGCCGTCATGGGCTTACACTGGCTGAGGATTTGTGGATGTTGTCTTGTGGGCATACTTGTCCAGCTATGTGGATCACAATGTGCAATCTGGGGCAGTTCTTGATTCTAGTCTTTCTTTTTTTTTCGACGTTGATATGAGCTGACTTATCAGAAAGCGAGAGGCCAGACCGGCCAAGAAACTCTGAAGTGTTGTCGAGGGCTTGTTGCATCATTCTTGATTTCTGCATAAGATAGCTTTCCCATAGACTGTAATACACCATAGGCTGTAGTGTTTCTTGTAGTATACCCGTGTTGTTGGTATGTGTGGGCCAAATGTACCTCCAACTCTCACCTGGAATTTTCTGCCTTTCAGAAAGTTACTGTTTAAGTGCTCTACCAAAAATGTTTTTGCTCATCGTTCCTCTTATTAGAGCAGCATGAGGTACTCCTGTTAAAAGCCTCTTAACTCTCTTCATTCTTTCATAAGCGGTATTACACAATGTCCTGCAATAAAGTTCCTGCTGCTTATGGCCCACTCATATCTGCCAGAAGGGACAACTCTTGAAAAAGGTTTTCTTTGTGCTATGTGTGCGACGTATATGTAGTATGAGCATTCATGCCTTAATATTATACATCTGTAGAACCAGCTTCCTGACAGAGTACTTGCTATACCTGATCATGCTTATTTGTGCAGTGCTGTTGAACAATACATATTGATGCAATGAATATTTACACACTCGAATTATCACGAAACATGGTTGTTTTACAATTCTGCCCTTTGCTTTCTATTGGTGTTAGATTTTGCATAAGCATGCCCCCCTATGCAATAGTATATTGAAGTGTAAGGGTTCAATAAAAGGTGATGAACTAAATCTAAGTGCAAGAGCTTTTTTTTTCACCTATGACTCCCATTGAAATGCGACTTCCATGGCTGGCAAAACAACCCCTCGCCTTGTGTTAGCAGCAGAATGCTATAGCCACAGTGGCAGGTGAACAAATTGAAGAACAATATTTCTGTCTATAATTTTTTTTCTTGCCTGTATGTAAGTAAAGTTTGGAATAAGTTTGTCATTGCAAAAAAGCCCAGTTTGTGTTATTTTATTGAATAAACCACATATTGTGTATAGTTGAAATGCAGAAATTTGTTCTAAAATCCTCTGGTGATATATGTTCTTGCAAGTAGCATGGTATTTCATTATTTATAAAGATAGTAATCGCAGCGGATATCGTTATATGGTTTTACACACTAATATATGTGATCACAAACTTATTAGAAACTTACTAGAAACATGTAAGGCATGAATGTTTCTGCACACTTGATCAGCCGTGAACGTGCAAGAAATGCTTGTACTGGCTGACTTCACTGCACAGTTTTGATTTACTTTTCTTCAGCGTGTCGTTTTATACTGTTTTATCCCCACAAGAACAGGCCATTTGCCTGCTTTTCGCATTGTTGCACGAGTTCTACATAATTGTGCAGGAGGGTACGTTGTCACTGTGCCATTATAGCAAGCAATTTACTTAAATCTACTAGCTGTACAGTTAAGTACCTTGCAGAGCATGTGTTCATACAGATGCAGTAAGGATACAAAGTCCGCAACATAGTCAATGTTTATTGGTTTCTGTGCAAGAAAAAAAAAATATCCAGAGAAGAGGTGCAACTTAACGTGCATGTAATGTTTTATTCAAGCCACGGATTTAATGCTATCGTAGCAAATTCATTACGATAGCCTACACTTTCGCTCTGTCAAATTTAATAAGAGGCAAGATAAGCTTTCAAGATGCATCGGGAAATTCATGCTTGAAAACCGACAAGAAAATGCAACTGAACGGTACCGCGTTCAGCGCAACGTTGAAACTTCGGGTACTTTGCTGTCTTGTCATTTGCCCTTGCCAAGTTTGAAGTAATTCAAGCTGCTTTGTAAGCGCGATTTCTGCATGCTACTCAGCAAAAGAAAATTGTGACGACCTCGTCGTCTGCTGGGGTTCGAACACCTCCTAGCACTGAGAACTCCCAAAGGCGTACGAAGCAAACGTGAGAATGCACTTCATTTGCTGTGTAGCGTGTCAACAAACGCATAGCAATCGGAGAATGCAATCTGCGGTACAAGTTTTTTATTCTCCCTTCGCGTACGTACCGAATTCGACGATCCACCTCTCCGTGCATTGCACTTGTCGTGCGAGACGCCATTTTCCAAAACAAACCGGCGGAATAGCTCCGTTGACAGCTCTCCGCGCAATTTCGACGGAAAATCGCAGCGATCGGTGCGACGGTGCGACTGTGCGACCAACCGGTTGGTCGCAGCCGAAAATCGGGGGGTCGGCACTGCGACTGCGATTTTCATCGCAAACGACGGAAATCGCACTTCCGGTGCGACGAAAATCGCATCATGTGAAACAGGCTTTATGCGGGAGAACATCCCGTTCCTCTCGCTCGTAACGCGTCCAACGGCTGTGACAACCTCGCGAGGCACTTGTATAGATCTCGTCTTTGAGAATCAAGCATTGGTGTACCAAGTCGAACATATATCAGTCTATTTCTCCGACCACAAAGCTTCCTTCATGACTGTCAAGAACTGTTAGTGGAGTCTTTGTTAAAGGAATACGTGTGAAAAATAAAAAAAAATTCTGTGATAGCGCATACATGTGTTGCTCGATTTCTTTGCCTCAATCTATCGAAAAGGTGAAACAGCTTATTTGCTGCGCTCAAATTTCGCATTAGGAAGTAACGTAATCGTCGGTAATTTTTTTAGAAGAGCATATAACTGTCATTTGCGTCAACGTGTGGAAAACATAATAAAAACATTTTAGGACACAAATTTCAAACTTTGATGGCAACACGTCTGGCCGGTAAGTACGTGTCGAAAAATGCGAAGTTAAGCAGCGACTAAAATTATACTCTAACTGAATGACGTTTCGGCTTCCATGCGGGAGTCTTGTTAACAATCGGTTCCCGCACTTGGGCCAAGATGTCATTGAGTTTCAGTACTATTTTGGTAGGCGCTTCACTTCACGTTTTTCGACAGATATTAAAAGAGAATGAGGACTATCTGTGACCTTGGAACAACGAGCCTGCAACTTATGCCTGCCTCAAGGAACAGAGCAAATTTATAGATGAAGGACAGAAACTTGATCAGCACGTGTGAGAGATGGAGTCACATAAAATGAAGGAAATGAGGTTAGCCAAGAAGGAAATATTCCGGTTGGGTATCCTGCACAGAAGGCAGGACTTATGCGGTACTGAAATATAAAATGATACAACAACAACAACAACAACAACAACAACAACAACAACAACAACAACAACAACAACAACAACAACAACAACAACAACAACAACAACAACAACAACAACAACAACAACAACAACAACAACAACAACAACAACAACAACAACAACAACAACAACAACAACAACAACAACAACAACAACAACAACAACAACAACAACAACAACAACACCAACAACAACACCAACAACAACAACAACAACAACAACAACAACAAAAACAACAAAAACAACAACAACAACAACAACAACAACAACAACAACAACAAAACAATGTGTTCACACATGCAAGGAAACGGGCATACAGTACTAGTCTGTCAATCCGTTCCAAAGCCTGTTAGATTAGATCATTCAACGCCTTCAATGTATGTATATCTGTCGGAATCAAGAGCTTAGAATTCCACCGCAGGGTTGTCTAAGATCTCGAGAGCCAGTCAAGCGCGCTAACCTCCCCGCTAAAACATGTAAGGCAGTAAATTATGAAACACGAATCTCTCGTCACAGTCGCACACTTTACAAGCAGAGTTGTGAACCATTACAATGAAAACATTATATGCTCAAGTAACTTCTACGCCTGGCCACAAACGATACGGGATAATTGAGTCATACCGCGGCAACGCTGATGGAAGGGCGAAGGCGCGTATGGAGTCTAAGATTCGTGAAGCCCTTTGCCACGCGTTGGCGATTCACCTCAAGAGAGAGAGAGAGAGAGAGAGCAGAAGTAGTGCTGGAAAGAATTACAGAGAAATCCCTTCTGATTGGCCCCCTCTCTCTCTCCTTACCCTTTTCCGATTTAAGAAATAAAGACTCAGAAGATGCGACTCTATACATTTGTGACAGAAGATTTGACAGAAGCCAAGAACACACGTTCTTGGTTGGCTTCTGTGCGCAAATGCGTGAGCGCTGCAAGCTAAACTGACTGATATGCTGTTTTGTGGCGGTTAAAGCAAGAAGACCCTTTCTGGTCTCCAGTCCTCCTTCAGCTTGCTTCAAGCTTCATCCCGACAATCGCATCCTTCTGTCACGTGGACATTTCTGCAGAGGAAAGCCCAGAGCAGCCATTGCACTCTGGCCCGGACGCGGCGCTGCAGTACATGAGTCTCGGGCAATCCAACGGCCGTCGGACGATCACCGGCCGGATAAAAAAGCATGGAGGCTGCGTCTGCATCACCAAGAACAGCGTTGGTTTTCTTCCCTAAAAGTATACGGCGAGGAAATGACGGTTCATCGCAGGGATGGGCAGAACGTGACTCGAGATGCTCGCACGGGTACTCTTCGACGTGCATAACGTGGTTGTGAAAACAAAATAAATCGATAAATCAAACCGAAAGGATATGTTTGCGTCGGCCGTCGGATGGGCCACTTTGGCGATCTTCGTGGTTTGAGCAAAGCTGGCCTATCTGCAATAGCAACAAAAACGCAAGAGGCACACATGCGGCGATATGGATGCCGAGCCTCGGCGTCATAATCCCATTCAAAGCCAGGAAAACCAGGGACAAAGAGAGATGTTGTTTTATAAGTTTGACGGCTATGTGTAAACGATCTTGCATTCTATCGCTTGCGAGCTCTCGAAGGCTCAACAAACGCAGAAAAAAGCGCATATCTAATACAGGCATTTTTTTTTATTATACCAACAAAAAGGGGCATCATCGAGACAAAAAATGGAAAGAGAGAAAAAAAAAGTTGTAGGTCAGAACTTATAATACAGCATCACACTAAAACCAGATGTGGTAACGTCTTCGTATTATTCCTTTCTCGACTTAATGTCGAAGTCGAATGTCTGTGGGAACGGCCAGGTAATTTGGCCAAGTGTGTTAGCGCAGGCCTCTGATGATGTATGGGGTTTTATGCCGCAAGGGCCAGGTATGGACAAAGAGCGTCAAGCGCAGGCGTATAAAGAAACAAGTAGGGACACAACATTCTTGGGAATAGCCGTGGGTGCATAAGATTCGCACAGTGCGTCGGGTAGTCGGGACATTTGACATTAAAGACTATGGACGTAAACTTACATACACAGCACGCTAGTCATCGGTACTAGTCATCGGTGCTTGCTTAAAGGCGTGCGTTTGTGCGCTTCGCGCTGTTCCGAAAACCCGCAGGTTTATTAATTTGAAACACGATTTATTTCAGAGCTTACGCGCGCGATGTGTTTTAAGGGTTTATATATTTCACCTAACAGTGTTTCGATGCAAACGAATGACGTGAAGATGTGCAAGAACCATGAAATGTTGATCGCAGAAGGTCGAATTGGAATTTGGAGAGCAGAATGGGATCATTGAAATTCGTATGGTTGACGTTCCTGCATTTCCACCCCTTATTTTTTCGTGGTCTCTCTCTCTAAGAAGAAAAGTTTCAAGAAAGCACTGGTTTTCATTTGTAACTATTATATTGCGCGAAGTGGGGAGCACAATTATTGCAATTTAAGGTGTGCACAAACGCGCGCGTTCGGTAGGTTTAGAGAGACTGATTTTCTTTGTTATCTGTAATGGCATTCAGTTGAGGAGAGCATTGTTAATTTCTTTACTAACAAAGCTCTTCATTTTTTTGTACTGAAACTACGTCAATAAAACGCAATCGCTATTATTCGCTACGCACGCATTGCTCTCATATTTCGTCTCAATGGTTTGAAGAGGAGAGCGAATGCAGTTACAGAAAGGTGAAGACGGTACATACCAGTATTGCTCATGCAGCGCTAGCTCTATTTCCTAGTAACTTATTGCAGTGTTTCAGCAAACGCTTTTCCTGCGTTATTTATTTATTTATTTATTTATTTATTTATTTATTTATTTATTTATTTATACAATACAACGAGGAGGGTGATGTGCTAGGAACATTCATCCTTGGATGGCGGATACAAAACTTCAAGGTGAGCATGAGCGAAAAGACCCAGGTAAGGGATTCCAGTCTTCTATGTAACGAGAAAAAAAAAGATCAATTTAAACATATTAGTGTGTGTGAAGTAGGGCATCAAGTTCAAGTTGTGATGTCGTCTCGTCGATGACTCTGGCGCGAGGTTAGTATAGTTTGAAAATCTAACGGAAGAATTGACGATGTTGTGCCAGAAATCCAACGATGCTTATGCGGCGACGTGAATAGAGCGAAATTAAATTCAATGAACGAAGTACAGAAGAGGGTGAAAAGTCACGATCATAACAGTGATATATAAATCTTACAGCTTTATTGTGGATTGCTTCTAGCCTGTTAATCTCACACTCACACAAGTTTTCCAAACGACAGATGCGTAGTCAACAACAGGACGGATTGGTGATTTCTATAACAGTAGCTTAGTATCTTCTGGAGAGTTGGATAGTGTACGACGTAGGTAACGCAATCTTTTTAGTGCTTTGTTAGAATT
The DNA here is from genome assembly GCF_050947875.1 of Dermacentor variabilis. Lineage (NCBI taxonomy): Eukaryota > Metazoa > Arthropoda > Arachnida > Ixodida > Ixodidae > Dermacentor > Dermacentor variabilis. The sequence goes on along the minus strand of NC_134568.1, from coordinate 15,852,236 downwards.
TAAATGTAATCGATGTGATTAGACCGTGACATGTTAAGCGTAAAAATGACGCCGGGATGCTTATACTCAGATACCCTGCACACAGCGCGGTTATTGAAGGAGTAATGAAAAAGAGAAGGGGAATAGTTTGACAGAAGGACACAAGGACGGTTTTATCAAAGTTAATGTTCATTTGCCAGGTGTTTCACCAAGTGCAAAACCCGGCAAATGACTCTTGGAGGCGGTAATGATCATCAGGGGAATTAATAACTTCATACAAAACACCATCCATCACATAAAGACGAATGTTAGAAGAGATGTTAACAGGCAAATCATTTCTATAATGACCATTTCGACCAATTCGACCATTCATGCAAGAAAAGAGGATACCATCTGCCTGCCACAGCAATAAGACGACGGAGGCGTTTGAATTCAACTCAAGGGCTGCTAACTGTGCTACCTCACAGATTTCGCGGCAGATGGCGCTGGTAGTTTCAAATTCGGGCGGGTCCGGTGGAGGCGGCCCTTCGACGGGCGCGATGTTTGAATGTCGTCGTTGCAATCCACATTGCGCATCTATATTGCGAGCACAGCAGGGCCGCGATTTGGCAGCGACGCCTTCTGCTCAATTCTATGCCACTTTTACCTCCCACCGCTCGCGGCATGGCAGGCTGATCTCATTGATAACGCCGGAGGAGCGTCGCTCTGATCACTAACGAAGCGCGAAAAACGCGAGGAGCAGCATCAGAAAAAGCGCCACTACAATAACGCGGCGCACTATTACCAGCATTACCGAGAATTCCGCATATGTGCGTCTTTTGGTTCTTTCGTGGAAGCCCGCCTGGGTCCCCTAATTCCAGCCTCGGTGCCGAACTTGCAGCGCTTGAAGCTTACGCGATGGCTGCTTGCTCATCTCTTCTATGGCCTAGACAATACTTCAACGTGAGCGCTGTTAACTCCACAGTGTCTAGAGAACCTTTTTTTTTCTGGTAGTTTCCTGCATCCGCGTAATATTGGAATAAGTTAAGAGTGGACATTTCAATTTCGCCGAACCTGCAAAGGAATGAAGGTTGGAGTAACCTAATGATAACAAGGCTAACCTCGACGAAGTTTGGTATAATCTTTTCTAGAGAAGCCTCTGAGCGAATATTTTACCGTGTATCTCAGCTAACGTTAGCCAAGCTGTTCAACGAGAAAAGGAAATGTTACAAAAGCACGGCGCAAGATCTACTTATAAGACTCACTGTGTTTGGTCGTCAGACGTCTGACGGCAGAGCACCGTAGGTCTTATAATTGGATCTTGCACTGTGTTCTTGAAATAATTTTTTTTTTCGTTGAAGAGCATGGCTAAGCTTAGCTGGAACACCATGTGTAGTTTTATCGCGGAAGCTAATCTATTGGCTGTGACAACCTGAAAATGAAGCTGAAAATTCAACGCTTTCTAACTGAGAGAGAATTGTTAGAAGTGTCAGCCAATTACACTGGCTCATTCCAACGACGTCACGGCAAGGTCGAAATTCTTTCATTACAGGTGACTCGCGGTAACCACGTTTCGTAGCATGGAGGCGCATAAAACAGGTGCATTTTGTTGGTGGAGCTTGTACTGAATTCTTACGTGGTCACAGAGTACAAAGGCTAGCTTTGTTCAAGTATTCCGTCGATCTCCAACGGAAATCCTCACTTTCGACTACTGCATTTCGTGTGCCTGCCTTCCAACCACTCCACGCCATGTTTGGTGTGATCCATCTAAGCTCAGTTTCGCGCTTTGAAGCCTTAGTGCGAGAAAGGGATTATAGGCTAGTAAAAAGTGAAGATGCATTAGGCAATGCCAAAATGCGCAGATCTCATGTGAACGTTACGTTGCAACTGCTGTTTGCTGCCAGTAGTAACACTCCAGTCGGACACTCCGCTTGAGATTCTTCGCACATGTGCATCCAAAACAGGCTAATAGAGTGCGCGAAGAGCCACGGACAGTCATTTCATCTCCAACGAACACGTAAGCAGCTGAGTGGAAGAATAAGTAGAATAATAATGACACGAGTGAACAAACAACGCAGTGGACCGCAGATGAGCATGAGATTCCTCGTTTTCTCCAATGAACGAGATGAAAGCGAACTGAGCGGCTGGATCTTTGTATGTCACAATCATATGAAGCCAACAGGTATTGAAGGCAAGCTACAACATAGGGGAACTTATAGGTAGTTTTTAATTGAAGTGTAGAAATGATAAGCTAAAGGGAAATGAAAGTGGACGAAAAAACAACTTGCCACCGGTGGGACAATTTTCGCATTGCGCGTGATTTGACCGATGGCATCACCATGCGCTATGTGACGCCATTGGTAAAAAGGATGTCCCACATCCACCCTACGTCATGGTAGGAGCTGGCTAATACTCCCTGCATTAGATCTTGTACACATGCATAGATACCATGCATACACATGCAAGAAAGTGAACGAGGGAACAGCCCTCGCAGTAGCACAATTGATAGTGCAACGCACGCGTAATGCGGAGGTGGTGGCTTTGGCTCTCATCGGCGGCAGATTGTCTGCTTTTGGCACACTTTAATTTTCATTTTGCCATTATCATTTCTGCACTTCAACTAAAACAACAAATAACTTCTCCTATGTTTCCCTTGGCTTCGTTATATGTTGGCTTCATAGGGACATTTTCTTCAACTGTTATGGCTCTCTATACAGGCTGTGCCACATGCCTCTTTCACATATCTCTGCCTCTAAAGACTGTTAGTATATCTGCGACTACGAGTGCTAGCTGACACACTTGAAACGTTGTTTGAAATGCCTTGTTTAGAATACACTGCGGCTCGTTGATTACGAAAATCAATGCCGATACCGCTATCCACAATTGAATGACAAATGCGTGACTTGGAAACTTAACCCTCCGTATGACTCGGGGAATAAAATAAAGAAGAAAATAGCGCTACCCATTTACACCATGTCTCGTGAGCCACAGTTATAGGTGGTCTCATTTCCATTTGTTATCCCGGAATGCTTCATCACGCAATACACTATGCGCCACCGCGTGTATGGCCAATCAGCTCCTGTGTTCGCAAGTTCACCTTGTTACCAGGGTCCGCCGGTTTTCACTTCCGCCAGGCTCGTTACGACCAAGTTTGAACAGAGCGACGCACTTTGAAGTCGGCGCGAGCGCGTTCCCCAACTCCATCACCTCCTGCCTGCGCCTCCGGGTGTCCGAGGGCGGCAGCTCATCAGCTGCGGCCGAAGTGCGTGGGGCGCTAATTGCGACGCTAGCGTAGCGGATGCCGCACACGGAGCCCCTTGACCGTGCGCTAGCGCCCTCACGCATCTTCCCGTCCTTTCTGTTGCTGACACACCGCGCTGGAAAACAGAGGACAGCGTGCGAGGCTCGTCAGTGCGCTTCCTTTGATGACCGGCCCCAAGTTGGCAGGCAGAGGTGCTCCTGCGCGCCGGCCAATCGCTCGTTGTGTCGTGTGGCGAGTGAATTCGCGCGTCGGTGGTTTCCCTAGGGAAGGCCTCTCTTGTGTATATAGGACCAACGCTGTGTTTTAGACACGGAGAGAGCTGAAGTGGTCATACTACGTCGAAAAAAAAAAGGGCTAGTGGCACGGGAGGGAGATAGACTGAGAGAGAGAGAGAGAGAGAGAGAGAAAGGGTGTATGTAAAGGTAGGGACGTTAACAAGGACTAGTTTGGGTTCCCTACTGTGCGCAAGGGCCCCTTTCCATTGCACACAGTAGTGAACCAAACGCATCCTCGTACCCCCTTTGTACGTGGATGAAAGATACAGAGAGCGTCAGGGAAGATAAAGAAAAAGAGAGAGGATCAAAAAACAAAGTAAACCACCCATACTACACAGTGGTAGCAGGAGGTGTTCCTAAAGTCCATTAAGTCGAACATGTAAATCATGGGGCATGCCCAACCCTAAGCCCCAAGCAAAGCAGCGCTTCAAAGAAGTACCAGTCAAAAGCGAGCGAGACACGCCACCGGTGTCTAGGAGGGCTAACACGTTATCACGCAGAATTGAGGAGGCGTTCTGCGGTGACGTGAAGTTGTACCAACGATGCTTGTTGGCACAGAAGGTAAACGACAGTTTTCGATTTTAAAAATGAAAATTAATCTTTGGGGTTTTATGTGCCGAAATCACGATATGATTATGAGGCACGCCGTAGTCGGGGGACTCCCGATTAATTTCGACCAGTTGGGTTTATTTAACGAGCACCCAATTCACTGTACACGGGTGTTTTCACAGTTCTACCCCAACGAAACGCGGCCGCCGCTGCTGCCGCATTTCGATGAGGGCATTTCTACTTCGTGCTTGGCAGCGCAACGCTAAGGCCACTAAGGAACTGTTTTTTTTTTTCAATTTTGACTAAAGGTCGCTTGTCAGTGCAGTTAGAGTGCTGTACCGGATCATGCACACTTTCTGTTCCCCTTATACAACATATGCCACTTTGTTCTGGTTTTCTGATAGCTTCACAATATACTAATGCGCGAGTGCGCCAGCATTTTTCGTCGTTGTAAATGATAGGTTCTCAATGCGCCATTTTCTTCGCGGCATAGGTTCGATGTTTCTAGTATTGGAGTAGATCCTCTGCTTTCATTGCACTCTCAAAATTAGATTTTCCCCACAAGCATGTAATAAAACGCGAAGAAGGCAGCGAGAGAAAGGCAACTGACGCCATTTTTTCTACGTTGGTGGCAATGCACGTATGTTGAGGTAGCGAACGAAGTCAAATCAACGATGCTACAAGCAGATACTTGATGCTGCCAGCCGGATTGATTGACATGTGTAACGTCTTAAATTGGCTCCGCAGGGGATGGATCGGGAATAATTTTGACCAACAGGGACTCTTTAACGCACTCCCATAAGATCATTATATGAACTCTATTGCATTTCTTGCTCACCTGAAAGGGATAGCCGTAATCTGGAATCGAACCGCCGACCCGGCGCTAAGCATCAGAATGCTAAAGCCAATAAGCCACCGCGGCAGGCGGGCGCGCTCTGCTGCCTGCTAGATGGCTTATATGCCTATCCTTAAATTTATCCGCAGCTGCGAGATGACGCGGTGCTGTGTGCTCGACTTGTTTAGTCAGCATCGCACCGATAAGCTTCGACCAAACTGCAAACCCCAGACGCGTGCCCCTTGTGAGCTGAAAGTGTCCGAAATTTGTTGACCTTTCCTTAGTTGTACCAACTAAGCCTTCATCGCAGGTGAAATTTTCGTTGCAGTCATGAAAAGCTTTTTTTTTTTCAGCATAGTTTAAAATCAGCTGAAAGAAAGTTTCCTGACTCCTGTGCTCTGACGTATCAATGCTTGCTGCTGGGCTAGTTGGTTGATTCTTCTTGCATTCTTTCAGTTCATGCTTCAACAGTACAGGAAATAGGAATGTCTTGGTGTTACCTCATATAGTGCTTCACGTCATATTGCACCAAAACATGTAATCTGATGAGGTGTCCTGCGTTTGCTAACTTATAGCGGGCGGTTCTTATGTAAATGCTTACGTGAATAAACAGCAGACATTACAAACTTCTCTCCCACATATATATTAGAGCGAAAGCCGTATATTACTAACCTTCCGTAGTTTTTCGGCGTCCGGCAACAGAAACGGACTTAACGATTTCTAACAAACCCAAACGGGTGCAGTGCGGCGGCACAGATGTCAAAACGCGGAACAGATTAAAACGCTTGCCGCGAACAATAGCGTGACGTCAAGGTTATCGCAGTATATAAGCAGGAGATGTATCGACGCTAAAAACAGCTGCGTTATTGATGGGGCGGACACGTATAGTTCGTACACCCGAACATGCGTACGAGGAGTGCCGGAGGGAATAGCAACGAGAATGTAAACGACGCCGGCTTGAAACGATCGCCGACGAAGAACGTTCCCGCGATGCTGAACGAAAACGACAATCGCGAGCCCGGGCACCTCCGAACGAGTAACGACGCCAGACTCGCAACGCAAAAAAAAAAAAAATGACAACCATTCCACTCTGTGAAGATGAAATGGCAGCGCAAGCACTTTGCTTTTCGTTTGAGAGCTCTGACTTGAGAGCTTTCGCTGCCATTCCATCTTCACAGAGTGGAATGGTTGTCATTTTTTATAAAGAAAAACACATGCGGCTAAGCGCACCTACTAAGCGCAACTCGGTCAAACTTTCACTTTATAAACCCAAAATAAAGATGGACGCTAGCGAAGAAAAGTTTTTTTTTTTCCTTCAATACTCTTAAGGGGCGCTTGTTAGGAAGACCGGGGTGTTTCTCTTTCCCACACAGCCTCTTCCAAGACCGTAAAGCGCGGTACGTATCGAGAGCATTCGAGGAAGGGCGTGAGTGGCGCCCGAAATGCGTTTTCCTTGTTGGTCGTAACTGGGTACGATGAACAGGCGCAGGTAACCGTACGCGAGCACTTTTGCGCACCGTCTGCGCCTACTCTCCCAGGGCGGACTTGCATTAGTCCTGCTTATGCTCGATCCGCATCCTGTGTACTGATTACTTTCGTGTTTGGGGTTGCGTCTATCTACCCTCGTGCGGTATGTTTCCTCACACGGACCGAAATAGCAATAGCGCCGACGATCCGTCTGTTCGCCACACTTACCGCAGTAGCATTTCTTCGAAAGCGCGCACAGTCTGTGTTGCGTAGAATCAGGCTAATCTTGTTAAGAGTGGCTGCGCACAACGCGCGCTAAAAGCGGAAGGCGCAGTTTAGACGAGCTGTTCGCGACTTCACAGTGATTTGTCGTTAAGAAGTTAACGGCCACGAGCGTACCCGATCTTGGAGTGTAACTCTTGTCGACGACGGGCAAGTCTAGTTGCAGTGATGCAAGCGCACTCAGAAACGCCTGTCAGTATGATAACAGTTTGCTCATCTAGCGTATAGAGTTTTGTATAGGCTCGATCGAGTCGTAGATTTGTTGAAATATTTGTCCGCCATGGTCTGCTACTCTCCTCTTGATTTCTTGCTATCAAAATGGAAGGGGAATGTCGCCTCTCAATGAATATATAAACTTTATGGCCGATCTCTTTGGCACGGTGCTTTTAAAATTTCGGCATATGAGTGGCATACACGCACATATAACAGTCCATATAAGTCTCATATAAGGTGCAATACTGACACTGCATGCTGGAACGTGGAAGCAGTAGGGCTGTTCTGTCAGTCGTAGACCAATGCATGCAGGATTTGAAGCTTTAAAGGCCAAGTGCAAAAAGAAAAAAAAAATGACCGCGTTAAAGCCTAGCTGCCTTTTGGGATTCTCTGGGTGTGCAGGAGCCTCCGTGCAAAATTTTACGTTTAATATACGAGTGGAAGCGGCACGGAAACTTCTGGTGAATAGCCGTTTTTCATACCGAAACAACAGAAAATAAAGGGTCAGCCAAGTGTCAATGCTAAAGAAGAGAAGGTGATTCAAATGATTTCATGACAAATTCCCAGGTATACTTAGCTATCGCCTAAGAGACGCGAAGACGAAAGCCTTGTAAAGCCTACTGTAATTCAGGTTAAGCCACCTTAATCCACCTTAATATTTCTTAATCTCATTAATCGATTCTAATCCACTTTAATCCTTTTTAATCCGCCTTATTCGACCTTAATCCACCATAATCCACCTTAATTTACTCCGATTCACCTGAATCCTCCTTCTTCTACCTCAATGGAGCTTAATACAGCCTAATCCACCTTAATCCCCTTTATACAGTTTCATCCACCCTAATCGACCTTACTGCAATCGCTAATCAATCATTAATTGACTTTTCTAATCATTAACCATTTCTCTACTCGACTGAACATGCTTTGGTTCGCTTCTGGCTTTCTTGGGTCACGTTATATTTCCTGTACCTCACAACGCGACCTTGAAACATAGAAATATAAGGTTTTCGCCTTGATAAATGTTGATTATGTCTCTCTAAGCTGTCTATTTTTTATGCTCATTATACACTCATTTTCTGTCTTATTCGTATCACATTTCACGCGCAATTACGTCGACTTCGTCTTCTTTAGCGTCGGCCTTGGTTCAGCCTTCCCTTTTTTTTCAAGAGGCCAGGTGGGCTGATGCCGGAAATTGTGCACTCATTGTGGTTACTTTTCGACTATATTGATGCTAATAACTCCCGTACGCTTAATCTACTACTCTGCGGCGGCTGATTCTCGCATTCTGTGGGCAGCAGTGAAGCCACCTTCGGCACATTGCCTCGCGCGAGCTCTGTTTTGTCTAAGTGAATTCGCTTCATTTCCCAAAAATGGGCTGCACAGTGGCTTTGACTTCGCATGTATGTATTCACGGTGGTGTAACCTTTAAAGTACTATAGCGCAATGTGGCTGATTTTCGACTATAATGATGCTAATTACGCCCGTGCCGCTATTTTACCCACTCTGCGACTAATTATCGCTTTTTGTATCGTGGAGGCCTGCATTTTGAGACCCGTTGCACCTCGCTACGACGCTCTGGAGGCGCGAAAGGACCGTTTTCTTTTTATGGAAGTGCTTACACGATAACCACATTCCAGACACGCCAACCTCCTGTGAAGTCAGCTAAGACATTGTCTTCAAAAGACACCGCCATTACCGCTAGCGGGAAGTGACGCTTGACCTCGAACACACCACTCCTCGGCATGACCTCTGACATTTGGCGGCTCCCGCAGCTGTCCACGGCTCACTGAAAAATCTTCGAGGCAGCGTGCTGGGACTTACGTCATAGCCGCTAACCATCAGCTTCAAGCGTCGTCAGCTTGGGTACCAGCCCTGCGGCTTTGCCTGATTGCTTCAATGCTATGTTAGTTAGTTAAATGTGGTTTAGTGGCACCAAAGCGGCTAAGGCTAAGCTGCGACAAACACCAAGGTGTTTTAAAACCCAATTTAATAAGAAAAAGGCTGCGTTGATTGATATTTTATGTAAAAAGCCAGTGTCATCTAAAAATTTACGCAGGTCAGGTAATGGGACTATCGGATCGTCTCCTAAAATTAAAGCAGGGCGTTAAGGTATGTGTAGTTTATGTAAATTGTGCAAAAGGTTTTATCTGTGTACTTCAATATGTGTGCATGTCAGTTACATACGTATAACTGTTAGTGGTTCTTGGCATTTCTCGCATGTTGGTGCGTCTTCTTTCGTAAGTAAATAATTGTGTGTGAGGTGTGCGTGCCCACTGCGTAGTCGGCATAAAACTACTTCGAAGAACCGCTCCTGGTGGTTACATGACTTCCACTCACCAAGTATGGTTTGAGTAAGGTGTAGCTTGTCGGCACAAAGGTCCCATTCGTGTGGCCATTTTGACGTTAAGGCCTTCATAATTGCGCGGATACTATCTTTATATCGAAGTGTTGTGCTTGCTATGCCCTTAGACGCTGCCACCAATGGACATCCATCGGCTGCTTCATTACCCGGTATCCCAACATGGCTTGGGACCCAGCAGAAACAAATTGATCTCCCGTATTTGTTAAACGCCAACTTGTTTAAGATGTCCCCTATCAGAAATTCACTCTCAGATTTCAGATGTAGCGCGTTTAGTGTATTTAAGGAATCGGTGTATATGACTGTATTTTTGTATCTGTCGGTGATAATATTTTTAACTACAGCTCATATAGCATAAAATTCTGCAGTGAAAACAGAGGCATGTTTTGGTAATCGAATACTTATTTCCAAATGTTCTGTTGAGGCCCCCACACCCACGTGTTCTTTGTTTTAGAGCCAACAGTGTAAAATTCCATGCAATATTGATATTTTCCCTGAAGATAGCGCAATTCTTGTATGATGTGTTCGTGTGGGGTGTCTTTTTTCTTTAGATGTGTTAATGTGCAGTAACATAAGTGTGGGAAATCTCACCACAGGGGGAATCGTTGTGGTTTTTTTTTTGGCAACCTGGAGGACTTCAAGAGGAATGTCATAAACCCGACAATATTCCTCAACTTTTAGGTTTTTAGCGCCCAAAAAGGGACGAGAGACAGAGGTACGACGCGGACACAGTGGACGCAGCGCTGTGTCTGCGTCGTACCTCTGTCTCTCGTCCCTTTTTGGGCGCTAAAAACCTAAAAGTTATGGAATACCAACATGCCCAAACCTAAGCTCTTTCAAGTATTGCTCATATCGCAGGACAAGCGGCCTAATCATGTTCGGTTTAGTTGTTTAGGGTAAGCGTGAGTTGCATTGTTTGATGATGTTGTAGCATATGTGTTGCGGTGATGACTGGATTCTGAGTACGTCGCAAAAAGTGAGTAACACTCTGCGCTACTGTAAGGGAGGTTCATTACACTCAACGTATAAACTTGGGACAGGTGATGTTTGTAAGCACCACTTGCCAGTCGCAGTCCAGTGTTATGTACTGGGTCAAGTCGTCGGACGTAAAGCTGTCTAGCTGAGCCACAGACCACGCAGCCGTAGTCTAGAAGGCTACGCACAAGAGACCGGTAAATACGTAAGAGGCATGTTCGGTGAGAACCCCAGTACTTATGCGATAACACTTTCAGAATATTTAACGCTTTATTTGCCTTCATTCTTGTTGTCTTTATATGAGCCAGGAAGTTTAGTATTTTGTCAAAGATTACTCCTATGAATTTATTACTCCTATGAATTTATATTCTTGTTCTACCGGCAACGCCAGATCATTCAATTTTAAAACTTGGTCTTAGTACAATCCTCGTTTTTACGAGAATAGCACTCTAACAGTTTTTTTGAGTAGAGAAGCGGAAGCCATTTTTCTCAGCCCATTGTATTAGCTAATTTATTGTGGTCTGGAACTGCCTTTCAATTGTTGGTAAATCTGAGGCGCGGCACGCTATTTGTAGATCATCGACGTATAGGGAGTGCAAAACAGAGGGGGGAATGACTTTGTTAACAGAGTTCATTTTTACTATAAAGAGTGCTTTGCTAAGTATGCTATCTTGTGGCACGCCGTTTTCCTGCATGAATATGCGCGAGAGCACAGTGCGTAGACGGATTTGGAATGTTCTGTTGGACATAAAATCAGCGAGACAGTTTAGCATTTTGCCACGGATTCCTAAAGCAGTGAGGCCATGTAAGATTCCAAATCTCCAAGTGGTGTCATACACTTTTTATAGATTGAAGAACACTGTCAGGCTGGGCTGTTTGTGTAACAATGCTTCACGTATTTCATGTTCAAGTCTGACGAGGTGGTCAGTCGTTAAAGAGTCTTTTTTATACCCGTACTGATGCAAATCAATGAAGTTCCGTATGTGAAGAGTGAATGTTAATCTCGCATTTACGACAGTTTTGTACGATTTAGCCAAACAGCTTGTCAGGGCAATGGGTCGAAAGCTGCTTGGGGATGAGGGGGATTTACCTGTTTTTAAAAAAGACACAACTATTGCGTTTTACAATGTTTTGGCATTATTCCAGATTCAAATACTTCATTGAAAAGTTTAAGGAGAGCATCTACGGATGCGTGGGACAAGTGTGCAAGCATGGAATAATGGATCCGGTCAGGACCTACTGCAGTTTTTTTGCTAACACAGAGTACCTTGTTAAGTTCCTGTAAATTGAATGGAGCGTTATATTCTTCCTTTGAGGTACAAGCTGTTGGTAATTTCTCCTTTTCTGCTGACAGTTTGTATTTTAAGAACATGTTTGAATAGTTCGCCGAGCTAGAGACGTTATAGAAATTCTCCCCAACTATATTCGCTTGTTCTTGTAGCGTTTTCTGAGTGCCTGAAGGTGCAAGTAAGGGTATTTTCTATGATGAGTAGTCCCCCCTAAACTTCCTGACCTGTTCGCACATCCTTTTGGATGTGATGGTGTTACTAATTGTAGCTATGTATTTCGGCCATGACAATTTTTCGGCCTGTCTCGGAATATATCGAGCTTTCGCTTCGGCTTGTTTGAAGTTCAGAAAGGTGTTATGTGTTGGATATCTACGTAGGATTCCCCAGAGCTTATTTTGTTGCTTTTTTGCTTTGGTGTAGTCATGTGTCCACCAAGGATTCAGCTTTTTCCGAACAATACCAGAAGATTAACGAAATGCCTTTTCAGCTGTGGAAATTATACAATTATTACATTTTTCATTATTTCATCAATGCTTAGGTCTGTCAAAATGAGCTCCTCCAGCCTAGCACTTTCTGTGAAAACAGACCAGTCTGCAATTTGTAATTTCCAACGGCGCGGTTTATGGGATATAATGGGTTGCGTTGGTGTGAGGTTGATTAAGCAGCTAAATGATCACTGCCATACGAAGTATCCAGTATTTGTCATTTAAAATCGGTAAAAACATGCGGGAAGAAAAATGCTCAATCAACGCAACTAAAATTACGTGAGCTCGGTGAAAAAAAGTGGCGCACCTGAGTTCAAAAGATAGATGATGTTTGTTAAAATAAAATCTTCGATGAGTTGTCCTCTTTGGTAATTTATATCGCTGCCCCAGGGAGCGCAGTGAGCAGTAAAATCTCCAACTAAAACAAAAGGCTCCGGCAACTGGTCAGTTAAGTTTCCCAGGTTTTGAGTAGTGAATTGGGTAGGAATGCATAATGAACAGATGGTAATTGAATTATGGGGTTTTACGTGCCAAAACCACTTTCTGATTATGAGGCACGCCGTAGGGGAGGACTCCGGAAATTTCGACCACCTGGGGTTCTTTAACGTACACCTAAATCTAAGTACACGGGTGTTTTCGCATTTTGCCCCCATCGAAATGCGGCCGCAGTGGCCGGGATTCGATCCCACGACCTCGTGCTCAGCAGCCTAACACCATAGCCACTGAGCAAACACGGCGGGATGAACAGATGGTGACAGTCTTAAATGATAAAACAGTGACAGCTGCAGCCTCGTATGGAGTATTTAATAGAACGTACCGTGGTGGGGATGCTGCTTTGAACAACAATAGCGACACCTCCTGGTAGACGGCTGGACTGGTCGCGATCCTTTCATACGACAGTAAAACCATTAAGAAAATGTGCATTTTTGGAGCCTAAGTTCGTTTCTTGAAGGCAGGATGCCACTGGCGATAACTTATTTATAATGTCTTTGATGTTACCTAGATTGTGCATCAGGCCTCTGCAATTCCAATGAATGATGAAAGCCATATTAATGGAATTGAAAAAAATTTACTTATGTGTGTGAGCTTACAAGTCGTAGGTGGCATGTATTAAAAAGTTGATTACTCTCATTGGGAAAGGTAACCGTTCAGGTTACCTGTCCCTTTTTCGGCGCAGTTACAAAAAGTTTTCACTTCTTGGCTCGCTTCAAGGAGCGCGGATCTTTTGGCGTCAATGTCGCCGGGGTTTTCGGGTCGACCTCCATTGCCTTCTCTGAGGCGTTGGATGATCGAGAGCCAGGCGCCGAGACGTGCGTTTCGGGCCGTGGAGTTCGCTTCAACTTTGGGACCTGCAGCACTCCAGTCTGCCGGCCTGTCTTCAATGATGATAGAGCAGCACTGGCTGCAGCCATCAAGGGGGCGGATGCAGTTTCTACAAGGATACCGGACGTAAACCCTCTAGACTCTTGAAACCGGTGTGGCACTGCCCCCTGCCGCGTTACACTGGCATAGCTCGCTTGAGGTAAGTGCCCTAGCCTTTTCATCACTCCATAGAATGAGATTTTTTTCCGTTATAGTGATTGTGATTATTTCCTTTTCTCTTTTCCAGCAAGGATAGCTCCATGAGTAAGCTGGATGATCGCTCTTGCAATTGACATACGGTGCCGGACCGTTGCAGTGATCAGAAGAATGGTCATTGGTACTACATTTCGCGCATGTTTCTTTGCCTCTGCATGACTGTGATGCATGCCCGAACCCTTGGCACTTGAAAAATCGCCTCGGATTTGGTTTGTGCGGTCTGACGCTGATTTTCAACTATCCTGCGTCAAGTAAACGAGGTACAGTGCTGGCACCAAATGTGAATATCACATGTTACGTCGGGATCTGTTGGTCATTTCGTCTTAGTGTGATTCTTTGTACCTTAATTACGTTTTCCTCCTGAAATCCTTCTAGAAGCTCTTCGTGACTGAGATTCAGGAAGCCTCCTTCTGATATAACTCCCCTGCTTGTGTTGAATGAGCGATGTGGAGAGATTGTCACTCTAATGTCACCGATACTGGTGAGTTCAGCGAGCTTTTCAAGTTGATCTTTCTTGGTCAGTTCAAGTAGGAGGTATCCGCTAGCCATCTTTGAAGCTTTGCCGCCAGGTGCAATCGTGTTTACTAGGCATTTAGAGGCTAGGAATGGTGACAGTTTTCTTAGGGTTGTGCAGCCTTCACTGTGAAGAACATCGTATTTTGGAAATGTATCTTCGTTTGGTTTCAAAAAGAACTGGAAAGCTGCTCCGGTGACACCTCTTTTCAGATGCCGATCTGAAAGTCGGGGGAACGCTTCTGCCATTGGATGGTTTCAAACCTCGGCGGTGGTGATAACCACCCACCGCCAACCCCAACAAGGGCACGCTACAGGTTCCAAGAAACCTGCAGACGCCAGCTTTACACCGCCACTATAACCTAATGTACGCGTATATACCCAAGGCTGAATATATTACACACGGTTAACCCTTGCCACCCGGAAATTCCGAAGAATAAGTGAGTAGAAGACAGTAACGATTGAAAATTAGAGAGAAAGTAAAAGATTGAAGAGGGGGACAGGAAAAGTCGAATGCCGATTTCCTCCCGGGTGGGTCACGACTCATTAAGAGGCATTAGGTTGGTCAGTCCGGGGGCGCCGTCTCTCTGAAGCGGAGGCCAAAGAGGTGTGCTGCCTCGGCCGGGGGGCCTTAAAGGTCCGAACACCCGGCATCAGCTCAAAAGTCAGGATCCGCTTTTCCCCAGACATGGCTAAGCCGCACAGGCTACACGTGGGAGGCTCCAACCGTCGTGTGCTCGGGTACGTGGTGTCGCAACTCACCAAACACCTGCTGACGCAGACGCCCCTGCGGGGGCTTCAATGATATATATATATATATATATATATATATATATATATATATATATATATATATATATATATATATATATACAAGTAATTGATAACCAATTTAGCCTAAGTAAAATTTCGTTAGAGTTTGCCTTTCACAGCAGAGTCATAGTAGTGCTAGGTTTCTATTCAGGGCTCTCTCAAGTTCAGCCATGGCGCCGAGTTTCACCACATGGGCTTTTTATTCAACCAGAGAGGCCGTAGCCTGAGAGTCATTCAGAATGGGCAAGACGGTGAATTCGACAATGTCCCAATAGCAACACTGGTTCGAATTCGGCCCTTTGTTAGCGCTTGTGTCCCAGGGCTTCCTCATAGTCGGCCTCAGACGACGAGTCATCAGCGTCGTGCAAGTCGACTCTTGGATCAAAAGCGTACGAGTGAATCACAAGTGTATGACGCACCTGGATCAAGTCAAGATGGCATTGATTCATTAAATGATTTCATGCATGAACTTCATATATTTAATAAAAGTGTTATCGTAGGAGCTGATTTTAATGTACCTTGTACAGAACGGGAAGAAATGAAACCGGGTGCACGGGATCACGAGGCAGCTATAGCAACCATAGTTATGTGCTTTTCTCATGGTTTCTCTCAGGTGGTAACTGGCTTCACGCGAGTCCATAGTAATAGCAGGTCAGTTCGAGAATTAGTTCTCATAAGTGAACGTCTTGCTTCATAAACCCATACTATTGATATTTAGCCAGGCATTACTGACAATTTCGCTATCCCATTCCGCTATCTATTACGGTGACTTCAATAAGGCTGATGACACAGCCATGCTTGATGAATTGGATTACTGCTTCGACGGATTTGAACAGTCGGGTTTAAGTGAATCTGTTAACATTAACAAATTACGGCAATATTTTATATCCCTAACTCATAAATGCGTGGAGCTATGTCTACAATTTCAGAGAAAAAGGAAAGCTTTCCCAATCCCTGAATTACGAGAGATATTATTCAGAGAAAACGGAAAGTCGTTAGACGTCGAGCCAAATTGAGTCGAATGAAAATGCCACACTATTCCTTATGGTGTGGTTACGTTAAGCAAAAAGTTAAATTCGCTGATCAGAGGTGCAAAGCTTAAGTTTTATAATGTCACGAAGCACAAGTTTCTCCTAGAATCACCCCAAGAATTTTGGCGAAATGTGCGGTCTCCCAGGGATTCAGTGACCAAAATAAATACAGAACAGGTTACAAGGCAAGATAAGTGTGTTATTTCTTGGGAATTCAACAATTTCTTCGCAAGTGTTTGTACAGAGGGTAATGAAAAGGCAACGCATTTCGCGCGAGACCCTGATCTCCCAAATGTGGAGGACGTGATATTATTAGATGAACGTACGTCGACTGTACTGCTTAATCTAGATACGTAAAAATCCGCAGGCCCAGACGACCATTCCGAACATTTTCCTAAAAAAAGATAGGCGGAATGGGTAGCTAGCTGTCAGGCTGCAGTTACGGACTGAGTCAACGGCCACAATAGTCATTTTCATAACTTTTTTTTCCTTGAACGCCGCGATTATTGGACTGAGTGGCTTTGGGAGATTCAAGAAAATGGAAACTGAAGTGAAGAAGACAACCTGAGAGCAGGTGGTGCGGGAGCTCGAGGAGAAAAGAAAAGAAAGAAGTGGCACGTGGACCACGTGCGGAGGAGCTCGCACGTGGTCTGCCCCACTCTTGGCCAATGCCCGTGAGTGGGTATGCGCCAGAATCATCAAGGACATCATCATCAGCTCGAGCAGCGAAGCCACGGTGTCCGCCCGAAGAGTGCGCGTCTCGGGGACAAGAGCTCCTGCCGGCGCTCCTGCTGCGGCCGTGTGACCAGGGTTCGACTACCCGGGTCAGATGCAGAGGCGGGACCAAGGACGAGCCCTGCTGAGCGGCTTCTGCCAGGCCTCAGTTGCCGAGCGCAGTGTCTAGGTCGAGGCCTACCGAGGCCCGCGTGGGTCGACCCTGGGTCGCAGTCCTCGTGAGTTGCGGCCGGTCATCGCAGTGGTGTCCTCAACGTAGGCAGGCTCCGCGTGCGGTATAGCACAGCCGTGTGTAGGCGACGGCTCCAGCCGCAGCAACCGTGCCACCTCTGCCTCGGCTCGCCTCGACGGCCGTACCGCAAAACGAGCAGGCAAGCTGTCACCACAAACGAAAAGCGTAAGACGACGTTTACGGCCTTTTAAACTCTCGGCACGCCGAACGTTGGTGTGGTAGTTTTTCGTAACTCCCTGTCCCGCACTGATCTGAGCGTCGCGCCTGTCTGCCGCGTGTAGCTTGATGTGCGACATTGTTTTTGTTTTTACCTTTTCTTTGCCCATCGCTAGTCTGAAATATAAATTTAAAAAAACGACTTTTCTTGCCTACTAGTACTTATTTCGCAACCTTTCTCATCCCAGTGCGCGCAAGCTAGTGACGAACGTCCTTAAGCATCGCAATAAGATTTGAAGACTCTCTCCTCAGGCGAAATTCCTAATGACTGTACGATCAGTAAGGTTATCCCGATATTTAAACACGGGGACCGCATGTAAATCTCAAATTATAGACCAAGAGCTTTGACTTCAACATCCTGTAAGATATTAGAGCGCAGTATCCAGACGCATTCAACCCTTCTTATCTAACAATATTCTTAGTAAGCATCAGCACGGCTTTCGTAAACGTATGTCGACAGTCACGCAAATGGTTGAATGTATTCGTGACTTCTGTAAAGTAATTGGTAAAAAAAAAAATCACCGCCCAAGCACTCCGTACAGATGGTTAACCAGCGAAGCTGAAACGTGCGGCCCCGGTTCATTGAAGTCTTTCCTAATTATTGGTTACCGCTTTGTCTTTCTTAAGAAGGTTATGCACACATTCGGCTGCGACGGAGAGAACGACGTCAGTGACGGTATGCCCGCAATCCAACGTTGTCACTTGCGTTCAATGTCGCGAGTCTGCCCGGTTGCGTGGTTAGCAGCATCCGCCCGCCATTGACGCTTGCGATTCCTCAAAATTAAGTTGCT